>NC_044246.1:9218928-9526575 GCF_003957555.1 Calypte anna | reverse complement strand
AGTGCTTGTCCCAACCAAATTCTTCCCTTTCTTGCATCAGGCTGCAGATTTTTTCCAGCTGAGACTCATAGGTGATCTTGGCCCCCAGGTGCTTGCTCCCCAGAAGAGTGGATGGAAGGTTTGCAAGCTGTGGGTGATAAATGTTTACCAGCCCTTGGCTCCTGAAGGCTTTGTTAGTTGTCCTGCAAAGGGAACTGTTCCCTGCCTGGCTCCACAACTGCAAAAGTCCAGTGTGGTCCTCATCACACCAGTAACTACTTGGTATGGGAAGGGAAGAGGAGGAGGAAGTTATAAGAGAAGGAACATTTTCACCCTTATACATTTTCTCTATCTAAACTGGCTTCTGTGGATTTGGTACCTGTTCACAGCAATTAAAGTGAAAGTGACTCAGCACCCATGTCCATGCACTTCCCTCCCAGGCTGTCAGTTTGGGGGTTATCTGGGGTAGCATTCTCCAAAGCAGCCCTTGTTCACTTGGAAGCAGAAGGAGATGTGGGCTGCTACACAGTGTGATCCACTGCCAGACATCTCAGTGCTGCAGCAAAGTCAGTTCTGCATCATTCTGATGGAATATTTCAAGTATGTGAAAGCTCCTGAAGTACATACAAATCAGGCAGAGAATGTAGGGGAAGCTATAAACCAGTGAGGGAGAAGTACAGTGGAACAAAAGGAAATACTACCTGAAATATTTCCTCATAATAAGTGTGCTTCAAATAAACTGCAGACCCAAAGCTTGCTTCTGATTCATTGCTGGTTGCTAAAGCATGGCATTAGGTACAAATTCTCATATTGTCACACCCAAGAACTTAGACAGGGATTGCTAGTTAGCTACTATGGAGTTAAAAAATGTGTTGGCTTTTGTGATGAGATCAGCTTCAGAGAAGAAATAGGGGATAAAGGAAAAAAGCTGGTTTTAAGCAATCCCTTAAAGATTTACCATCTAAATGATCTGTATTGTTTTCTTTTATAATTATAACATTATTTTCTCCCACTATTACTTCTTTTTCAAGTGTTTTTTAAATTTTTTTTACTTTTACTCTTAGTTGGGCTTTTTTTGTGTGTGTCAGTATATTAGAATTTCACAGTGCTATCCATAACTAGAGTATATGAGCCTCTCCCATATAGAATACAGTGGTGATAAGAAAAAAACTTTATAGATGTTGTGGGCAATCTGATTCTTCTCTGTGTTGAAGGTGTAAGATTTGTGCTTGGAGTACAGGTCTTTTGTCACTCTTTTTTAACAATACTTTAGGTTTTAAGTTTTTGAGTTTGAAAAATATTACAGGTATGCTATTGTCTCTTAGCAACCAGCTTTTATTTTATTTCAGAAACACTGTCCTGTATATGATAATAGGATTATTAAAACAGTTCCTTGTTATGACTGCCATGCTGCACTCATCTTGATTCTTTCTTGTTTTAATTTTTGCTGATGGGGATCTCTTTCTTTGCTGGTAAGTGGAGTGGGAGGGGGAGGAGAAACAACTGCAGATGCCTCATCTCACAGAGGAACTGCCAGGCAGTTCTGTTTTCTTTTGTATTAAAAAGAACTCAGAAAATCCAGAATCTCATTTAGGCCCTGACCCTGTAATGAACTCAGCAGAGTCACAGGGGTCCCAGAGCATAAGAAAAGCAATCAGATAGAGAGCCTTGGATTGCATACACTGATAATTCAGGATGCTGCATGAAACATGTTGGCCTGATGTTTTTTAAAAGGGTGGTTTGCTTTATGTTCTCTATCAGAAAACTTTAGCTGGATGGTCTGGTAACTTGGCACCTCTTGGCTAGCTACCTTGTGGCAGAAATTCCCCAGAAAACTTCAGCCCCTCCTCCCCAAGTTTTGCTGGCACTGTTCCTTTAAAGCAGCTTGACCTGATGGGATACCTGGTTGGGGTTTATAATGCCTGCTGGAGGGGCTGCCTGCTCTCTGGCAAGAGCTCACCCCTGGGAGTATCCTTAGATTATGGATGTGGAACAGCCAGGTTAAGTGACACTGCTTTTCTTCTGATGCTTATTGTCAAATAATAGTTTTCAGACAGTTAGCAGAGGGCTTACTGAGTTTTTGGATACTTTCCTAGGAAATTACCTGTAGCCATTTGCTAGCAGTTACTTTATTGTGTTGCCAGAAGAGTTTCTGTTGCTGCTAAATCTGTCATGTGAAATTATGCTGGTTTTTCTCATCCTGAAAATAAACAAAGGCTGCACAGCTTTGCTGTAGCTGAGTGGGTTAAAGAGCAGCCTATGACAAAATGGTTTTCTTTCTAGGGAGTATTCTACAGTGAGGAAAACTAAGTGGGATAAAATGCTCTTTCCTAAAAAGAAATTTCCTCATTTCTTTATCCTGCTTTTCTATGCTTCTTGATTTAAAGATAGTATAGTGTACAATCTTAAGTGTTGCTAATGCTTGTGCTATGGTTTGCTTGTGCATAGTTAGCTTTTGTGTAGCTTTCTGAGCCCATACATGTGTGATGAGAGGCAAGTGGGCAGAAAGGAAAAGATTCTGTTTCCTTCTTTCACTGACTGTGTGGAGGGGCTTTCCTGGGGCCTAACATCACTCCTCGACTTTGGAATGATGCTTCCAAAGGGAAGAGTGAACAGATCTGAGACAAAGACTGTGGGGAAAGGCAATTTTTCACTTTCCAAGTTGCTTTCTGGTTCTTCAGTGTCTCCCGAAGTTATCTTAGAAGACCTCAGGACTTTGTAAAAACAGTCTTGTAGGACTGATAGAGCAAGGAAAGCTTACAGAATCTAGTATTTTGAATTATTATTATTTATTTCTTTTTAATGCACTTGGCATGTTTTCTACGTAGAAGGTGTAGCTGGAGAGAAGTACTGTCTGTGTATGTAGCTCTCCTGAGGCTGTAGAACTTAAAAACAAGTAAGCCAACAGCTTCAGGAAGGGAAAAATAAGCATCCTGTTGCTCAGATATGTACATTTATGAATGCTCTGGGCTTGAGCTGTGTGTCATGCCCT
This sequence comes from Calypte anna, assembly GCF_003957555.1. NCBI lineage: Eukaryota > Metazoa > Chordata > Aves > Apodiformes > Trochilidae > Calypte > Calypte anna. Next base: position 9,523,604 of record NC_044246.1, on the reverse strand, counting down.
CATTAAAAAACCTGCTACCTTGGAAGCATACTAACATGATTTAATGGATGTTCAAAACCTGTTCATTTACTCGCTTTGCCCATCACAGACTTAAGGTATATGGAAAATAATGTCAGTACCTTTTGTTAGTATGCAGCATTATTTTAAGTTAGGGGGGGTTATGTGTGTTTGCTTAGCAAGGCTTTCCTAATCTGCAGAAGCGTTTTTGGGGGGGGGATTTTTTTGTGTAGAAAGAGGGGACAGGGGAGATGGCCTAAGAGCTGGCAGCACTCTGGTGCCACAAAAGGTATGTGGCTGTTTGCCTTATTTTTGACCAAAGCCTCTCAAGAGGGGAAGGAGTATTGAAGAGGCTTAAGGAGTAAAATGATGACAGGAGTATCCTCTGTGTACTGTAGAGATGTAAAGCATTAGAACAGGAGAGAAAGGCATCCCAGGAAGGTGATCATCTGGGCAGTAAGTGTGTGAGCAGAGGGAATTGTTTGGGTGTCTGTGATTTTTGTTTGGGTTTTGGGGTTGTTTTTTAAAGTCAGGTTGAACAGAAAAATTGCATTAGGCAAGAGCTGGGATGTTGGCTGCCAGCTGTTAATTGTCTCTCCAGGCATACTTCTTGCATCTGTCTTCTGAGATCAATTGGGTTTAGTTACACATATTGACTGGATGCTTTTTCTGGTATTGGGAGGTACACTGGAGCTGACACTCAACTTTACAACCTACTTATGTTTGCCTTAATAGTCCCTTAGATTGTTACTCTCTTGAAATGGTTGTTTCACATGGTTTTCTCACAGAAAAACAATATTATTTTGGAAGTTGATTCACACTGCTATCTCCTCTTTCAGACTGACTGCTATTTAGAGGGGCCTGAAGTATCTAATTTTCTTGAGTTTACAATCCCGCTCTAGTAAATGTGTGTATGTGGCACGTTAAGAGAAAAATCTCAAGAAACTGCAGATGTCTAATTTCCAGAACAAAATATCTTATGAACTAGTTCATGGGTAACACTTGGTAAGTGTGTGGTCAGCAAACTTCTGAAGGTCTCTGAATAAAGTCAGAATGAATCCTCATTTTAGTTTTGGAAGATGTAGCTTTTTTTCAAGGCCAGGTGTGTAAGATCTATGAGTTTTTAAATGCTCTTAACTGAGAGTTTATCAGAAACTTCTTGTGGGCTTGGTTACTTCTTGAAAATGGGGAAAGGAAGATTCTGGCTGCTACAGGGTCAGCAGATGCTCACTCTTTAAAAGGTGACAAATTTGGGTTGTAGCTGATTTATGATATCCCAGTGTAGCTTTACAGCTCTTCCTTCTGCTTGGTGAGATTGCTGAAGTGCTTCATCTTCATCCAGCACAGGAAAAGCAAAACATTAGGATCTTAAAAATTACTTGTGTACTGACTCTTGATAACCCACCCGGAGATCCCAAGGACACTATGGCAGAAAGGGGAATGCTATGGAGAAAGGTACTACTGGCGAGGAACTGGTGAGCCAAACTGGTGCCAGAAACTTGAATTTCAGTCCCTTGAATGCTGTTAGCTCTACTTGTAATCAGGCACTAACCATCCTTAGGTCTGAAACCATCTTAGTACCTAACTGGTTTAGTTCCTGTGCAAATAATAGGCCTTATTATGGCAAATGATTACCTTGCTTCTGAGATGAATTGGCCCTCATTTTATAATAAAATATCACAAAGAGAGTAGGTAGCACAGGGTAAGGTCAGTCTTGTTCAGCATCCTGATTCTGACAGTGAGCAGTTGTGAATGTGGGAGAAAAGGCAGAGCACAGGGCAAGTGTAGTGATATTGCTCCAGAACAAACTAACAACCTCCTATCAGAGACCATATAGCAAAGTCTAACCATAAAAATATATAGATAGGGGGTTCTTTGGGCGAAGAAATCATCAGAACTGACCCTTAGCTGTGCAACCTCACTTGTGACAAATTAGCCCTTTAAAAATGCCTGAAAAATTCTGACTGGTGCTAATAATGATTAATAAGGATTTAATGAGTAAAGATGAAAGGCAGAAAGAAAAAGGCCTACTCCACATGCTCCCTGCTATCATAAAAGCCAGCAGAGTATTTAAAGAATTATATTCTCTTTTTAAAGTAATGGCGTGCTGAATTTGGAACTCTGAAGGCAATATTAATTGAGGGTACATGGGTTAAGGACATAGAGAACCAACCAGGAGCATATTGTGATGATCAAACATAGGGTAAAGCATGAGAAGAACAGCCAGGAGGACAGACAAGGCTGGAAGTAGGCAGAACTAGGAAAAGATAAATGCCTGGGTGCTCCTGCAGCAGTGAAGGTGTTCCAAAAAGTTCAAAGCCCAGGTGGGATTTGGAATGACTAAGGGTGAATAATCAATAATGGAAAGAACATCAGGGATGAGGAGAGCAACTAGTCAAAGACTAAAGGAGCACAGAGGGAAACCAGAGTGAATGATTTGTTGAAGGGCCAGGTTGCAGAGGGAGGATCCCAAATTCCTTTTGAAAGGGGAGAATAGTTTGGAGAGAAAGCTTTCATTGCACTTAGAAAGTACCTATTAGGAGGAAAATGTAATATGATGGATAAAGTGCATAGGATTATATCTGCTATGTAAGGGTAGATGTCATTTTCCATTTACATGGAAAGGAAGATTTTTTTTTTAATAAATTTTGAGACAAAAGAAAGGGCAATTTTAATGGAAGAGTACTAATGGTTATCAGCAATGATTGTTTGTTTTTCATATGGCCATCATTATCATACAAGTAGCAACTTTGCACATTAGAGCTAAAGTGCTTTCCCCTAGTGCTTTCCTTCTGGTTTCAGAAGTTCATGTTTCCAACCATTCATTTTTAAGATATGGCTGATATCCATCTGAGTGAATTACAGGATAGCTGAGTTGAAGGAGCTACTATCTGAACTATGAGAGGGCATAGCAATGAGGAGAATGTATCCCCTTAATATTCCCCTTCAAAATATAAGCAGGGAAGAGCCCAGCTCCTTGAAACCTAGGACTCAAAGAGGAAAGGGGAGCTATCTTAAGAGAGCTCTTCCCAGAGGACAGTGTGTAAGAAATATGTATTTAACTTCAACAGCAAAAAACTTTTTCTTTTTTTTAGTACTGTCATCAAGGTTACACTTCTATATCAAATATGCATGCCATTTATATACTTAGCTTAAAAAATGCTGTTTACCACAATTTAATCACCAGACATCTGAAGATGCTGAGATTTCTCACTTTTATATTAATGGGTAACAGCATACTTTAGTTTGAAAGCACAATCCTACTGCACTTGCAAATACTTGTTTGGTATAGTAATTGAGTCGTTAAATGGTATCCTTACTATCATGGTATTAATTAATATTTTTAAATAAAAAAACAGCCTTCTAAGCAGTTTAATCAAGAGAGCCTTAGCAACTTTAAAAAATAAATAATCTCAGGTTGGTGGTATTAAACTTCCAGAGCCAGAGAGTGGGGAGGAAATTTCTTACTTTATGTACCTGTGCTTTTATATACAGGCTTGAGTGCTTTAGAGCAAGTCAGTAATCTCTTGATGTGTCTCAAAGCTGTTAGCTGTTTTGTTTCTCCATAGTAACAGGAGTATAAAGCAGTATAAGCATGTTACTGAAGTAGGCAGACATGACATTATTTGGGAATGGGATTACATGTGGGGACCACAGCTCTAGGGTGGTTCTGAATGAGGGCATTTTCTGACACAGAGGTGCTGTGAATGTGTGCACATGTGCTAATTTAAGGTAAGGCTTAGGGATCCAAAAAGGGCCTAAAAGAATCTATCAACCTATGCAGTTTGCAGTGGTGAGAGAAATTATCTGGGGATTAGGTGGATGAAGCTCTCCCAGAAACAGCTCAACCTGCCGTGAGGCCAGTGCCAGACCTAGGTCTAAATGTAGGGTTATGTCTGAGGTTCAGATATGAAGATTTAAAATTCTATCTTCTCTTTAAAACTTTTACATTCAAAATTTAAAAATAAAATAATGTGGAGATTAGACAGGCAGATGACATCCAAATTAAAGCAGAGTTGTCTGTAACTTCAATAAGTCATCTTGCAATATTAAGTCAGTGACCCATGCTTACTTTTGTTCCCACCTTGGCAGAACAGTACGTATCAAGAGCACCTCATCAGACTAGCTGTGATTGCCCATTTTTTCACGAGAGATAAAGTGATTTATATTGTTGCAGCTTGATCATGCATTGACCTCTCTCTAGTACTGATGCACTCTTATCCTTTTTCTCTCTTGTTGAGATGACTCTGCCCCGAGACAGATACAATCTACTAACTTGCATTCATAGTAAGGGAAAGGTTCTGGCAACCTTTTTCTCATCTGTACATATTGCACTGGGGAGCTCTCCCTGTCTCTGTTCCAACAAGCTGTTGTGTAGTGATGAGGTAAGTTAACCTTGTCGACTGAGTCATGTTTCCTCCAAATGGATCCAGCATGATTGAGGACAAAGCAGTGTGTGTGTGTACATGCTTGAAAGAGACCTTTCCTTGTGCAGTTAGAGCAGGATAACTTCCTCCTCTCTCCTCCCTTCCTCTTCATGCAGGTAAACGTAATTTGTTCTGGTTCAGAAGGCAACTGACTTGTACCAACACAAGGCAATTTCATGCCAAGCACACTTTCCCTCCCTTCAGTGGAACTTCATGATGATCTTCTAGTTGTTTTACTTGCCTTTTTTTTTTTTTTTTTTTTTTGTTTGTTTGTTTGTTTGTTTGCTTGTTTTGTTGTTGGTTTGTTTTTTTTTTCTCTCCTTTCTTTCTGTAAGGGAGAATCAGCTTTTTTATTCAGACTCTCTAAGGAAGAAGGGTTGTAGATCAGTGCTGCCTTTCTGTTTGTTTGAAACCCTGAAACCCTCCCTGCTGTTTAAGTAACTTTTGACCAAACTGGGAAAAATTCAGCCACTGTACAACTGAGCATCTGAGGAGAGACCCAGGTTGATGCTGGGCAGAGGAGAAAGGATGGGGGGAAAAGTGAGGAGTTTTGGTTAGCTGATTGGCTCTGTGCTGAGCTCCAGACTGGTGCTTTTTGTCTGAGTTAATGTGCTTGGAAAACCTTTGTTAGCCCGGTGGCTTTGTTACCCCAGCCTGGCCTAGTCAAAGGATCAGGTCTATGCATGCCTCTCACTGCTGCAGCCTGTGAAGACGTGGGTATATAGCTCCGCTTTTGTCCTTATGTAACTGTGTTAACAGGGTTGTACCAGGGTAACTATTTCGAGTAGCAGTGCTCGTTTTCAAGCCCTGTATGAAATAAAAAGTGCGGACTCGGCCCGCGATGGGCGCCCGGGAGGGAAGGAGCTGCCCTGCCTGCCAGGCTGCGGCCCGAAACGGGGCCGAGGGCGTGGGGGGGGGATGTTTAGTTGGTCTGGGACCCTTATCCGTGTTTAATTCACGCCAGAAGGCCGGCCGGAGGCCTGCTCGCATGCCAGAGTGACCGAGAGCCGGTCCTGAGTGGATGGTTTTGCCGCAGGGGTTTATCAGAGCGGGGACACAGCGGTGCGTAGAGCCGCGCTTCCTGCTGCCGCCTGCCCAACATGGCGCAGGTACAGCTATTTGGCGGGGAGCGGGCCGTTCGGCCAGGCAAGGTTGCCCGTTCCCTCACATCCCACTCCGCGGTCCTGCGGCGAGGCCGAGTTCGGCGCCCGCCCCCCCACGCGTGACGGCGGCAGCGGGGTCCGTGCGGACTCTCTGTGGCCGGGCGGGTATTTACGGTAGGGGTGCGCGCGGGTGGCCGTTACGGTAGCGGCGGGAGGGGGGCTGAGGGGGGAGGGACTACGTGCGCGGGGGCGGGGCGGGCAGCGCTGCGTGCTCGGCCCCGCGAGGCGCGTCTCCCTCGCGAGCTCGGTGAAAGGATTTGGCGCCAGGCGGGTCCGCTCTGCAGCTGCCGCAGCCGCACGAACTCAGCCGCGCCACCCACCCACCGCCTCCCGCCGGGGCCTCGACCCAGAGCCGCCGTCCGTCCGTCCGCCCGCCCGCCCCAGTCCAGAGCCGCCCGCGCGCCGCCCAGGGATCGAGCCGCCGCTGCCGCCGCCATGAGCTGCTCGCCCGTGAACGTGAAGAAGCTGAAGGTTTCGGAGCTGAAGGAGGAGCTGAAAAAGCGGCGCCTCTCCGATAAGGGCCTCAAGGCCGAGCTCATGGAGCGGCTCCAGGCCGCGCTAGACCAGGAGGAGGCCGGCGGGGGAGGCCCCGCCAGCAGCGCAGTTGAGCCTGGCAACGGCAGCATGGAGGGGGAGGCGGCCGAGAGCGGCGGGGGCGCCTCGCAGCTCCACCAAGGAGGAGGCCCCGACCAGGCCGCGGCCTCCACCGCGGAGGACGACGACGAGGAAGGGCTGGAGGCCGCCGATGGCGACGCCATGGAGCTTGGCGAGGAGAACGGCGAGCGGGCGGGGGCCGGGGGCGGCCCCATGGAAGAGGAGGCGGGCGGCGAGGAGGAGGAAGAGGAGGAGGAGGATGATGAGAACGGAGACGACCAGGGTTTCCAAGAGGGGGAGGACGAGCTTGTCGACGAGGAGGAGGCCGGGGACGCCAACGGGCACGGGGAGCAGCAGCCGCCGCAGCCCCAGCAGCAGCCCCCCCCGCTCCTCCAGCCGCGCGGCGCCGCCAAGGAAGCCTCCGGTAAAAGCGGCGGCGGCGCCTCGGGGTCCCCGGCGGCGGCCCCCTCCGGCCCGGCGGGCCCCGCCAAGCAGCAGCAGCAGCAACAGCAGCAGAAGAAAGCGGAAGGTGGCGGTGGCGGCGGCCGCCCCGGGGCCCAGGGGGCCGGGGGTGAGTGTGCGCGGCGAGGGGGAGGGGTGGTGGGGAGGCCGTTAATCCACCCCCGGGAACCCCCGTTCTACGCGGGGGAGGGCAGCGGCCAACGGAGGGCGGTTTCCGGGGCGCGCGCGGGAGAGCGGCTGCGACGGCGGCGCCGCCTCCCCCGCGGGCTGGGGGGGGTATCCAGACCCCTTCCCCCCCCCCGGCACCTCCCGTGCGCGGCACCGCGTGGTCCCCTCCGGGCGTTGCGCTGGGTCCCGCGCCGCGGGCGGCGGGGGGGGGGGGGGAGGTGGGGGTCCCGTGAGGGGACGTAGTGCGGAGCGGGTGAGGGAGGAGCCGCTGGCCTGGTGGGGCGGAGGAGGAGGGGGGAGCGCGGGGAAGGGGCCGCCGGCGGCGGAGCTGGGGGGCTCGGGAAGGGGGGGGGGGGGGCGTCGGCGGAGGGGCCGCTGGGGCGCGCTGTATTGTGCAGAGGAGCGCTGGGCGGCGTGACGTCACTTCCGGGCTGTGGGCCGTCCGGGATGGCGTTGGGAAGGCCGGGTACAATGGAGGCGGGAGGAGGCGGAATCCCTTCCCTGCAGGCAGCCGGGCGGACCCACGCGGGGCTCCCGACCGGGCCTCCGCGCAGGGCCCGCCGAGAGGCGGCGCAGTCGTGCGGATCCCGCCGTGTCCTTGCGAGCGCCGGGAGTGCCCTGCGAGAGGGTGGGGGGAGGCGATGGGCGGAGGAAGGGGGCGGTGCGGATTTGGCGTTTCGAGAGGGTTTTTTTTTTTGTCCCATATTTGTTTGTTTTTGGGGCTTTCCCCCCCCCCCCAACTCTGCTCTGGCTCCTCTGTGGGGATCCTTGCATGGAGGACTGTGCTAGGTGCTCCCTGGTGTGCTGGCCTCTTCTGTGGCGGATCAGAGATGATTTAGCATACAAGTTTTGAGTGTTCTGAGAAAATGAGAGATGCAAGTTCTTGTCTTAGTGCAAAGTTAAAATCCTTGGCACCACTGGTTTTTTTTGTCTAGCTGTAGGTTCTATTTAAGTTTCCAAAGCTGCAAGTACCCTACAGCATTTTATTTACAATTAAAGAGTTGCTTTGTGTCATTTAAATAAATCTTTAATTCTGTTACAGGAGATGGTAAAACAGAACAAAAACCGGGTGAGAAAAAGAGGGGAGTGAAGAGACCACGTGAAGACCATGGTCGTGGTTATTTTGAATACATTGAAGAAAATAAATATAGCAGGTAAATAAACTTTGGTGCTGGGCAGATTTTTGTCAATGAAAACTACTAAGGTGCAGAAATTATCATTTTAACACTATGAAAATACATTAAGCTTGGATATCTCTTCCTGTTTTGTTCAGGGCCAAGTCCCCTCAACCACCTGTTGAAGAAGAAGATGAACATTTTGATGACACAGTAGTTTGTCTTGACACTTGTGAGTAAAAATGTTTTCCTTTACTCTGGAAAGATGTGGTGTTAGGCTTTTTATCTTATATCCACACTTTCTGAAATGTGGGGTGAGTGTGTTTGTTGACTATCACTGCCAATTAACTTAAAAAAAAATTTAAATGGTGTTGCAACCCATTTTCAATAGGCAGAACAACAGCAGGGTGCTTTGGTTTTCCCATGCAATCCGTGATTAATAGTTTTCTGAAAAAAATCATAAAAACACTATCTGGACTTCAGTTGGCCAAGTGTAGGTTAAGCATAGGATACTAGAATCAGCTTGAAGAACTAGTTGTGTAGCATGGGAGCTTTTTTTTTTCCCGTTTCAGAAAGATCTAGGAGGCAATAGTGTAGGTGGGTAGAGTAGTACAGTTTATGAAGTGAGCTCTCTGCATAACTTGCTGAGGGCCTATTTGTGTACCAACCAGTGAAGTATTTTTTCATGTTTTCTGATAAATCTAGCATAAAAAACAGGTGAGGCCTCCTGAAAAATGACCCATTCATCCAGCCTGGATGTTGCCTGGCAGAGGGTGATTTCTGTAAACAAAGTGTCAGCCAGAATTGGTCAGAAGGACAGACAGAAATCGACAAGTACCTACAGAGAAGATTTTGGTTTGGGTTTCTTGTGGTTTTTTGGTTTGTTAGAGGGTTTTTTTGTTTTGGGTTTTTTTTGTGTTTTGGTTTTTTGGGTTTTTTTTTGATATTTGATTATAAGTGTTACTGTTCTTATGATGTACCATGACTGGGTCAAACTTCATATACATTCTTTAGGGTAAGTGTAAGGGCTTAGTGCAGTATTGAAAAATCTGATGCTTAAACTTGCTGGATCTTTAGAAGTGCCATGGAAGAAAAGTCTTGGGATTATCTGGCATGTGCCACTAGTTCCAGGTGGTTTTTTTTTCCCTCAGAAATACTTTGAAACTGAAGGAGGTATTAGTTTACAGGCAAGTTTTGACTGATAACCTGGTGGTTACCTCCCTTCATAGGAGCTTCTGTTTTTCCCAATAACTGAGTAGCAGTTACTTTTTAATTATTATTACTATTAATAGTAGAAAGCTTTGTTATTGGACAAGCTTTGCTTTAGTTTAAAGTATCAACAAACTGCTTGGAGACCAGAATCAAACATAGCTTTAAGATTGAATTACGTAACAACTTGGAATTCTTTTTTTCTGGACCATAATGATCCAGAGATGTAAGAAGTTAAGCACTCTTTTAAGTGCTTTTTTTTACTACCCATGTCTTAAAAGGAAGCTCTGACTTAAATTCTGTTCTCATTTGTTGTTCTAAAAGTACCTACACAGGTACTACACAGTACTCCTACACAGGAGGGTTTCTCCTTTATAAATTTTATCTGGTTTTCATGTAAGAAGCTGAAGTCACAAGTACAAACGAGAAGACACGTGGATCACAAACATTGTAGTTGCAACTGGGGATGGCTTCATGCAAACAAAACAAGATCTGCATGAGAGTTGCTCATCATGTGGGGAAGGCTGCATTTCAGTGTACTCATGCAGCATGCAGATTTTATACAAAGGACAGAAGAACTCCTTGCTAGTTTTGCTCCTTTCATGTAATTGGCTAGTAGGGTTGGAGTTCATTCTATGGATTCCTGGCTCTGGGGAATTCAAGTGCAATATCCTGTGCCTCATGTTAAAATTTCACATTGTGTTTTTGAAACCTACTAAAGATTAATGTGAAACTTCATAATGCTGCAGCTCTGAAGATGTCCACAGAACAAAGGTTTTACTTAAGTTCTTAGATTGATGGGTGAAGACATAGTGCAGATTGTGTTACTTAAGTAAAGAAGGTTCTGTTATCACACTCTGCCTGCTTAACCTATCTTCATTTGGCTGACATTATTTTAATTGGCTTAATCTAATTGGACTTGTTAAATAACTATATTAACCAAAGACAGTACCACTTTCAGTACTTAAAAATGCCTGTGTTCCTCTTTACTTCTCAGCTGCCCTTAGGTTTGGGCATGAGGGGTTAGAAGACTTAAGAAAAGGTATCTAGCAAAGAGTATGATGCAGATTCCTTTGCTCTATATTGATGGAAATACTTTAGGTAGCTGACAAAAAAGATGCAAATAAATGAGATGAGATACATATGGTTTTAAGCACATGGAAAAAATAGAAGGAAATTTGTGACAGAAGTGAAGATGGCACCTTGAAAATTGTTTTTGTTAGATTTTTGGCTGAGCTTCAGCCTGCAGCTCTACTTAGGCATATGTTCAGTTTCTTTCCTGAGAGAAGCTGAGCAGTTGCTGGTAGTTTTTCTTGAAAATGGCCTTTGATAGCCATTTGAAAGCTGAAGTAATCTTTAATGCCTAAAATGAGAAAGCTGTTCCTTATTTTGTAATGAGAGTAAACAATGGTTTTTATGTTAACAGATAACTGTGACCTGCATTTTAAAATCTCAAGAGACCGATTCAGTGCTTCCTCTCTGACCATGGAAAGTTTTGCTTTCCTTTGGGCTGGAGGGAGAGCCTCCTATGGAGTTTCTAAAGGCAAAGTCTGCTTTGAGATGAAGGTGAGTTAACCTGGTGTTCTGTGGGATGGGAGACTGTTGGACATGCCTGAATGTGATACTGGTTTTCCTTGTCGTTTTTTTGTGCTTAACAGAAGTTAATTCAGGTGAAAAGAACCTTCAGAAGGCCTTCTCTTATGAGATTATGAAATAATTCTTCATAAAAATGTCTTGCTTTAAAAACCTGATTTCTAAGACATAGCATTTAACAACAAAAGCAGCTTGCAGTTGCTTTGAATGTGTAACTACTGGGCTGTTTTGAACCAATAATTTTATTTGGCGCCTCAAGCATTAACACTTGAATTTTGGTACGCACTAGTCAAAAGTTGCTTGTCCTTTCTGAAGATTACAGAAAGCTTGGATTCTTTTAAAAAAGGGATATAAATTATCCCAGCAGCCCTTTTTTTCTGTTCCTAATTAATCTTTGAGTTTGGCCTGCTGTAAGCAGGGACTTGGTCTATATGACCTCTAGGGGTTCCTTCCAATCTGAGTAATTCTGACTTGTGTATGCAGTGGATGGTTGCTGGTAGTGAATATTTGGCAGGTGCTTGAATTTTGAGAACAAGATTTTTCCTTAAAGCGTAAGAATGGCAAAGAGCAGTCAGCCTTGTAATAAACAGATTTCTCCAAGTTGTTGAGAAAAACTAATTTGAGGCACAAAGCTGGATTTCTTTGACTTGGCATTTTTAAAGACTTCACATTTACTGTACCTATGCATAAATATTTACTCTGTTCTCTTTCTCTAGTACTTTGAAAACTAAGCACTGCCATAATGAGTGGGTAGTGATCCCATTCTCCATGCTCTTGCATTGATTTCTGTGTCTGTTACAATTTTGGAAGGTCAAGGAACTGAAATTGATGTCAGTATTGCCCTGTTCACTTTCAAATCAGTTTCACCTCGGTCATCCCACTCAAATAGTTGTGCAAACTGGTAGGATACTGATCAGTTTTTCACTTCAGTTTGGTGAAGTTTGTAAAAGCATTACAAAAACAATTTGTTGCCTAAATATTCCAGGGCTGTTAGGTGGGTTTTTTGAATGTGGTTATGTTGTTTGCAAGATGGCAACTTGCCAGAATGTCTGCTTACTGTGGAAAGGGATGAGTGTAATACTTTCCTCACTCTACGTAAAGCAATTTTTTTTTTATCTATTACTACATTTTATTGATGAAGTAATTTAACAGTTAATCCCAACTCTCTGGAAATTGTTTTTTTAGAAAGTAAGTCTACATCTTGTTTCTGATTTTAATACAGTATCAAAAGGATTAAGGCATCTTGCCACTGAGAGGGACTGCTGTGAGTAAGTGCCTTGAACATATTATGGTATCCTACATCTTCATTGCCCAGCCAGGAGATGTAACTATTTAGTCCTTGGCTTGTGATTTCAGGTATTTAAGCATGTTTAATTTTTGCAGAAGGTCATCACTCAGACTTAGCAAAGATATAACCAAAGTGTAAAAGTTCCAGATATTACCTTTGTGTTTCCATCTTGTTGATGTCTTAATAAATGCTACATGCCTTTTAATGAATCATTTAAAAATAGGTTACAGAAAAGATTCCTGTTAAACACCTGTATACAAAAGATATTGACATACATGAAGTGCGAGTTGGCTGGTCACTGAACACAAGTGGAATGTTGCTTGGTAAGATTAAAAATTTGATTAATTCTGTATTGTTTATAATTCATGAGGTTAAAGTTTCAAGTAATTTTTACTGAGGCAGATGGGAAAAGCTTACTGTTTGTAGTGTGTATGTTCTGAAAAGTGGTCTTAATTTGAATCATTCCCTGGACTTCATGTGAGAATAAAGGACCTAATAAAGTAATTAAATATTCAGACTTGTAAGGATTACATGACTGGAGAGTTAGTTCTTCCAGGGTTCAGGTATGGGCTGTGGAGAACATTGCTGAAGGCCAGACAAGATTAAAGATTTTTCCTTTTTGTGTCATGCCAGAAAGAGGAAGAGGTTTTGAGTCTGCTTTTAAATGGTGGGGTATGGTATAAGATGGAAGCAGTGTAGAAAAATTCCTGGATAAATTTTTTTTTTCTTTGCTTGAGGGGGGAATAAAAGTTTCTGAAAGTAGGAAGATGTACAACTTCATCATATATATGGGGATTGATTATAATGGTATTTATGACTTAAAACCTGCTGCTAAGACGCATATTTGTGGGAAATGTATATAACTGGGAGCAGCAGCTTTCTAGTCAAGTACCTCAGCTCTACTTGAGTCCTTGTGTTTGACACTTCCTGTTAGCTTGTTCCTTGCAGCCCCATCCTCAGCTGCCGCATAGGCTGAATGTCTGCTGCTAAACTCCCTTTAAAATGGGGAGGGGTAAGTGCTAAATTCAGAAAGACTTTCTGACTGTTACAGGTATATTGGTACATAAATCAGGTTTTCAAAATCTAAAAGTTCTCCATCCTGTCTTGATCTGGGGGTGAATCTGAAACTAGCAGCGTAAGTCTTAATACAGGGATGGGGGAAACACTGCTATTTTGTGTCAGGTGGGTGTATTCTTGAATACAAAACCAAGCTGTAGTTGTTCAGGGGTTATAGTTTGTTTTGGCATTAATTAAAAACAGTGTTTGAAACAGCAGCTTACTTGAGTAGCTGTAAAGTGATTGTATTTTTAAATGGTTAGAAAATAACTAATTTTGATAAGTTAAAATTATTTCTTCAGGTGAAGAAGAATTTTCTTATGGGTATTCTCTAAAAGGAATAAAAACATGCAATTGTGAGACTGAAGACTTTGGTGAGAAGTTTGATGAAAATGATGTGATTGGATGCTTTGCTGTAAGTTTTCACTTATATTTTCTCTTGAGGAAAAAGGTCATAATTTTAGTGTAAGAACCAGGGGCAAGAAAAGTTGTTTGGTCTAGAGAGGAGGTAGAAATAGCAGGTATTATCAACAGTGTCTGCTGTCAGCATGTTAAAATTGCGTATTTGCAGACAAATGCTTTTCAGCCTTTTAAAAAAATCACATCTTAAATGAGGTGGTCGTTGACAGTAGCTCATTCTAAGAGGGAACTTTCAATTAGTTCCTTTATGATAAACATTATAAAGTGAATATAGCCAAGCTGGTGACATGACTTGATAAAACTTCATAGAGTGAGGTCAGTAATTTTATCCAAACTAATCCTTTGTTTAAAAAACAGAATTTTGATGGTGATGAAGTGGAATTGTCATATTCCAAGAACGGACAAGAGCTTGGTGTTGCATTTAAAATAAGTAAGGAAGTTCTGGATGGGCGACCACTGTTTCCACACGTTCTCTGCCATAACTGTGCAGTTGAGTTCAACTTTGGTCAGAAGGAGGAACCTTACTTTCCTGTACCTGAGGAGTATACCTTCATTCAGAAGGTCCCCTTGGATGATAGGGTCCGAGGACCAAAGGGACCCGAGCAAAAGAAAGATTGTGAGGTAAGTTTCTTGTTCCTAACTCCTATTGTAACCCTGAGGCTTTTGGCTGGGGGATTTAATACTTTGTATCCTGTGATCCTCACTATCCCCTTATAGGCCCCCCACTCAGTTTCCATTAGGCTTGCTGGTATAAGTTGCATATTAATGTCAATCTTTGAACTAGTATCTCAAGCATAGAACCTGTTGTTATAGGTGGTGATGATGATTGGCTTGCCTGGAGCTGGCAAGACTACCTGGGTTACAAAACATGCAGCAGCAAATCCTGGGAAATACAACATTCTTGGGACAAATACTATTATGGACAAAATGATGGTAAGTGATACTACTTTTTCTTTGGTATATCAAACTTGCTGTAAATCCAAGATCTTTGGCTGCTGTGGGGTTCTTTTGTATCAAAGAAATACGAGATGCCAGGTAGTGGCTTTAGCTAGTGACCACTGAAGGTTTTTGTCTTGCTGAGCAGCTTGTCAAATGTGGCACAGCAAGATTCTGAAGCTTTTTGTGCTACTATATTAGAAACAGCTGCTGACTGTCAAAAGTATTTCTCATATCACTGTCCTCAGAACTTTTAGCTTTGAATTAGTGATGTGATCAGTATCCCTTAGATTCAGCTGTATTGATTCCCTTAGGTTCTTTGTTTATTAAGCTCTGTATTTCACAAAGGCTTTGGGATGTTCAGCTACAAGTTTGTAGCCACAGCCTTGAACAACCTCTGAAGGGAGATAAAAAGCATTTAGCAAAGAAAAACACCAGCAATGTGTATGAGGGCTACTTTTTAACTCTAGGAAATCTCTCCAGGTTGCAGGTTTTAAGCGACAGATGGCAGACACTGGAAAGCTTAACACACTGCTGCAGAGAGCTCCACAGTGTCTCGGGAAGTTCATTGAGATTGCAGCTCGTAAGAAGCGGAATTTCATTTTGGATCAGGTAGAAGCTTCAGTGAAAAATGATTAAGGAAATTCATTATATAGTGCAGTAATTAAATGGGATTAAAGTTACATTGTGATAGCAGTTGTTTCACTTACTGACCTACTGTTCGTGCAGGGGACACAAGGTTGAGATATTGCTACAAATGCTTGTCTGAAATTCTCTGGATTTATGGGATGTGGGAGGAATAGTGTTATAACACATGGATATGAGCTCGTAACTTTGCATTATGAAGCATCTTAATGTCCAGTTGTTTGTAAACTTCATTGCAAGCTCTTGTAGAGGTGAAGTCTATACACCATAAGTTGACTTCCTTAACTCTTACAATGACAGCTACGTGTAGTAAGTTACTGCATTTTTTTCAGACAAATGTGTCTGCAGCTGCGCAGAGGAGAAAAATGTGCCTGTTTGCAGGCTTCCAGCGCAAAGCAGTTGTTGTTTGCCCAAAAGATGAAGACTACAAGCAAAGAACACAAAAGAAGGCAGAGGTGGAGGGAAAAGATCTTCCAGAGCATGCAGTTCTCAAAATGAAAGGCATGGAACATAATCCTATACTGTGTTTTAGGATGCTGAGTATCTGTTTAAAGGATTAAGTAAACGTGAAGTCTAAAAAAAAAAAATCACTTTATCTTAAACAGTTGTACTTAAGCAAAACTGGAAGACTATTGTAACTTGTAGGATAACACTATATTGTGTTCCCTCTGCTGCAGTCCTTAACACTACTCAGTTATGCTGATATGCTTCATGCAGATGCACAAAGCTGTCTTGGCATAAAGTGCCCTATATAAGTGACATATTTGGCAGAAACTGGTATTCTGAGTGGAGGCTTATAAAAGAAAAAAGTTATAGGCAGAATGTTTTCAAGGTTTGGAACAGTACTGGCAACTCCATGAAGACAGACCTGTTTATTTCTTTTATAACTTACATTTCTTAAGTGTTCAAATTATGTAATTTTGTCCCTATGCTGAGGGAGTGCAGGGGGTGGGAGGAGGAATGGGAGAAAGGTGGTTAAATTCTGTGCAGTTTTAATTGTAGCTGAACACTAGATCAGAATGTAGATGCTGAATACTCAGTGTTTTTGCAATTATAGGGAACTTCACACTGCCAGAGGTAGCAGAATGTTTTGATGAAATAATCTATGTAGAGTTGCAAAAAGAAGAAGCTCAGAAGCTTTTGGAACAATATAAAGAAGAAAGTAAGAAATCTCTCCCACCGGAAAAGAAGCAGAACACTGGCTCTAAGAAGAACAAGAAGAGCAATAAAAATCAGTTTAATAGGGGTCAGAGAGGTCGTGGAGGATTCAACATGCGGGGCAACTTCAGAGGAGGAGGTGAGCCCAGACATGAGTGCAAATTTTGGAGACTGCTGCTGCTAGGTAGAGTGAAAGCCTGTAGCACCTGGGTTGCAGTTACTGTGTAGTGGGACCCTTGATTTCAACTAATGTGTTACTGCAGAGCTAATTTTCCAACCTGGTAACTGAGGGTTGCCAAAATCTTGTATTATGTTATTCATGTGGTTTAAGGCACGGTTTTGACTTTTTATGGTTTGTTTGGTGTTTGCTTGTACACCTGATTGTTCTGGGGGTTCGAGGGTAGTGGGTGGTTAAATTCACAGTTTTCAATATGACCGCGTGATTTGATCTTCAAATTGAATGTTCTGCAGGGGATCTGGCCATCTGATTCCTATGTCATAATTAATTTGCATGCTGATCTTCATGTACTGAACAATTACTTGACTGAAGTGAACTCTCTCCCTGCAGTCCCTGGCAATCGTGGTGGATACAACAGGAGGGGAGGCAACATGCCTCAGCGAGGCGGTGGTGGTGGCGGTGGCGGCGGCGGCAGCAGCGGCGCAATTGGCTACCCCTATCCTCGTGGCCCTGTTTTTCCAAGCAGAGGTGGCTACTCAAACAGAGGAAACTATAACAGAGGTGGAATGCCCAACAGGGGAAACTACAACCAGGTGATGCTTTTGGGGGGATTTATTCAGTGAAATACACAGTACTTGGGATGATGTTTGAAAGGTTTGGTGGCTGTCAGTTGGTTGTGGGTATGAAACTAACCCCACACAAAAAGGCCCAGCTTTCTGTTTCAGTGTATGTTGCCTATAAAGTTCTGATGCTGATGTAGGGATCCTTGTCAAGATTGTACCTCCGAAGGCCAGAGTAATAACTACTGTTTGCTTTTGGGGTCAAGGTTTTTATCAAGCTTTTTTAATCAAGCATTTAGGGACCTTTCTAGAAATGGTTGTGGGGAGAGTGTTTTGGTTCCTGGCATCAAACACAGTTACTAAAGGCATACTAGCCTAGGTCTTGATGGAATAGCAGTGAAAGTATTTGAAAATATAATTTGGATTACTGAAGAGCCAGCAGATGGAGCCCAAGCTAGTAAACATGGCTCAGGTTTGTCTAATACTGACAAACAGGGGAAATGCAGTATTTTATCTACTGGTATCAATGTCACTTTTTTGTACCGTAACTTAAATTTGGAAGTTTTGCAGACTGGCTCTTCATTTCCCAGCTTTATGGCCCATATCCTTTTGTCTTATCAAATAACACATCCTTGTAGCAACTACAGCCTTTCCTAACTAAAAATAGGCAAGCTCTTGTATTTTTAGTTGTCCTGGTGCAGTTTAGCAGCTGGAAATAGGGTGAGTCAAAACTGGATTTGCCAGCTCTCCAGACCACTTGGAATGACAGTTTGAGTTGGTTTATTAATGCTGAAGTTCTTGCCCCCATGTTTAAGAAGCTGTTTCTAGGAGCAGGAGGCTTTTGGTATGCTAGTGTTTTTCAGGGTAGTTTTCTGTTTGTTCTTTTTTTTTTAACTTAGGCCTGACCTTGCATTTGAAAGACTCAATATAGTGTGTGATATGCCTGGTGGTAATAGAAGGGTTAGTAATAGTACACTTCTGAAAAAACTGGTACAGATGAAGTAGTTAAAAACTGTTGTCATCTTGCAGAACTTCAGAGGAAGGGGGAATAATCGTGGCTACAAAAACCAATCTCAGGTCTACAACCAGTGGCAGCAGGGTGTAAGTAGTAAAAATTACCTTTTCACTGATTTGTTAACTTGTTTCAAAATGGTATCTGAAACAATTAGATTTGTAATAGAAACTGAAGAGCAAAATCTCTTCATGGTAGGTGATCTCACTATAAATAGTATGCTATGCAGAACTTAACCTGGCTTGGTCTTGATATATCAAATATCAGCTGTGGCTTATCTGTCTTAGTGGTATGTAGTGTTTGGATTCACATTACTACTGTGAAGTCAACTGCCTTTGGTTGTTTAGGAATGTGCTGCTATTTGAGAGAACTTTAATCTTCTCAAGATCCAGGAGAACTAGGTGTTTGTTAAACTTTTTTCCTGCAAGAAATGTAACTACTACGTGACTACAGGTTGAAATTAACTGTTTATCCATTTATTGCAGCAATTCTGGGGTCAGAAGCCATGGAGTCAGCATTATCACCAAGGATATTATTGAATACCCAAATAAATGAACTGATACATATTTCTCCAAAACCTTCACAAGAAGTCGACTGTTTTCTTTAGTAGGCTAACTTTTTAAACATTCCACAAGAGGAAGTGCCTGCGGGTTCCTTTTTTAGAAGCTTTGTGGGTTGATTTTTTTCTTTTCTTTTTTTGTACATTTTTAATTGCAGTTTTAAAGTGATTCGTAAGAGAACCTCAGCATTATGCACGATAAGAGAATGTGTCAGTATTTCAGGGTTCTACATTTTATCTGTAAAATGTGACTTTTTTTTTACCACAACAAAAGTAAAACGTTGCTTTGTACCTGGTGTCTTTTTATTAAAGAATTTTCTCCTTTTTCCCCATCCCCCAATTTCTAAGAAACAGTCGTGAGTCATGTCACAATACAATAGAAACGTCGGCAACCAGATTCCTACAGAGGCTGCTCAGTAGCCCTTGTGAATACTATGAGATCATGTAAAGCTCCATATTACACTCCATCCTCTCTATGAAGCTTCTGGGTGGGGAGGGAAGGAGAGGGAGGCAAAAGTTTCTGGCAATAACTAGGACCTTTTTGTAACATTTTGGAACTCGATGAGATACTGGGGGCAAAGAGGAAACCTGGGGCTCAGTAGTGAAGGTGGAGTGTATGTAGAAGCTCTTAAAGTTGTAAAAACTTGGTTGCATTATTTGTGGAGGCTCAAACTTGTGAAGGTACACCACCATAATTTCTTTTCCATTTGTTCTGCATTTTGATTCTGAAAAGAAGCTGGCTTTGCCCATTTCTTATTAAACAAAACTTGTTGTAAATCCAGTTGTCTAATGAGATCTATATGAAGTTAGCTGTGTGTCTGTATAACTCCCCACAAAATACTGTATACCTTAGTGTGCTTGTAGTAGTTACTCCACCATTTTGTAAGCTAACGAAACTGTGAGTCACCCATTTTATATCTAATTTTTAATCATGTCGATTCTCAAATGGGTGTATCTCCGTAGCCTGCTGATTCCTTTTCTCTTTAAAAGAAAGTGGGTGGAGAAATTAACTTTAGACGTTTGTTTGCAATAAAATAAATTCATTTTACTCCTGTTCTGGGATTGTTGCCATCAAGGTCTAAAATCCCTTTAAGGCTATAAAGAGGAAGAGAATGTATGAAAGCAATGGTGTTGAACAGTTTTAAACTCATTACTGTGTACATGCTGAAATACTTGTGTTACTTTAAAAATCTAAACTGGTGGTTGCTTTGTTGGAGATATATCACATGTATAATTTCACAGTTTAACATGGTTATGTGTATAGGGCAAAAGTCCTTTGAGTTGCGTTTGCATCATGTAAATCCACTGAACCTATTTATTGTAAAATAGACATTAGGGAAGGAGCAGGGGAAGAAACTGCACAGGGAATGGGACAGACAGGAGGGTGGTTATAGAGAACAAATCCTGGACAGCTTCAGTTTGTTTTAACCACTGTTTAGTTAGATTTATGCTTTTGTAAAATTGTAGTGGCAATGTTAGCTAATAACCTACTTGCATTTTAATGCCATAAGACAGGGGAAACATAACTGTCATTAGTCAGATTTGTGGTATACATGTGAAAACACATGTCACTGCTGGTGGCATCAGGGTGTTGGGGTTTGCCTGGTGAGTTTCCTCACAGCAGGGTAGAGACAGACTAGCAGAGGCTTACCAGCAGCTGCCTAGACCTAGAGTTGGTGTAGAGTGCTTGAAACTTTTCTCAAATGTTAGCTGATTTCTGATAGTCTTCAAAAGTAAAGATACACGTTGTGTTGCTCTTCTAGCCTTTATAGCAGATGACATTGCATATTGACATTAAACATTAACAGCACCACCTCCTTGTTAATATTGCTTTAAATCATCCCTTTACTTTGAATGAGAAAAAAATAAATTGTCTTTAAAGAAACACTATTTAATGAACTTGAAATATGGGGAGTATGAACCCAAATGTGTTTCACTGAAATGGAATTTTCTTTAGAATGGCAAAAAAAGTTCAGTGTAATTAAAAAGTCCATCTCCCTTCTACCCTCCTCACAGGAACTAACACTTTGTATGGAGTGCTGATCCTTTGCTTATTTTGGTACTCTATGAAATAATATAGTCTTAAACTGAAATATAAGAGCCTACACTTACCATGTGCTTGTAAAGCTTGTATTTTAATTCAGAAGTCTGGGATGTTTTGTTTTCAGACCTTCACTGTATAGTGTTTTAAAAAGAAGCTGCACATCAGAGGAAGGGCTTCAGCTATCTTAGACTTGAAAGAGTAGTACCTGGTTCTACTAAAATTCTTACATATTGCAAAAGCTCTTTTCACTGGTTCAGCAATATAGGGGTTACCTGTGTTTGGAGGTACAGAATTCAGAAAAGCTTCCAGCATAGGCACTGCTGAGGCACTCGCAGTGCAGAAGGGGGATACTGAAGCTGGATACTTCCCCAGCGGCTGGGTGAGGCTTTGTGTCCTTCAGCCTGGGTTGACCTGCAAAGGAGAGGCACCCTCAGTTTCTCTGAGCTCTGGTTAGTGCTAGAGAAGGGGTTTATTTACCATGTGTGACACTGGCTTGTATAAAAAAGCCCTCACCTAGAAAATCATTAATGTTAAAACTCATTTGCAGTTTTGTGTTAAAAACAGGCACTAGAGAACTTACCTGATAGCTACAGAAATTTGAGGCAAGCACAGCTGTATGTTGCCACAGCAAGAGAACTGAGCCATCTGTCATGTTGAGTACCTTATTGCAGCTTTTAGAACTTGTTCACAGGAGGAAAAGTACTTGAAACATCAGCTGCACTGCTAGTGGTGGTGGTGCAGATGCTAGTGACACATAACACCAGTTCTGGGGTTGTGTTTGGTTGGGTCTGGGGTTTTCTTTGCCTAATAGAGTAAATACTGGGTTTGCTTTATTCAATTAGAGGGTTTTTTCCTTATGGAGTACAAACCTGGAGAGGCTTGGCCCTGGTTGGGTAGCAACAGGAGCATGGCACGCATCTGTGCAGCTCCTGGCAACAGTAGCTTGGTGCTGGTGCTGGTGCTGGTGGTGGTAATCTCCTTACAACCCCAACTGCTGGAGCTGCTTACATCTCATCTTAAGCTGTAGCCACCCAGCACTGTGCCATGAGGCCACGGGTGCTTTGCTGCAGACCAAAGGGAGGGCTGTACTGGGTGCCTCCGGAGGAAGTTCCTTCCCACTTTAAAAAAAATACTCAGTTGTTTCTGTCTTTGCTAGCAACAGTCGCTAGGATACACACAGTGTCAGCGGAGGTGCTTCCCTGGAACACAGGGGCATTGGCAAGGGACTGTGTCCTGGGTGTTCTGAGAGCAAAAGGGTTCTTACCCAGGGGGCATCAGGAGTTTGGCTTTTTTGTTGTGAGAGCCCTGTCCAGGTGCCTCAGCTCTGCTGTTGTGAGCTGGCCCTTGTGGCATGCTGGACTCAATGCTGTAATGGGCATGTAGGAGCTCAATGCATGTGGCACCTTATGAGAGTTCCTTTTTATAGCTGCTGTGGAATAATTCTTCATCACTGAAGACATTTTTGAAGTTCTGCCCAATTTTCTGATAGCAGAACGAATTAAAGGAGCCATCTTGCAATGCCATTTGTAGTCTGTGCCACTGGCATAAAAAATATGGTGTAAGGTACTTTTTTTTTTTTTGTAATCTCTTATAATAACACTCAAGCAATGTTTGTAATAAAAATAGGTGATAAAGTAATCTTTTAGGATTTGGAGGTTTCCTTGTTCATGACCTTTTTGGAAAACTAGGCCAGTGCTTTCTAGAAGTGCAACCTCAGACTAAGCCTTAAGAAATCAAACAGAGTTACTGAGATATTTGGGGTACCTTAATACTTCTGCAGATGTTTAACTGCCAGGGCTTGGACTCTCCCCAAAGAAAGAAGTGTGCAGATACTGTAGTTGTGAACTAGTAAAATAGGATTAGGTGTAGCTGGAGCTGTCAGCTTGAAGCAATGTGGAGGAGGGGTAGAGCCCCAGGATGTCAGAAGAAGGTGCAGAGAGGGGAGTGGAAGCTCAGAGCAGCAGCTTTGTAACTGGGTGTTAGCAAACCACTGCGGTGAAATCAGAGCAGCACCTCTGTGTCACACACAGTTCACCCTGTCCCAGGCAGAGCCAGCCCACAGAGGGGGGAAGGAGGCCTCTCTTAATTTTAATAGCACATTAATGATAAGTTTTGTGCAGCTTTTCTCCTGGTGAGTGAGGCATGAGCTGCCCCCAGTGCAGGAGACCTCTCCAGAGCTATTGCAGGGCATTGGCTGAAACGGGGACTTGGCCAGGAATTGATCTGGATGTGGCTCTGGCCTTAGTCTGTATGTCTGCCAGTACTGGGAGTGGCAGGAAGATTCAGCAATGAATCAGTTGCTACGTAAACTCAGCTGCAGCTTAAAAAAAGATGTGAAATGCTTAACACATTGTCAACATGAAAAGAAAAAAACAAAGGTAAATGCAAAAAAAATACTAATTACTCCTATGGGTAACTTGACACACAAGTGTTACTTGAGAGCAAATTTTCTTTTCTGCTTTAGTAGATAATCTTTGATCTGCAGAGTACTTTTGGTCCTAGAAATTACTGAAATAAAAACTACGGGAAAAGCAGCTCAGCCCATTTTTCCCTCAGACTTTTTCATGCTCAAAAAATTACGACTTTGTAGTCAAAGGCAGATGCAATTTACACTTGGTTAGCTTGGTTAGCACACAAGAGACTAAAAGGGAACTCGTTTTTCTCAGTGTTTATTCTTCCTTAGCTAGGATCAGATGGCTTCTCACGAGGACTTCTCTGGTAATTAATGTAATGCATAAAAATGGAAGTGTTTTCTGGCCTAAGTGTGGCCTTTGTTTATGTCATGTTAGCCTACGTTAATTCTTCTGCCACACTGTGCACTGGAGGTCTTCCTCAAAGTTGTAACTTGTTTACCTTAGATGTAGAGAGTTCTGTGCTTGGCAAGGAGCACTGATGGAGCACGAGTTCTGAAATTGTGATGCACAAGCAAGTCACAAAATAAAAAGGCCCAGAATAGTACTGAAGAGCTCCCTGGACATAAATGCATGCTTAAAATACCAGTGATTGTTTACAAGGGGAGGGACACACAAAAGGCTCAGGTCTCTTTTTCAGTCTAGGTGTAACCTATTCAGGCACAGCATTTGGGCTCTGCTGAACTTTCAGCCTTGTGGGGCTGTTGAGCAAGTAGATAAGATAAGCCTTTATATTATAAAAGGACTTTTGTCTTTGTGGCAAGAAGGTAGTTAAGACATGAGGGAGAGGAAATGAGTAAGCCTCGTTGGAGGGATGTACTGTAATTATTTTTTTCTGAAAGAAATGACACGGGGTTTGCTCATGTCACACTGAGAAGATAATAGGTGAGCTGGGCAGAGGCAAGTCCACCTGCACCATTGGGAGCTGCAGAACTTGTACCCAAAGCCTGGCACTTTCATATTGTGTGTATTTTCTCTGCACCATGCTCCCTGCTGCTATTGGTAGCACCTGGTGTGCCAGGGGGCCTCCATCCCAGCCTGGGAGTGCTGCATTGGAGGGAATGAATTTCTGAAAGCAAACCAGGACCTTATTGTGTGGGTGGCCTCACTGGGCTATTTCTGCCTTGGGGTTTGCAGATTCTCCATCTGTTAGTAGGTCACAAAATCACAGAAATGTTCACCAGGACCTCTGGAGATGCTATCCATCTATCCTGCCTGCAGCAGGATTTGGGTTAGCCAGGGCTTTGTTTGGCTGAAGCCTGAAAACCTGCAAGGGTAGAAATTACATGACCTCTCTGGGCAACCTATTCCCTCAAAGTAAAACAGTTTGTCCTGCTGCCTGACCTGAAGCTCCTAAGCTAGAGTTTGTGGTCATTGCCCCTGATGCATCCTCTGCAACTATCAGGAGGTGTTTGGCTCTGTCTTTGTAATTGTTTTTCAGATAATATTAGGCAGTTATTAGGTCACCCCACAGCCTACTTCTCCTCAGACTAAGTCCAACTCCTTCCACTGCTCTATTCCAGAGGGCATGAGCTTGAGCTCCCTGAACACTTCACAAGAGCCTCTACAGTTGTTTGACATCCTTGTTGCCCAAGAGGCCCAAAGCTGGACACCAATGTTGGACGTGCTGCCTCAGCAGTGTCACATACTGCTGGATAACTGCATCCCTTGATTTGTTGGCCACATACTTCCTGATGGAGTCCAGGCTGTGGTTTGCCTTATTTGCAGTGAGAACACTCTCATAGCTTACATTCAACTTGGCATCTTCTCCAAGTTCTATCCTTTTCAGAGGGTGGCTATTCAGCTAGCTGCTTCCTAGCCTCTGGTGTACACTCATTACGCACACAGCTACACTGTAATAATAAAAATAACTTTTAAAAAGACAATTAATTTGTTAAATAGTAAGCCAAGCCCCTCAAAGAGAAACAGATGTAAATTAATTGTGCAAATTAAATACTTTGTGCAACTTTCCTGCTCAATCTGAGAGACCTTGGAGAAAACATCTGGTAGTGCAACGGGAACTATTTCAGTACTTACAGATCAGACAACGTAATATTTAAATGTTTCAAAGCACATTTGGTTTCTTCTTCAGTTGGAGCTTTTGTATGAACTTGCCTGCCCTTTTTTACAATGGGAAGTATCTCCTGCATGGAGCAGGGGCCACCAAGTGCCACACTGGCTGCCAGTGCTCAAGCTGATTGCCTGGCTTCTGTCCATGGCTGCAGTAGGAGCTGCTTGCTTTCTCCACCTTCCCAAAAAAAAAAAAAAAAAAAAAAAAAAAAAGATGAAGGAATTGCTGTGATCCAGCACTCTGGTCCACCACAGGGCAACATGCTGAGCCCAACCCTGCTCCATGTTGAGGAAACTCTGCAGGCTGCTTAGCAGTGAAAAAAAAAAATCCAGCTTCCAAAAATCCAAAATATTCCCAGCAGCTCCTGGACATTCTCTAGAGGAGGCTGCTGCTACTGCTTCAGCAGCTGCATTGGCACAGCCCTGGGATATTTATGTGCCTCCACAGTTTGGCAGCCAGCCAGTCTTATTTCATTTTTTTCCTTTAAGGAAACACCCATGGAAAGGAAATGAGAAACTCAAACAGCTTCTTCTGGTAGATCCTAGTGCAGAAAATGAAGAGAAGTCTTCAGGAATGATCTTGCTTTTATAGATATTTGCTTCCCTGAAAGATGTGTTATCCACCAAGTATGAATATACTGCTCTACCTCCAGAACCAGTGAAAATGACACTGCTGAAAGCAACTGAGACGTTGGTGGGGGATGGCAGGGAGGGTGTGGGTTCCTCCCTGAATGGTGGCTGTATCTTAAGTGTTCCAATTAGTGTGGATCCCACTGGTGGTCACCAGCACATGGACAGTGTTGCTGATGTATCAGTAATGGAACTCTTCTGAATTTTGCCAGGGTTGCTGCCATACCAGGAATATTTAACACAGGGCTGTGGTGTGTGGCCCCATTCCTTAAGTCTGGGGAGTGTGGTTGCACACACGTGCCCACGTTCATGTGTGTGCACGGGGTCATCCTTTGCTCTGCTTGAGCTGAATGACATTTGGAGGGAGCAGCTTGCTGGCCATGTGACAGATGGCCACTGTGACCCACTTAAGATGCTCTCCAGATGCATCTTGTAGATGTTCTTGAGCGTGCCCCTGTGGGTGACAGCGTGTACAGACTCAGGTATGGTGTCCCCAGTAGAAAGATGAATGGTGATAGAGAAAGTGGTGAGAAGAAATGACTGGTGACTGGCTTGGGGAATGGAGAGGCCCATCGTGCTTGCTAGCAGGGGTAAGAAGCCCATAGCAGTGCTGGTTCAAGAGGACTCTGTGAGGTTTAGGAAGAAAGGGCTGAGGTCTTTTTATCCATCTGGGATTCTAAGTAGGTGGTTACTGAAGAATGTGGCACATGGATAATACTGGAACTAAGAAACCAAGTCAAACAAGTCCTGTCATAGCCTTCCAGTGCTGCCTCAGGGCGACCTTCAAGGGTTTTAAATGCTAGATGAAAGCTTTAAGCAGGTTATGTGATAATCACTGGCAGTTCTAGATTACTTTGGAAGGCCTAAACAGAGTATCATCCCCTGCATTTTGAGAAACAGGCTGTTGGAAACTTTTTCCCCTGTATTTGCTCTATGAAGGAGAGCAGACAGCTCCTGGAACAGCCGTTTGTGACAGTTTATTGGCCCAGTAGTAAATCAGTTGTTGGCTTTTCATCTTGCTACTATCTCAGGCAGAGCCTGAATGTTTTCTGACAGGGAAGGGGATGTTATTTCCCTTTAATCGCTTAAGCAGCATACTCTGTATCTTCTGTTGGCTGGGATTGTGGGCACCCTGACTATGAATTTACTCAGAAGGAGCTACTGGTAAATGGTCTGGGTTCATCTCCCATCCTGTTTCTGCATCATCTGTGCAGAGTGTGTGCAAGTGATGAGGTGGTGTAGAAAGATCTTTTTGACCACCTGGAAAAGGTAGAAATGGCAAGAACTTTTGATGTGAATGACAGAATGCATGAAAATCAGACAGAGTTGTAAAGATTCTAGGTGAACTCCCAAAACCTGTTACACATGTGTATGTAGCCTTGAAGACCAAGATGTCATGAATACAAGTACATCTCCATCACCAGAGTTATTACAAGCCATTTGCCATCAAGAGCAGAGATGAAGATTGCTTGTTCAGGGTGAGAAGCCATGTTAGCTGAGGGTGCACCTGCTGCTCTTTTTAACAGTCCTTGAAAAAATAAACAGCTTGAAAATAAGCAAAATGTGTTTCCTTCTCTCCAGAGCATGAAGGCAGAGAGGAATCATCTTTGGTTGTGTTAAACTGATTGCCACAATATACAGGCTGAGTATTTCTGGAGCTAAGCCAGCCTGAAGAGAAAGAATCCTGCAGTGGCAATTGTCTGCTCCCACAGTACATTTTTGGTACTGCCAGTGGGCTCCTGGCATGCTCAGGGAAGCTGAGGACTCTGACGCAGTCTTGCTCATGACAGATGACAGAAGCTGGCAGGATTAAAATATCTTCCCCAGAAAAAAAACTGCTCTCAATTTTTCAAACAAGCAGACACAAGGATGTTGTGACCTATTCGTGTAGGAGCAGGCAGACCCACTGCTGAATGGCTCTCAGGTAAACCATGAGCCTCTGCAGAAACAAAGAGAGCCTGTGAAGATGGGGGAACTTACAAGCAGTCTTACTCAGAGTGCTGCTAGCCATGAATAAAATTTTGCATCTTCCTCAAATCATCTCATCCAAGGCTCTTACCTTTTCTTCATCTGCTCCCCTGCCTCCATTTGAAGGGTCAGAAGCCATATTTGCTTTGTGTAAGGTTTTCACTTTAAGCAAAAGAAGGATCTATGTTCCAAAGCTTTGAATCACACTAACCAAATCTCATTTTCACCCTGGCATTAATTTATTCCTGGTTCTTCAATTTTAAAAAATAAATATTAAAAGGATCAGCCTTTTAATCATATTAACATTCTGAAAAACCTGTTTCAATTAGCTTTTCAAGGCAGCAACAACGTAATTGTTTCAAACTTTAAGTGGATGAAACCAAACAACTTTCAGTGGTAACCACTGAATTCTTGAACCAAATGGCTGGATATGAGAACAAGAAGTGTGGGAATTAGTCCACTTAGCTGAGGAAAAACTTTCACTTGGGAGCTCATTACAACTGAGTTCACACAGTACTTCATTGTTACCTGGGTTGCTTACACCAGAAGGAACAAACATTATTCCTCTGCCACCTAAAAAATCATCCTACCTTTAGTTAGGTCAAATGATTTGAAAAACAGCAGCCACATTTGCTAATGGCAGGAGTCATTAGCAAGAGCTTTGCAGCACTTGAGGGGTCATGGTGACTTGCACAGAACAGCTTGGCAGCCTGCAAAACGTAGCAACAGCCAACACCTCCCCAAAATCTCTGCTTGGGTGAGGACATGAACGACAAGTTTGGAATGATAGTTGTAATTGCGTCCACTATCAATTAAAAAAAGAGATCCTGGGTTTTGAGCCTGTTGCAACTGAGGACAGCTGAAGCATTACATTTGCTTTAGTCAAAGGCACTGAAGAGCAGAGGTGATTTGACCACATGCACCTCTAATAATGGAACTGGCAATTAAACTCAGATTGTTCCATTTCTGCCTGTTGCCTTGACAGTGACTTTCCTTCCCAAAAGGCTTGGAGGACATGTGCCCTGGCAGGGTGTGCTCTGGTCACTGCCAAGTGTGCACTCTAGATGGGAAAGGGACTCACAAACACCTCTCCCCAGAGCAGGGGTGTGGGGAGAGTACAGCATGGAGGAGCAAAGGGGACTATGAACCTTTCTGTGGTTTTTTCGTGGTGTTTTAGATTGTTTTCAGGGAGGGTTTTACTAACTTCAGGGATAAAACTAAGTGTGTGTGTCAGTCACTAAGAAACATAGCTGCCAGTAAAATAAACAGGATTCGAGCAACTTTACTGCTTAAAGTTCCTATACTTCATTCTTGCCTTTTTAGGGCTCGTTCAGAGGGATGAAAATCCAACATTTGTTATTTCTCTTCCTTTCTAGTAACTAACCAGTAATTTTTAATTTGAGGAATATTTTGTACCTCAAGTAAGAACTATCATATTTGTCATTAGCAGCAAAACTTAAAGATATCAAGTATGATAATAAAGCATAGATGCATAGTGTTGTCACCAATGACTTGGATTTAAAAAAACAGCATTAACAGGGCTATGACTCACTGATTCAAAAAATAACTAGGAATTTGTTTTCAAATGTTTCAATTACTTCTATTAAGTTACTAGAATTTTTATTTTCTTGTGATTGTATTCTCATTTATGACAAGTAACAGCTCTGAGATTTTTTTGGTTTTGTCCTGTCCCTCACCCTTTCTCCAGTGGTCTCTAACCCATCAGTCACTTTCAATCCACTTCCCATAGCTGGCACAGCAGCAGTTGTAGCCAGCACTTCGAGGAACTGTGTCAGAATTTTTTTTCCCTTCATGTGTAACCATGAGCATTCTTTCTCTGCTACTGCAGACCTAATACTTTCACAACTGAGTCCTGCTCACAGCTTCCTGGCTTTAGCTCCCTCCTCCCCCTTCAGCAAAGGCTCTGGTTAGCTCAATTCACCTCAGCTTTTACTGGATAACAAAGCTCAAATGTTCAGCCAAACTGCAAGCACATTGCTGCTTTCCCCATTTTTCTGTCAACATCTGGGATGCTCATTTTACATTTTGCACAGTGGGGCAGAAGTATTTGTTCAGTTATCTATGCAATGTAGATACATCCAAAATTTCAGTTACTGTCACAATTGCTAATACTAAGCTGCTATTGAGTTAATATCCTTAAATGCAGTAGCTTAAACCAACACCAATTAACACCAGAGTATCTATGTTGCAGCTTTCCCCATTTTTAAAAAATTTAAGCTATCATAATGCTTCTGCTTTTTTCTCAATGCAGTCAGAGTACTTGTGATTTTTGAAGGATGCTGACTGCTTTCCTACCATTACAAACAGTATTCTCCTTTTTCTCTGCAACTGCTCTTTGTCAAACAGTAGATTTTCATCTGCATGCTTTTGTCTCCTAACTCCCCCAGCTGAACTATGGCCTCACAGTGAGAAGACCCCCTGCTAAGCTTGCAGTTCCTTTTCTTAGGTCAGATAGGAAAGAACTCAACCATGTATTAAAAAAGGAGCTGGCTAAGTCCTTGCTTGGGGCTTGCTCAGTTTCCCACTGCTGCTCCAGGGGCTTTTTGAGGCAACATCTCCTACCCCATCCAAAGGGAAGGAGCTTCCCTGCCCCTTTCTTTTCTGAGCTAGAGTTAGCTACCAGTTAACATTCTGAGTTGGTATTTTGCAGTGAGGACAGAAAGTGTTTCTTTGCACTAGTTCAAGCTTCCTGGAGACTTTTTTGATAAAAGTATTGGACTGAATGATCTCTATTAAGTTCTGTCTTTATTCTTTCCTCAAGAAGAAATAGGAAGAATTGAGGAAAAAGTTTGAAACGGAGCACACAGGTTTTCTTCTTTTAAGAAGCTAATCCACAGAGGGTAAAAATTTAATTATCTTAATGTGAAGAGCCTGTTTAATTAGTGCTTTCATTCATTCTTCCCAATTAAATAAGTAGAGCAATGCTGCTGTTTACATCTGGATTCCCAAACCTCCCCACACCTACTCAAGTTAACAACACATCACAAGCTCTTTCAGCATAGGGTGGAGGAAAAGGACTGATTTATACTGTAAGTACTTTTTGACTGAGAGTCCTATAAAAGATCTCTCTTTCTGTGAAAAAGTAAATATATTGTGTCACTGGCACAAGGAGAAACAAGAAAAGAGTATTATGTCATCACTCACATTTTCACCAAGATGCAGTTAGATCTAACTGCACTTCCAAATAAGGTGGTTTCCTTAAAATTATATAGCATTTTTTCTTTTAAATGAAAACGTACACACTGAAATATGCAAACAGAACATGCCTTTAAAAAAAAAAACAAACTACTGACCATTGCTACTTACCAATAATGTAAATTAATATTTCATCAATTGTAAGAGAATGTCTTCAAGAGGAGAGGAAGAGTTTTAATCAAGTAAAAAAGTTAGTTGCTTACATAGCTTAGACTGCATCTGAAGTGTGATTTTATTGTTGTTTCGCACAGACACAACAAAAATTACCTGAAATTATTCTGTGACTGGAATCTTACAAAGGCAATTGACACCATTCACCTTGCACAAGCAAAGCCTTCACCCACTGTTTACATATACCTGTTTTACAAACACAATTAACAGTAGTAATAAAGGATACATTTACTGAGAGCACAGCAGATGAAAATATTTTCCTGTATTTAAATGAGATGTAATTAAAACTTTGCTGAAACAAACCATTCTGTTTATAATGGAAGTTAAAGCAGTCCCAATTTGTCATTAATCCACTGAGTTTCAGTTCCCAGATGTTTAACAGGGCATTCCTAACTGTGTACACAGTCACATACATACATAGATGAAACAAACACAGGCTTGTATAGTGACTTAATTAAACAGATTCACTATGAATTTCTTGCTCAGATGTGCTATGAAAACCAGCATGATTTATCAGTTTTAGGCACCTCACACATTTACAGGGAAGACTGCCACTTTTGGACCACCTTCTCCCACAGCTAAATTAGACCAGATTCCTCTGCAGTGGGCTATAAATTGCTTCATTCATTGCCAGTTTGTTTTCTTTCTGGGTCAAGAGAACTGCCTTCAAATAAAAGTTTGTTTTTCATTCCTTCTCTAATCATTCTTTGTCGGATCCTCTGTTGGGCTAAATTGTACCTGCAGTAAAACCTAGAGGAGGGAATGAAAAGAAAACACAATTCCCTGCTTTAAATGTGTGGAAGTTTCAAATCAGTTTTTCAGCCAGCTGAAAAGTTGAAAACACATACAACAATGCTGGTAGAATTCATTATGAAATGATGCATGATGAAAATACTAGAGTAAATGCTATTTCTTTAAGGCAAACATTATGTAGCAACTGAGGAGGGGGATACACAAGTCCAATGGAAAATGCTAACTTCTGTAATTTGGATCTTGTAACTTTGTAATTTGGATGACATATGTGAAGGAAAAAAGAAAGAATTAAGAAAGAAACAACTGAGTGGTCTGATCTCTTAGAATTCAAGAAACAATACGAAGTTTAAAAAAAATTCAAAGGTATTGAGCTATTTTTCTTTAAAAAATAAATGTTTCAGGGAGAAGGATGAAATAATTTGCTAGGCACATTTTTAATGCAGTTTCAAAAACAGTGTGAAAGGTCACACAGGGATCATGTTGTACAAAGCAGCCAACGTATGTCTGTCAAAATCCAAGAAGTGTTTTACATACCAGTATCCTAACATTGTGCAAATAAAGCCCCCAACTGCAAAGTCACAAGATCTTCTAACTCTACCTGAAAGGGGAAAAAAAAAATTAGAGAAAAAACCTTGGATGACTTCCCACTATTAATGAAACCCAGTATCAGATAGGAATTAATCATTCCTTGCCAATAAATACATAAAATCCAGAAGGAATAAGTACTTACTAGTTGCTAAAAAATGTCCAAGGCCCACAACTAAAGATCCCACGGAGCCATAGAGCACTGATTCTCGTGCACATGGGACACTTTTAACATCAAGAAATCCTAGGAGCTTAAAGGACTGTAAGAAGAAAAAAACAACAAACCAAAGCATAAATTTAAAACATCACTTTGTAGAAGCCTATGAAGCCAACTTCATTGTACAGATGACTTGTTATCTTAGTAGTAATAAAAAAGACCAAACATTTGAGAATTTCCTACTTTCAGAGCTATAGCTGAGCAAAACTTAATATGCACAGCTGGATCAGAACAGTTCCAGAAGAGTTAACTACTGAGTTAGGCAACATCATCTTCTACAAATTTTTTTCCTTTACACTGCTCCCCCCCATAAAAAAAAGGAGAAAATCTTTAAGAATAGGCATGCAGTAGAGGACCTTTTACGAAACACTAAATAAAAACATTTATAAACCAATAACTTTTAAGTTACTTTTAAGTAACTATGTAAAGGTAGGAGTCGTGCAAAGAAATTGCTTCTATATAAAACATGTAAGTTTTTACCCTGGTAAAAATTATTCAGACTAATTCATACTCAGTCTCATATCTCTAACCTACCCAAGCTTGCTATTTAATTTTCAAATGGTAATTCCGTGTGGCATTCACAATCCCAACTGTGAACTGACAAGTAGGTTTCTTGTTTCAGAGATGCCCAGACTGGCTTTTGCATAATCCAAGTCTTCTAATTTGAATCCAACTCATATTTTCCACCTCACAAATATCTTTGCAAATGCACGATGGCGCCACAAGCAGGAGTGATGAACTACATACAAAAAGGCCTCACAATATGGGTCAGGATTAAGGTGGCTGCACCAGAGTAACATCTGTTCATCTTTCTGCTATTAACTCTTTTGCTGGGGATAGTGTGAGAACTCCATTTACTGTGTTTAAATCCTGACGTTTGCAACTGGATCAACCAGAATCCTGAGAGATTATTTTTTAATGGTTTTGTGTTTTTTGTAAAGCCATGCTACTTGGACAAAACAGATTCTGAAGATGGAGTACCACAGTAAACTATCTGTGGAGGGCTGACAACTGTAAGACAGGTCATAGTGAAACACCTCTGACTGTAGCGATAGGGATGGAGAGCATCTGACAACAGCTGGATTTGTATGCAAGTATGGAAATCCCCATCAATAGTGTTATCTGTGTTCCCCATGGACAGCCATCAGCTGTTTCCACATAATTCCTGTGTAGAAGTGAGACAAGGAGTTGGTCTATGTTGGTCTAACCTCCACGTGAGTAATTTCAGGCACTCTCATATGGAAGAAGTCACTTGATATGTTGCTGTTGACTAAGAAGGCTTCCCTGCTACATCCACGCTGCATGATGCATCCTTTTAAAATAGCGTTTCACCTGTTGCTAAACTTGAAATCACTTGTTATGACTCTAACTACTGCTAATTACCGGGATTACAAAGGCTCAACTGTCAAGGCAGTGTTAGGTGTTTCACTCACAGAGCCTCGGAGAGGAGGAATGGAAAAACAAACACGAGATCCCCATCCACCTCTTCGGCCCTAAGCAGCTCCCAACTCTGTCCCTGTGTTGTCCCCGCACTATTTCCACCGCAGCAAAACCCGCGGGGTTCTCAGCTGCTCCTCTGCTATCACCTCTCCTGTCCCCAAGCCTGGGCTGTTTCTCGGCTTTCGTAGCCACAGAGGTTGCTGCTGCTGCTGCTACTCTTCCTCATCACCATTGTCCTCCTCCTCCTCATTACTCTCCTCCTCTCAGGGGCGGGCGGCGAAACCTTGAGGCCTCAGAGCGCCTGAGCACAGCGCCGGCCTCCCGCGCCTCTGCGGATTACAAGAGCCGGCCCGGCCCGGCCCCGCCACCACTGGGCCTCCGGAACGGGACCCTACGGGTACGGCTCTCTCAGCCTCACGCCGGGCCGGGGGGTGCGGGGTGAGCAACGCTCCGGTGAAGGGGGAACCTCTTGGCGCCCCCCTCCCACCAAACACCCCCTCCATTACCTTCCTCGACTCATTGTCGCCCTCGTCCGCCATGACGCGACAGCGGCCCCGCCGCTACACCAGCGAGGCGGGACTACTGCAGCGCAGAGAAGGCAAGGAGGAGTGGCCGCTCTATCCGCCCCGGCCCGCCCCATCTCGATGGTGCCGGCTGGAGGGGAGGGGAGGGGGTTGGGGCGGGGGCGGGCGAGCGCCTCGGCGCCATTTTAGGTCCAGGGCTGAGATTCCACCGAAATCCTTTGTTCGGTGAAATGGGTCACGGAGCGACACGGACGCGCGCACCCGTGCGCGCGCAGGGGCGGGTGGGGAGCGCGCGCGGCGCTTCAGCCCCTTCCCCCTCCCTCTCCTTCCCCGCCTCCTCCACCGCTGCAGGCGCGCGCCTCTGCCAGACGCATGGCGCCCCGCCCTACCCACCCGCCCCACACCCCCCTTGTCCCCCTATTTGCCCCCCTCACCCTGTCCTACCCCCCACACACACACACACTTTACCCCTGTCTGCCCCCCCATCACCCCGTCCTACCCCTCCCTCACCCCATCCCACTCTCCCCCCTCACCCCATCCCACTCTCCCCCCTCACCCCCGCCCCACACTCTCCTATCTGCCCCTCCCACACCCTGTCCCACACCCCCCTTCACCCCGTCATACCCCCTCCTCACTCCGATCCTAGCCCCCCGTCGCCCCGTCCTACACCCCCTTAACCCCATCTTCCCCCCACACACTCTGTCCTACCCGCCCCCTCACCCAGTTCCACCCCTCCCTCGCTCCGTCCCACTCTCCCCCCTCACTCCGTCCCACACCCCCCTTGCCCCCCTTTCTGCCCCCCTTCACCTTGTCCCACCCCACCCTTCACCCCGTCCTACCCCCGTTCCGTCCCACACCCCCCCTCGCCCCATCCCATCTCACCCCGTCCTACCCCCTCCTCAGTCCGGTCCTAAGCCCCCCGTCACCCCGTCCCACCCCCTCCCTCGCCCCATCCCATCTCACCCCGTCCTACCCCCTCCTCAGTCCGGTCCTAAGCCCCCCGTCACCCCGTCCCACCCCCTCCCTCGCCCCATCCCATATCCCCCCCTCACCCCGTCCTAACCTCGCCCCGTCCTACCCCCTCCTCACCCCATCTTACCCCCGTCCCCCCCATTCCCGCCCTGCCCGGGCACTGTCGGCAGCGTCCTCAAGGCCCTGACGCCATTCAGAGTGTGAGCCAGGGCCAGCCCCCTCGCCGGACTCCGCTTGGTGAGAGGCAGCCCGGCGCCGTGTCACGCGTGTCCTCCGCCATTTGAACGTGGGGAGAGCGAGACAAGTCGTGGATACATTGCTCTGTTGCTCACTGGTGTGCGGAGTACGCGTTTAAAACCAGATCCCTGCGCCATAAATTCGAGAGTCGCCCTGCCCCGTCTGGTGGCCTGGGCCCCAGGCTGGCTGAGCCGTGTTACTAAACGCTGATGGAGTTACAACAAGAGCAGGAGACATAAACACATTCGAGTGAGCTGAAACTACGGGGACAGGGAGATTGTGTGAGCCTTCACGGGGTGGGGAGAGCCTTAAGTGAGGCCGACATTGCTGAGGAGAGACGTGATCCCTTGGACCGCAGAGGAAACCATCCAGGGAGCTCAGAATAGTATAAAAGGTGATTTGCAACTGAGAGAAAAGTACCCTGGCAGCAGGGGGAAGGAGGTGGAAGAATGCTTTCAAAAGATATGATCTGGAAAATGGTTTTGTGTGGGATACTGACAGCTAAACTGGACAAAACACCAATGGTTTCAGGAGGAGTAAGTCCTGTGCTAAATCAGGTAGACAGACTGGAAGTGATCCCCTAGGTACATAATTGCACCTGTAGTAATATCTGAAGAGGTAAGTAGAGCTCAGTAACAGAGGACAGAGTTTCACAGCTCTGCAAGATACAGTGAAAATACATTCTGCTACAGGAAAACAAAGTTTACCTGCTAAATGCTGAATTACAGGGTAGATTCCAATTTAGGACCTTTTCCATCTTAGAAAGGAACTACAGGGATGAGAGATGCTGAATATTGCTCTTTGATTTTAAAGAGTGTCTCGAAACACATTGGTTTCCTAGGAGAAATGGGATATTTTCAGACTTTGTAAAATTTTTTTTAATTTAAAAAAATTTATTTTTATATGCATGTTTTGCTTTTAATCCTGTGCTAAATAAAAGTCTTTTCCACTCACTGAAATTAAGACAATTTAAGGTTTCTGTTATTTCTTAATGTAGTTTTAGGAGTTTGGAAACTGTACTTATACATATAATCAGTTTTTATGTTTTGCTATCTGAAAAGTGCTACTGTATGTTTGGATAAGCTATTTTAAATCTCTGATGGATTAGAAACAATCAGTCTGAATCTGTAAGTGTTTTGTCATCTTTGTAGGCTGCAAAGGCAGTGCTCTGAATTCGTGGAACACACTGATTCAATGCAGTTACTCTTTGTTTTTAAAAGATCAGTAAGCATTGTTTGAATTGTGAGGAGTTCAGCCTGTCTAAAGCTAACATGTATGATGTATGTAGTGCTACAGACATAGGACATGTGCTGTATTATGTGAAAAAAAATCATTGGCATAATCTCTTCTTGGCAAAGTCTGTAATGTCTGTTTTTATCTTAATTGGTTTTAAAAATAAAATTTTATTAACTGATGACAAACATTGAGGTATAAAGTAAGAAATCCCAAGAGCATAGAATGGTTTGGGTTGGAAGGGACCTTGGAGATCATGTCTGAGATACAAGGCCACGATGATGAAAGATGGACACTGCTTTTGCTGCGGGGTGGCCTGGCCTGCAGAAGTTCTTGTTTTGAAGAAGGAAATATCTTGCTTTGCTTTGGAACAGTAAATTGGTTGTGGGATTAGAATCATAGAATGTCAGGCTGGAGGGGACGTCAAGGATCATCTGGTCCAACTCTTCTAATAATATTGTTTATATGATATGTCCCAGTACCCCATCAAGCTGAGACTTAAAATTTTCCAAAGTGAAAGAGTCCACTACTTCCCCTGAGAGACCATTCCAATGTCTGACTGTCCTCAGAGTGAAAAATTTTCCACTTGTGTTCAATTGGAATTTCTCCAGGAGCAACTTGTGCCCATTGCCCCTTGTCTTGTCCATGTGACTCCTTGTAAGTAGGGAGTCTCCATCTTCTTTTTAGCCCCATTACAGGATGCTGGAGAGCACACAAACAGAGCATCTTCTGTCTGATGAAGCTTAAGAAAAAAGCTTAAGAAAGCTTAAGAAAAAGCTTGTGGTTTTCCCTAGATGTCATTTATCCCTTTTCCAAGTATCCCAATCACACAAACTACACTGAAATATCCATTGGCAATGTGTAGCGTTCTAATTTTTTTCCCCCTCTCTTTGGCACTTGATCATAAATCTGCTTTACTGTTGCACCTCGCAGTTCTGCTTCAGAAGTTCTGTTTTAAAAGTTCATCTAAAAATAGTATCCATTACCCTTTGTGCAATTAGAACTACGCAGAGGGCTGCTTGGATCAGTGAAGACACTTGAGCTGGAGTCTCATGAGCTTAAAAGTGGTGGGGTCACTGGTGTGATGGGTTGGGGTGGCCTGGAGCCTGCAGCTGTGGCCCACAGGGACCTGGGATGTCAGAGTGTGGTCTCGGGGGTAATGTTCCCCAGCTCTGGAGGAGTCCAAGGCTCTTGAAGCAGGGGTCTTACACTTCTGCTGCTTTTCTCCTGATGTGTTTTGAAGACACTAATAGTAGGATGTTCCTCTTCGCATCCCCGATTCAAATAAAATTGTGCATAACTAGTTCTAGCTAGTTTTAGCCTGTCAGTTGCTCAAGCAGGATGAGGCTGTGTGGGTGTGCAGTACTGTTATGTTTATGAGGGTGGTAGTACAGGGAATGTGAGAGCTGCTGAAATACACCCACTGCCTTGCCAACATGATTTCCTTCAAGGGCCGGACTGACCTTTGGTTAAATCCATGGTCCAGCAGAGCCACATGTCAGATGATCTCCTGTTGTGCCTTGCCAATGTGTTCTACAGGTAAAGCGGCTGAGCGAGAGCCCTGCCCTGATTGGCTTCCACCATTGACAGGGACACCCTGCCACCTCTGAAAGCCAGGCACCTTGTGTATACATTTGGGATTGTTGCCATGGTTTTCTGACACTAAAGGGCATGACTGATAGAGAAAGATACTTCTTTCCTTAGTGACATTATCTGGAGCTGGAGATCCTTGGCAGAAGCAGCCTGTGCATGCTCAATTCTATCCATCATGGAGTGCTGACTGACACTCCAAGCAGTTTGAACTTTTCCTTTATTCATGCAGCCCTTATTTTTATTAGCGTTGATCAATAAAGTGTAATAATACCCTTTGCTGTGCAGCTGCATGTCTGTCCACTCCATCCTGAAACTGCTGACTTGGGAATGATTTGGACTGGTCTTTGGCAGCAATCTTTGTTCTGTCCCATCACCTCTCACCTCTGTATTTAAAGGTAGGTTGAGCAAAACTTTTAGTCCAGCAGAAGGGAAGAGGCCACCATCTGCAGGACACGGGGCTGCAGACAGAAGGTGCTCATGTTACAACAGTACAGACAGGAGCCTGGTTCATGGACTTCTTCAGTGCTTATTTCCTATATCACACAGAGCACTTTCTTGAGGGGTCTGAACCTATGTGCAAGGATCTCATCACTTCTGAAACGATTTGGGCTGTATACCCTAGGAGGAGGAAGCCATTGTGCAAATGTAGAATTTCCTGCCTTTTGCACCTCTTGATTATATAAGTTATTGCTACACCACAAGTTGTTTTTTTAGCCTTGTGGAGAAGAAAGCACCAGTGAAACATGACAGCCTGTCCTAAGAAATCCATTTAGTAAGCAGCATGGGTGATAACCACTTCAAGTTGATATGGCTACCATAGCCCTTCCAGATAACTAATGCTCAGTGAGATAAAATCAGCATCTCCCTAAGGGTTGTATCCAGATGTCTGCTGGAAATACAATGCAGCAGAGAGGGAACAGTCCCACAGGTTCCTGGAGTGTGTGGAAGTCAACTTCCTGACACAGCTGGTGAGGGAGACAACCAGGGAAAGCACCATGCTGGACCCGCTGCTTGTTAACAGGGAAGGTTTTGAGGGGGTGTAAATGTTAGAGGATGCCTTGGGCAGAGTGATCATGAAATGATAGGTTTTGATTCTTGGAGAAGCAAGGAGGGGAGTCAGCAAAACTACTATGATGGACTTCTGGAAGGCAGAATTTGGCCAGTTCAGGGTTGAGAGAATCAGCTTGGGAGACATTGCTGAAGGGCCCAGGAAGGCTGGATGTTGTTCCAGAAGGAAGTCATAGAGGTGGAGGAGCAGTCTGTCCTGTGTGCTGTAAGACAAACTGGTGGGGAAGGCAACCAGTGTGGATGAATAAGGAGCTTTTGCTGGGACTCCGGGGAAAAAAAGGGAGTTTGCTACCTTTGGAAGAAGGCGCAGGCAACTCAAGAAGATCTCTTCAGGTCATGCAGAGAAAAAATGAGAAAGGCAAAAGCCCAGCTTTGGCTCAGTCTGGCCACTGTTTTAAGAGACAACAAAAAATGTTTTTACAAATACATTAACAGCAAAATGAGTGCCAAGGAGAATCTCTATCACTATTGGATGTGAGGAGGAATATTGCAACCAAAGATGAGGAAAAGGCTGAGGTACTTAGTGCCTTTTCTGCCTCAGTCTTTAATAGTCAGACCAGTTTTGCTCCAGGGTATTTAGCCCACTGAGCTGGAAGACAGGGGTGGAGAGCAGAACCACCACCCTATAAACCAGGAGGAAGGAGTTAGCAAGCAGATTGCTTGCTTACCACCTGGACCCTCACAAGTCTATGAAGCCTCTTGGGATCCACTGAGAGCACTGAGGGAGCTGGTGGAGGAGCTCCCCAAGCCACTGTCCATCATTTATCAGCAGTCCTGGTTAACAGGGGAGGTCCCATACAAGTGGGAGGTCCCAGACAACTGGAGGCTTGCCAGTGTGATGTCTATCTATCTACAAGAAGGGCCAGAAGGAGGATCCAGGGAACTACAGTCCTGTCAGCTTGACCTTGGGGTCAAGATGGGGATGATGGAGTGTTTCATCTTGAGTGTGCTCACCTGGCAAGTGCGGGACAAGCAGGGGATCAGGCCCAGACAGCATGGGTTCATGAAAGGCAGGTCCTGCTTGACTAACCTGATCTTCTGTGGCCAGGTGGCCTGCCTAGTGAATGAGGCAAAGGCTGTGGATGTTCTCATCCTAGACTTCAGTAAAGCCTTTGACACTGTCTCCCACAGTGTCCTCCTAGAGAAACTGGTGGCTCATGGCATAGACAAGTTTACTGTCTGATGAGTTAAACACTGTCTGGGTGCCCGAGCGCAGAGAGTTGTGGTAAGTGAAGTCCAGTTGGTGACCAGATACAAGCTGTGTTCCCTAGGGCTTGGTTTTGGGACCGGTCTTGTTTAATACCCTCATCAATGATCTGGGTGAGGGGATCGAGTGCACCCTCAGTAAGTTTGTGGATGATACTGAGTTGGGTGGGAGTGCTGATCTGCTTCAGGGTAGGAAGGCTCTACAGGGGTATCTGGACAGGCTGGATTGATGGGCCAAGATCAGTTGTAGGAGGTTCAAATGCC
The DNA here is from genome assembly GCF_003957555.1 of Calypte anna. Lineage (NCBI taxonomy): Eukaryota > Metazoa > Chordata > Aves > Apodiformes > Trochilidae > Calypte > Calypte anna. The sequence goes on along the minus strand of NC_044246.1, from coordinate 9,482,462 downwards.
AGGTCCTGCACTTTGGTCACAACAACCCCATGCGGCACTTGGGGCTTGGAGAAGAGTGGTCCCTCCCCAGTGGAGGACCTAGGGGTGCAGGTTGACACCTGGCTGTAGGTGAGCACATTGCGTCTTACAAGGAGTGACGTGGGGAACTGGGGTAGTTTCTCATCTTTTGAGAACAGTGCAGACTTACATCAAATGCCTCAAGAAGTTGCGCTGCGGCAGATGTTGCTTGATGGGTAGCAGGCATCAGGCTTCTGAGCTAGTACCTGAGGCACACCTTGAGTCAGATTTTGGAGGTATCTGGTTGGAATTTTTATCTATCTTCATGGCCACTCTGAAGCTAGTAGCATTTAAGCAAGTGCCTGTGGTGACTGTGTGCCCTTTTCTAAGCCATGAAAGCAACAGATGCTTAGAATTGCCAGAAGTCAGGAAGAGGGTGGCTATTCCACTCATGTGCTCAGTTGTCACGCGGATGTTTTTCCTTCAGGAGGAGGACATGATGTTACTGGATCCAAGCGTGTTGAAGTTACATATTTTGTGGTGGTGAGTGGTTCTTAAGGATGTCTGTAGAGATGCTGAGCAGCAGGTTATGTCAGAGTGAGCATCCCTGTGGGGACAGGGCAGGCACAAAGAGTGTGCAGGTTGCACTTGCCAAGGCAGTCAGAAACCACACTTATGCAATGAAATAAAAAGGTTTGTTTTTTTTTTTTCTTCCCCTCCAAGCATTAGTGCTAATGCAAATTAAATTTCAACTGCAAGACAGTTTTATTCTGGGTTGCTTTTGCTGATTGTTTCTGCAGGTTGACTTTGCCTTACTTATTCCTAACTGTCTGTACAAATGATCTTTTCAGCTGCAATACATAAGAAATGTTAATTCACTGTACTCCCCTAAAAGCCAAGGAAATGAGGGCAGGCTTCTAATGGCTTTATTTCTTCTGCCAGATCTTTTAATCTGTTTATTTTATTCAGGGACTTGATTAAAAAAGCAAGGAGTTTATGTTAAAAAAGAAGGCTTATATAAAGCATAATGGTTATAATTGCAGCTACACTGTTAGATGTACAGCTACATTTAGAATTTCCTGACAAATGGGCTCAAGAATGCTTCTGACTAAAAATAGAGCAGAGTTTTTTTGACTTAATGAGAATTTTTCATATGATGTCTATGTAGCATATCTTAAACATATTACTGGCAAGTACTTAGAGTCACAAAGCTTTTTTGTACATCACTGTAATCCATTCTAAGCAGATGATGGCAGATTTTTGACATTTTTTGTTCCGTTTTTAAAATTTGCAACTTTGTAAGATGTAGAATTTGTGAAACTGAAGACATTAGAAAATATGTGCTAGTTCTGAAAAAAATCTGAGTGATAATGACCTGGTAATGTCAGAGTTATGTATGGAATCACCGGTATATATGGAATATGGAAGAGAACTCTTCTCTTGCCTCAGAGCTACTTTACTTTTAGGCCTCTTTCATTCCTAACATGTTTATCTAACTTTTCAAACTTCCCCTTCCATTTCACATCTTAATTTTTCCAAATACAGTATCTGTCCTGAAGTTTTGTCACAAAGTGTCAAGGGGGATTGTTATGAACTCTGAGCTTCACGTTCCACATTTGTCATATGAATGTGTCAGGTTTATTCTTTTCTTCATTCCTGAGGGAAAACTGGAGACTACAATGAGTAAGATATTTGAATGGTAATTGTTTCTTTCGGGATGTGGGTTCTGAGAATTCATAACAAACTGAAGAGGGTTGTGCCTGTAAGAAATTTATTTAGAAATATGCTTTTTCAACTGCACAACAGAACTAGAAAATTCATAGGGGAAAACAAAATTTATTGAAGGGTATTAAATGCTCAGTCACCCTCTCAGGCATTAGACTTCCTCAGCAAAAGTTGCTGGAGGCTGCAGGGGTATTCTGAGGAAGTATCATTGTGTGATTCTCCTGTCCTTACACCTTTCCCTATAAATCCATCAGTAGCTAAATAAACATTTTGCATTGCTCACTGTGGCTGTTGCATTTTTGCCAAGATGATGCTAAGACCCAGAGAAGGGAAAGACCCTTTTTATTGCTCTAATGTACTATGGTCTGGACAACTGGTTCATTTTTAACACAGACAAGGATAGAATATAATGCTACGAGTGAATTGAAGGGCAGGAGAGAAGTGATGTGCCAGGAGCCACTTTGAGGATATTTTGCATGCTTTGTGCCATTAAAGTAAATGTATAATTAGCAGTATACAAGGAAAAGGGAGTGACATTAAAGGAGCAAAGCATTTTGCATTTTCTTATCTTGTTTTGTTTGCTTATTTGTTCGGTTTTGTTTTGGTTTTTCACTCTTTTAGGGAGGAGGGCAATGGGGCCTGTTGTTTGGTTTTTTTTTTTTTTTTGTTAATTTTACAATCAATTACTGAACATTTTAGAGTAGGTTTCACTGACTTACCCCCACTCCACCTTGCCTGGTGACCTGCCAGGTGCCAGGTCTGTTGTTCCACTGGAAGTAAGAGTATGCTCCTAAGACAGCCAACATCTGAAGTACCTGGAAAGATTCAAAGAAGTCAGTGTTTGTTTTTTCATCATACTACAAAGTCTGGTTTCAGCATGGTAGGGCAGGCTCTCCTATACAGAGTAGCTTGCCTTTGGCAAGGAGTAGGTGAAAGAAAGCTCATGGCTTCAGAAGGATCTCAGAAGAAAGAGCCAGTCTGCAAGGCTGAGATTTGAGAGATCAAAGTCAAACACAAGGTATTATTTCCAAACAGTTGTTCCAGATTTGCAAGCACCTCAGCTGTCCTGCTATGGTATCCAGATTCCCTGGCAAGAATTCAGTCTTTTTCTCATTCATGACAGGAATGACTTCATGTCTTGCACATTGAGAATGTTCATTTATTATGAAAATATTTCTGTACTTCGTGTGGTCTCTGCTGCTTTCTGAGAAGGATCAGAGATTAAAAATAAACTTAATATCTTGTTGCTATGGTTTTCAGATATATTTTTTTGTCATTTCCTGATGCCACACTGTGGCAAAAGGCTGAGTCAGTCTCTTGGTTCCTGGCTACCGAGGACTACGACCTTCTGTTGGATTTTGATTTTGGAGGATCCTGGTTTCCTGCATCAAGCATTGGGTGCTGGGCTAAAGTCACCCACAGTCACATGTTAACTCTACAGAGCACCTGACGGGGGAAGAAGCTGTGCTCTGAAGTTTTGGAAAGGAGTCAACTGGAGTTCTCTGGGGTTCTGGGTTGCTGGGGGAATTGTTCCCCAGTTCACTCTCTGCACTGAACTGGTGTCATCCCATCTGCACAGTGGTGGGTGCTGCTGAGGAAGCCTTCAAGGGTCTCTCTTAGTGCAGGGTCCAGTGCTGTTATCCTCACCAGTGAGCTAGCTGGCTGCTCCTTAAATTCACTTTTGGACCTCCTGGGCATGGCCATCTATTCAGTGGCTGCTGCTCCATGCAGGAAGTTTATTTATGCTGGTAGTTTTATTTTCCCAGCGTGTCAGACTTGTGTCTTCTCAGTACCCCTCTGGGAGCAAGAGCAGAAGCTCAATGTGCTTAACTACCTGTCAGGGTTTAATGCTGGGCCAGCAGTTAACCAAATGACAGATGCTCTCTTTTAATCCCCCTTCCTGATAAGGAGAGAGAATAAGGGAGACTAATGGGTTGGAAACTAAACTACACAGCTTTAATGAAACAGTAATGAAAAAAAAGGAAAAATTTTTAAATATATACAAATATACAGAAAAAATGATATCACGTTCCTCCCCCTTTCCCCCAGTAACTCTCACATCACCACCAAGGCTGCAGGGCAGCCCTGGGAAAGTCCAGGCTGGACTCCTGGAGTCAGCAGCAGTTGGGAGCTGGAGGAAGAACACACAGACTCAGGTGGCATGGATTGGGACCACAGGCAGAGGAATGGATGGAATCCTGTCAGGATGACAAAGCAAACAGGGAGAGGTGGAGAAGAGTGAAGGGCTGAAGGAAGAAGAAGAAAAGGAAGGGAAGAGGTTTGACCCTTGTGATCCCTCAAATTTATACTGAGTATGACATGTATGGGATGGAATAATGTGTTTGGTCAATTTTGGTCATTTATCTTGTCTGCTCCTCCCTAAAGGAGGGCTGCAGGTGTGATCTCTTTATTCCTTTTCTCTTTCTGGAGCTTAAGATGTTCCTCAGAACTGAGCAGTGTCCTTGGTCCTGCTGTAACTATAAACATTGGGCATTATCAGTCCCAGAAGCAGACACTGACTGAGAAACTTGCTGTTAATTTCAGCAAGTGCAGCTGCTTACAAGAGCCTAAGGTGAAAGCAAAATTACAAGACAGAAAATTAACTTTATCCTGGCCCAAACCAGGACTCTACCACCCTTATAAACTGTTCAAAATTGTTAGAGAGCAGGAAGCTATAACTGATGTCTGATAGATTAGTTTTTCTGGTCTGCTAAAGCTAAAATAGTTGAGGTGGCTGGTGAGTTACTCTTTCACTTCTGGGGAAGTCTCTGTTGGCAGGAAGCTTCCACACAAGAATCACCAAACCCAGTGCTCTAGAGAGGAGCCATTTCTAAGGTAAGGAAGGGAAAGGAGTGCTTATTGTGATGAATGGTCCTTCAGAGACTTAGTATCATAAGCCTGGGCTTATGCTAGTATAATTCTGAGTAATAGTGTCAGTTCCATCTGATTCTCACCTCATTCTTGGGAGTGATCCGTGCATCCCCATATTTTATGGTTTCCTTTTTACATTTGTTTACCTCCTGTGAGGGCACTTTAAACTCATTGATCAAGATGATGATTGCAATACAGCAGTTTGTCTTAAATCCCCCATCTTTTTCAAATGTTTGTAATGAATATTAAAAAACAAATGTGGTTCAGAATTTCTGGGGGTTGGGGTGGTTTTTTCCAACCTGACTACAGGCAAGCTTCTGATTTATTTGGAACATAGTAGAGGTCACTTTAAAATCTAACCTATAAGAGGAATAATTATCTGCTCAAATGAGTTGTGGTGAGAGATGATTCATTAAGAACTTCAGGCATTACACTGTTATTTTTAAGTCAAATCATGGAACAATTCCCAAACTCTCACCATTTAATTTATGAGGTCTTTCTCGAAAAAAAAAAGCAAAAAAAAGCAAAAAAAACAAACAAAAAACCCAAACAAACAAAAAAACAAACAAAAAAACCAGAGCTGCTATGCACTCAGAAGAATAGAATTTAAGCATTTTGATTTTACATAAAACCTCAGTAACCATCAGCTCATTAGTTATCAGGGGTGTGTCTGCTAAGAGCAATCTGTCTGTCACCTGTCACTGGGCTTTTAAGTGACTGTGATTTCAGATCCAGAGGTAAGACAGGTAATTAATGAAATCGTGCAAACTTCAGTTGAGAAAAGTGCTAATTTTTTATATTATAATTATACACAGGTGCTGCTTTTTCAGTTAATTGCACGTTTTTATATAATTTCAACCTCCAGGTACAAAGAATGGTATGTGGACTCATTTTAGCTCACTTGTAAAGGTGTATTGGCTACAAACTGTCCAGAATCTGATAAGTTATATACATGCTAATTAAACCTGTTTTCTTCACAGTTAATACATGTCAGTTTCTGGAAAGTTTCTAGAATATATTTTAACACAAATACACTGATACTTCTCCAAACCACTAAGCTCTCCAGAACCCTAAGCATACTGGTAACTTCATATTTATTGATATTATTAGTATGATTTTGGGGGAAAAAAGAGGTCAGAGTACAGACACTGTGGAGTCTAAGTGCTAAAACACCATGTTATAAGTGTTGTACAGCATTATTAAACAAAACAATAAAACCTGCTTTCCTGTCTAGAAAAGATATGAAATAGTTATTGGACCTTTATCCAAATAACAACAAAATTACCATATTTAATGGCACTATAAGCTCTGGAAAAATAGGGCTGTACGGGATCCCAAGATGTAATTTTGTCCAAAATGTGTAGGAAAACAAACTAGATGAAAACTGCACACAAATCCTTTCTGCTTGAGCATCCTCCTTGTGCCTTAACTCTTTCAAACCATCATCACAAATGAATGCTTCTGCAAACCAGGAGTGGGAAGGGAGCTTTACATTTCATGTCTCTAATTTTCAGTACCAACATCTTGTCCTCTTGGTGTGAGCCTGCTCTCACATCCATCTGACATGTCTGATGGGAGTAAATCTGGGACACCTGGGAAAGCTGTGACCTGGAGGACAGGTACTGTGCCTTGTATGCCTCCTGTTGTGTCTCAGGTTATTTAGGGCCACCCGTGGGGGTGGGAACATGAGCAGTCTGAGCAGGAGAGCTGGAGGAGCCCCAAGAAGTCAGGTCTGCTTTCCTTTGCAGATTGACAGAAGAGCAGCTGTAGCTGTGTGCCCTTCTCTCCAGGGAGCTGGTTTCTTGGTTGCCCAGCATTTGATACAGCTTTGCTTGGGTTTGGGGGGACTTTCATGCTAGCAGAGCTACGTCTGCCTATGCTGAGACTCTACCTCTGGCCATACCCCATGCAGTGTGGAAGCTGAAGGTGTCTGTAGCTCTCTCACTGCAACAGGGTGGACCCTGGACCACAAACTGAGTGCCAGCCTTCCCCACAGCCTCAGAGGTGCTGATGATTGCTGTGCTCTCCATGACCTTGTCAAGGAAGCACTTGGAAGCACTTGACCTTGGCACTTCCCCAGCTGGCTTGTGGTCCAGCACCCTGTCCTCACTGGCTGTGTCCTTTCTGACTTTCCTCGTGTCACCAGCTGGCTGAGGGCTTTGCCAACCATCTTGAGAGCCCTGAGGAACCATGCTCGTTTCTCCAGAGCTCTGGGTAGCCTGGCCTCATGAGTTCTGAGTGTACTTGCCTGTCAGAGAGCTGGAGGCAGCCACAGGAGGTATCCTGTCCTCAGAAAGCAGCGGCAGAAGGCTGATTCTATTCTACTTTGTGAAGAGCGGGGAGCAAAGGGGAAAGAGCTAGTGGGTGGTCTACTTAAATAGTCCTTTAAGAGAAGGACTTTAAAAGAAGTTGGCGAGAAATGAGGTTTTTAGAGGGAAACATGATAAAGGCTCTGAAAACAACCACAGATGAAAATTTGATAAGGGTTAGAGAGATTGGTGGTGGAGCTGCTGGTTCCTGCCCTGGAGGGTTTATAGGAACCTTCTCTGCGAAGAAACTTTGTTATCCCCCTCCAGAATCAAAAGTTCTTTGCCCCATTTCAGCTCTCTGCAGAGATTATCTATCCTTCCACTGCCATCTTCATGACCACATGTGCCCCTTGTTTCTTCCCCAGTAGAGTGCTGATATGGAGAACTCCTTTGTCCCAGAAGTTTTTCCTTCTGCAGGAAAAAACACCGAGGCATGCAGATTTCTTCACCTTTGTCATCCATGGGAAGGTTCTGTTCAGTTATTCATCCAGGGTCAGGAGTGCTCATCAGCAACCCTTGGGCTGTGTTCTCCAACCTCTTCCAGGTTCCTAAAGAATACAAATATTAGGAAAGTGTGCAGCTTTAGGCAAAGACCAGACATGTGATTATGGAAGTGGCTTAGCAAAAGTGTCCAAATAGCACAAAGACTTCTTGGTGCCACCAAACTGTTCTCACTCCATTCCAGCAGTGCTGAGCCCCTCCTACAGATCCCAATCATCATTCATCTTCTGGGATTAGAAGTTAAGAACACACTTTGTCAGGCTTAGTTGATCAATTCAGAGATGGTCAATTCAGTTACGTTTTTGAAGTTCCCATCCTGCTTCAGAAACTATTTTAAAACTGTGTTTGAAATTCCCTAGCAGGTACTGACCAAGGAAGTTCCATCTAGGAGAGAATTCTTCCAGTTACTGGAAGCAAAGGTTTTCTCACCTAAGTGTTGCCTTCAGAGGAAGGGAATGCATGAGTCAGAGTACAAAAAGGTAATGTGCCTCCATTCTTTTTTCACTCATCAGGATACAGGTACTTCATGTGCCTTTTACTCAACTTGGGTGCAGCAATCCTGGGTGTGTTACCTACCAGCCTCAGTTTCTTCTCACTTTGATGAGGATCCTCAGGTCTTACTGCTCTAAGATAGCAGCTGCACAGCATTGTCAGTGGACTGAAAGAATGCTTGGGTGTTGCAAGAGAAAATTACAGAGAAAATGTTCAGAGCCACCATCAAAAGTCCCTGCTATGGTGATACAGCTTAGAGTTATCACCGGGTGATTAAACTGGATTTGTCAAAGTCTCAGGAAATTTTCAGTTAACAAGTTTCACAAGATGCTCTTACAAGGCTGGTGGGTGATTTTCCTGTACCTTGTGTGCTGCTGTTGAAAAGGAACACTGAGCACCTCACTGCCTCCACTCCTGTGGAGACTGTAGGCCAAGCAAATTCTACACTGAAAATGGGTTTGAAAATTGATGTGTTTGGCTGAACACAAACAAAGAAAACCCAGCTGAACAATCCAGGCATCGGAAATGAGCATTCATGTCCTGATCTGGGGGTTTGACTGTCTCAGGGCCAACTGGAGGCTTTGGCAGCAAAGAGGAACTTAGTGCCTGGCACCCCTGAGCAGCCAGCACTGCTGGGATGCTGAGCTCATCTTGCCCTGGTGGTCTCCCCTTTTCCTGACATGGCTGCCCTAGACTGTTTGATGAGAACAGAGAAGAAATTGTCTCACAATACAACTCTCTACATTATAAGACATAATTAAGGTTTTGAAAATAAATCTATCCTCTACTCAGTGGGTCCTTGTAAGGCAGATATAATTTCCTAAAGGGCTTCCTTGAGTTTCTCTTCTCTCCAAGCTCTTGCTTTGTCTTCTCAACATCAGCTTAACTTCTGACCAAGCTTCCTCCTCAAATCCTTGGTTTGCTGCAAAACCTGCCTTGATATCTAAGATCTTTATTTACTATGGGACCCATCTCCTGGTTCTGTTCTGGCCATAACCATTTAGACAGCACCTGGGAGTTATGTTCGTCCCAGCAGCTCTGAAGTGCTCAGCCATCTTGTACCATCTGCAACGTGAAGCTGTGCACTCTGCAAGCTCATCAGGAGGAGGGGGCTGAGCTGTCCCCTCAGGGAACATCACCTTCAGGGGGGTAAGAGGGTTTCAGAGGAGGTGGTGTACTTTGAGACAGATTGCTCATCCATAGTAGGCTGGAAACCTGTTTTCCTCACGTCAGCCTCTACCTTTCCTGGCAACACTCCAAAGAGCATCCGAGCCTCTTTGGATGTGGGCTGGAAGGAAGGTTCAGAAGGAAATCTGGGAAAGTCTATATGATGGAGAGCTTGCTCAATCCTGCAAATCCTGTCCATGACAAACAAGTTCCCTTCAAGTATGTGGGAGTTTTTTTACTCCCATGACAGTACTAAATCAGCTGGAAAAGTGGCTTATCTTTGAGTGGTTAAACCAAGAGGGACCCAGTGCCAGTGTGTGGCTGAGTCATGCCCTGACTGTAGCAACTCAAGTCTGCAGAACCCAAGCCACAGCTTTTCTCTCTGTACATTTAACCACAGCCTTTTATGTCATATAAAGCATTCTTTTTTTGATGTCATGTATGGAGTGACCATGGTGTTCTTTTCAGCTAATTAATCATTTTATTGGTAGGCTAAGCATGCATGTAAAACCAAGTCATTGGTAGCACCATATGTCCATTGATGCTGTGTATCTTCATATGCCCCAGTTAGACTTCTGAGCCACAGATTTCTTCCATAAAATATCATTTCTGTCTTCTGAGGGGCTCTGTTCCTCCTTTGATGGACTATAGACCATCATGTTCTTCTTGTAATTTTAGCATCTAATTTCTTATGAGTTGTACTGCAAAGTTCTTTATGGCTTCATTTTTATGGCTACAGTAATTAGTGTTGATATTTCCAAGCCCTGCTTAGCAGCACTTTAACTCCTTGTAAGGAGATGAAACACTCCACAGCAGAGCATGAATTGAGCTCCCAGGATTTCTAATTTTACATCTTCACGTTTTGCAGAGCCTTGCTGTGGGAGTCTCACCAGAAATGAGGGCATGGGTAACCCAGTATAGTAATTTTGAGTGGATTTCACAGCAGTGATGCTGATAAATATTCATGGGAAACTTCCAAGGTCACGCAGCTTTCACTGCACTAAGGAACGCAGAGACTTTTCAGTAATAAATATGTTTGTTGTTGCTATGATCAGCTGTCATTTGCAGGACAAATAAAAATGCCTGATGTGTCATTTGTTTGCTTTCAGCATTTCTGTATTCTTGATTACCTGGTAACATCTGATTCCAGATGTTTTCTCTGATTTCCCCAATTATTATCCACAGGGAAGGCTGTTCTTCCACTGAGGTGACTACCTGAGGCTGCCAGCAGTGTGTTACACTGAACAGGCTCAGGGTGCCACCCATGGGGCTTTTCTGCTGCCTTTCAGAGAAGCTGGGAGTCTCTGCAGTCCTGGTGGGCATTGCTTCTCCTCACACCACTCACCCTGAGCATTAACCACAGGTTTCTGCTGTGCTGCATAATCTGGGCTCTGGCATTCCTCTTGTAAGGCTAAATGACTCTCCGTATTTTCACAGAATCTTTTCAAACAAAACTGGATTAATAATAATAATAATAGTGATATGTGGGGAGAGTTAAGCTTTTTAATTTTCACGTTTTCCTGCCAACCATTCCATTACAGACTGGCACACTTTGTTGCTATAGAGCTTCTCTCCAAGGCAGGACTTTGTTTTATTCAATCATGTGTTTCTGAGAGCAACTTACATAAGAATTGACCTATCCAACCTTCATCTTCGTGGAAGACTGTTTTTTGACCACCTGATGGCCTTATCAGATGTTTATCAAGACACTGAATAAAGTTGTCCTCAGCTCAGTATTCCTGTAGGAGGGAGAGGCAGCCTCACAGTAACTGCACTTGTGTGCAATTTGCCATTGCTGCCTTTTTCCCCTTCCTCTCCAGGTGCTGCAGTGTAGTCTTCCTTGCAGCCTCTTGGAGAGCTCATCATGTTCCTGATAATATGTTGCTGGCCAGGCTTTTCCAGGGCAGACAATGGATTTCATCTCTGTAGGGTGGGAGCAGCATTGTCTTTGTGCTGGTGTGAGCTGCACCCATCTGTAAGGAGATAATAGGACCTGGAAGTCCCTGCTCCTTCTTCCTCCTCCTTCTCTTCTCCCTGGCCTGGGGTTTGTTGCTGTGTCAGCTCTCAGCAGCACAGGGCAGGAGATGCTGGCAGGTTGTCTCAAGGGTACCTGCAACTCCTCTGAAACCTTTTCTATGCCACACACAGGACACTAAGGCAATGAGTCCCTCTGCTCTTGTTAGAGCAAAGCAAACCTGTTAGCTTTCTTGCAAGTCCTTTTTGTAACATAATTTCTGCAGCAGCTGGTTTCCATGGAAACCAAGAAACAACTTGCTGTGCACACAGGAAAGAAGGCAGCTGACCTGCTTGTCCTTCCCCCGGCCCTGGCACTGGGCTTCCCTCCCTTTGCACATTCACATCCATTGCTGATTGCCCGGAGGTGGACAAGCCCAGGCCCAAAGTCTGCAGCTTATTCCACCAGCAGGAGCCTGAGTGCAGGGCCTCTCCCAGTTCCAATCCTGCCTCATCCCACCTCTGTGGGCAGCTGAGAGGGCAGAGGGAGGAAGGGTCTCACAAGGTCTTTGCCTCCCCTCCCACTGCTGTTGTGTCCCCAGACTCCAGCAGTGATGGGCTGGTTAGCTTTGAATGTACATGTGCCCCTCTTTTTTGGCCCCCATATCCACTTACATGACATGTTTTGTACACTTACTTATTCTGCTTCTCCTAGCATACTCCTATAGGTTAACTTGTTAAACAAATAAATGGAGAATACCAGTCCTATGTTTATTGCACTTAATTTACAAATGTTAGAATTCTTCCTAACTACTACCAGAAATATCTGCTTTGGTTAAGTCTTGTCATCTTGACTGCTGGCATCTCCAGGTCAAGGTTGTGGCCTCTGCTTCTCTTTAACTGCACAAGTTCCAAACACTGAGGTCCAAACACTTTTGAGGTCAGCTTTGAAGACTGGAGCTGTACAAGCACCGTGACTATCAGTCTGTGCCTCTGTTTTGTCCCTGTTGAGCTGTCCTGCCTGGGAAGTGCTCTTTTCTAGCCACAGACCATGAAGGAATTGTCAGGGAGAGCAGAAAGCTACTGTCTCATGGAGGTGATGCCTGCAGTGTCCTGACACTGTTACTGTGGCATGAGACATGGTGGTACTGGTCAGATGCTTGCTTGGGACCAACCATGGGATGACTTGTAACATTTCCATAATCCAGACTTTGACTTGTATGGGCATCAGGTGTTTTTTTTTTATTATTTGAATTGTTGACTTCCTTGAACTTTCAGCAACTGGGTGTTGACGAGATATTCTTTCTCTGGGTATTTTTTGGACTTAACTAGCCTTGAAGCTAAACTCTTCCAGCCATCAAAGAACCGTGATCACTTTGGACGGCCTGAGTGGCTGGGCACTCTCTGCACCTCAGGGCAGAGCAGCCACCCCCACCCTCTCAGCCTGTCTGCCTCTGACTCCTCCTCTCCCTGCCTGCTGGAGCTAAATGTGTTTTCCCCTGCCTGCACTCCCCTGACCCCATCCCTGTGCCTGCAGGAGGGGAGTTTCTCCAGTCGGGAGCCCCATGGTGGCTGAGCTTCCCCATCCCCACAGCAGCTTGAGTCAGGCAGAACCCTGGCTTCTTCTTTAAATGGGAATACTGTTTTATGCAAACATTAGTAAAGCCCTTTCTTTCCTCACAAAGTATAAAAGCCAGGCTACTTACTTAGCTGCTTGTCCAGGTGAACCAGGTTATTGCCTGAGTGCCTTAAGCATGTCCCTGCACTAAAACCTGCAGTAGAGCCTTACCTGTTCCATAGGAAAAGATAAGGAAGTATGGATTAGCTCATGACACAGTCTGGGAGAAGCATCATGACCTTTAGGGTTACCTGCTCTGCAGGTCCTCAGAGACCAATTAGGAATCTGAGCATCTGTAGAGGACAGAGGGAGGGAGGAGTGGTGCAGTGCTGGGTGGCAGGGAGGAGCAGCATGAGGCAGAGTCACACAGGGAGGAGCAGCCCAGTGCTGTTCACCATCTGCTGATCTGTGTGGAGTTCTGGCAGAGACCCGGCAGTGTAGAAGCACCCAGGGGAGAGTTGATGTGAGGAGCTGGCAGTGTAAAGCTGGTTGTGGCAGAGCACTGGCAGCAGACAGTTTGTCCCTCTCTGGTGATCACTGTCCTTCCTTTAAACCTTGTAACACACACAGAAGCCACAAGAGCTCCTGGAAGGGCAAGGTAGCTTAAAGTAAGCGATTTCAGAGGTGAAAATATCCTAGAAATCTGGGGACCTCCCTGAGCCATTTCTTTACCCTCGACTCCAGGGTGCTGGCAGTCAGAGCCAGCCTGAGCACGCTCTGCTCACCCGCTTACCCTGATTATTGTTGGTTCTCATTCACTGCTATTCAGTGTAATTTTCCAAGTCTCTCTGACATAAAAAATAATTTACCTTTACAATTGTATTTGAGCCTTCAGCTCTTGCTAGTCCTCTCTACTCAGATCGTATTTGCTTAATGGCATGTGAATTTATTTGCTGAAAGCTGACACTTCACTGCAGGATTAGTGACTAACATGGGGCTGGTGCATGAAATTTAAGATGCAGAGCACCTTTTTTGGGGGGGGGCAGGGGAAACAGAGGGAAATTCCAGTGCTCTTGCAAAGCTTCACCTTTAGGATGAAGTAATGAATGAGCTGAAGTACAGAAGAAAAATAAATTAAATTCCAGCTATTTAAAGGCTCAGCAATTTCTTCGAGGCGAAAAACAAGAAGCTATTGTGTGCCTGGTCTGGGAGGGCTGGGGGAGGCAGCATTTCCCACAGCCAAATTAGGAATGGGAAAACCAGAACAAAACCCTCAAGCCTCAGAAGCCTGAGTAGGGAACAGAAGCCATTTTTCTGTTCGACATGATTTGTGCTGTCATTAGGTGGCTTTAATGGGGCTTTATTCTTATTCTGGGAGGACAGCCTGGCTTTGCTTGAGCTCACAGTAATGACTGTTCAGACCTGGGAAATGTGATGGAGCCAGCTGAAAGAGTGTTCCTTTTGGCACTCAGACACCCACTGGGAGCAGAGGGTCTCCTCCTCCCTGGCAGGCAGGGGAAGTTGGTCACATTTCTCCAGAGCCCAGCAAAAACTTGCTTGTGCCCTGTTTGGCAGAGGGATGTGTGTGTCTGATTCACATTGTTTTATCTCACAGCAAAGGAAGAGCCTTATCAGCTGCTGTCAGCTGGCACCAGACCCAAACCCCACACGCTGCTGCCCTGCAGTCACCTGGGGCAGAAGATGAAGCCAGCATCACAGCTGCAGAAAAGGCTTTTTTCACCCAAGATGTCTTGAATCCCCCCTCCTAGCCCTCCTCCCAAGCTATGGTGACCCTTCACAGGAAGGGCTCAGCAGGTCATGGCTTCTTGAAGTCCAGAATTTGGGCACCTTGTTTCAATTTCTGTAAAAGTGACAGGGGATAAAGAAGTAAAAAATATCCTCTGAAAGGAAATCTTCAGAGCTGAAAGCCACAAGCAGGGTTTTAAGGGCCCTCATGAGGCACACACAAAGCCCCTCTCTTCCAGCTTCATTGGCTTCACTGAGAAGACACTAACAGCAATTTCTCTCCTCTCACACAACCACAGGGGCCAGAAGCAGCATAGCAGGTAATCAGCAACAGGCTTTCTGCTTTTGGGAACTGCAGGACTGGCACTTTGAAAGAGTATGAGAACCACTGGCAACCCATCCTCCACCTGTGGAAGGAGCAGTGTTACCTCAGCTCTGCTGCTCAGAGATGGACAGCAATGGAATCATAGAATCATAGAATTGGCTGGGTTGGAAGGGACCTCAGAGATCATCGAGTCCAACCCTTGAACCACTGTTGCGGTTGCTAGACCATGGCACTGAGTGCCACATCCAGTCTCTTTAAATATCTCCAGGGATGGAGAATCCACTACTTCCCTGGGCAGCCCATTCCAATGCTTGATCACCCTCTCCGTACAGAAATTCTTTCTAATATCCAACCTAAACTTCCCCTGGCACAACTTAAGACCATGCCCTCTTGTCTTGTTGAAAGTCGTCTGGCAAAAGAGCCCAACCCCCCCCCGGCTCCAACCTCCTTTCAGGTAGTTGTATGGAGCGATGAGGTCTCCCCTGAGCCGCCTCTTCTCCAGGCTGAACAGCCCCAGCTCCCTCAGCCTCTCCTCATAGGGTCTGTGCTCGAGTCCCTTCACCAGCCTGGTTGCCCTCCTTTGGATCTGCTCCAGGACCTCAATATCCTTCCTAAACTGAGGGGCCCAGAACTGGACACAGTACTCGAGGTGTGGTCTCACCAGGGCTGAGTACAGGGGCAGAATCACTTCCTTGGACCTGCTGGCAACGCTGTTCCGGATACAGGCCAGGATGCCATTGGCCTTCTTGGCTACCTGGGCACACTGCTCCAGTCTCATGTGAGTAGCATCCCTCTCTGAAGAGATCTGGGGATTGATGGAGAATCCCAAGCAAGCTAAAACTGTGCCACTGCAGGAATCTTGCATTTCTTTATGGCTAGATCCTACTTCAGTTTGAGATATGCTAATGCTAGCAACCAGATCAGGTGAGAAATACAGGATTCCTCCTCTAGAGCAGGAATCAGTTACTGGTGGAGTATAGCTGCTTTCCCAAAACTATTCCACAGGCTTCCCTGACAAGTTGTTACATTGAAAAGGCTGTCCAGACTTTCTGTGATCCAACTTAGATCAATCCAAGAGTATCAGAAAAAGTCAAAACTGTCCAATGGTAATGAAGCACTAGGAAAGAAAATATTTATTTAGGGGGAGCAATATGACTTAAGGTGCCTTTAGATGTAAGAAAGCTTCCCCTGTTTAGAAGCTGTTCTGATGACAAACTGGGAACATAAACCCTGTGTGCCTAAAGAAAATGTTTTAGAAATTCCATTTGAAATATTTCTGTTTTCTTTAAGAAGAGGTCAGTTAAACTCAGCTACTCACCCATTAAGAAACAATGCAAAATTCATTTTTTTGTGTGTATTTATCACCTTCCTAAGGAGCAGATAGGCACTCTTGGCCATCAGATACCACAAATTAATTTATCTGGGATTCACATAATTTTACTTGATGAGCCGTCCTGATTGTTGAGTTTCCTTTCAATAGGATACAAAATCCTCAAAACTATTCTGTAGCTTTGCTAGTGATTAGGGTTCAGTAGCAGCTGGAAAAGGGAACACAGAGCAACCACAGCTTCAAGCAGAGGTGCCACCACCCCACAAAACCACTCAGGGGTCAGGTGCAACACAAGTTGCATTGAGTGGGAAACAGCTTTGCAGTTTTGTAATTAAAGAGCCTGGGGCATTTCTGCAGTCTGGGTCAGCACCGGGCCGTGACACGGGTGGCAGTGAGAGCTGGCATGGTGTGGGCAGCAGTGGCTGAGGCTGGCGTTGCCATTGGTACTTCACCTAAGTCTGGGTAATGCTGCTCTGCTCAGACAAGACACAGACATTACAGACCCCACACACCCCAGACTACAAGGCTGTTGAGCAGAGTTGCAGCATATGGCACATACATCTGCAACGTGTCCCAAGCATATCTGAAGTGGTTTATATCTCCATAGCTGTAGCTAGCACACCAAATCTCAAAACATTCAGAATTTATTAAAATCTGGTGGCTCTTAATAATGCCTCAAGGCAAACCACATCTCCTGATGCCCACGTCAGAGTACAGCCTATAGCTTAACTATAGAAAATACTTGAATAGTTTCACTGTCCTTCAAAAGCATCTTTCAAAACCAAAGATCAGCTGGGATGGCACTGACAAAACAAGCTGTAGGCATCACAGGAATAACACACAGAGAGCCAACTGGGTTTTTTTTTGCTTTTTTTTATAAAAGTATTTTTAATAAACCATTGATGGATTTAAGTTTCAGATGCTAGACAACTTGTTGCCATGTACAGGTAACAAAAGTCAAAATTCTCTGAATTTTATACAAATACTATGTAGTAAAGTAAACTTGAATACAAGTTTACAAAAAATGCATCAGTGAATATTCCGCTTGAAACCAACCTCCAACAGTGAAAATTATCATGTATCAATAGTGATCAGAATTGCATTGCAAGTTTTAGAAGTAATGCAACTACATTTTTACCAAGCCACTCTGAAGTTACTGGTGCACTCTGACAGTATATTGGATTTTTTTGGCTTGCTGAACAGAAAATGGCATTTAAATAAAATGACTTTAGGAAGGTAATGTGTATAAAAACTACTATCTTACAGAAAATTAAACAAAAATGAGAAAGTAAACAGAGCAGAACCCTGAAGTAGTGATATTTTTCTACCCGTTTTGATGGAAAAGTCTCCACAGGTGTCCAGCTTTCTTACAGCATTTTGGAGTGTTCTAGTCCTAGCACAGTGTGGTCATTAGTAGGCTAAAGTAATCCCTGCTTGGCAGTAATGCTGGTGAAAGGTAACTTGCTCTATTGCTAACAAATCAGAGAAACCACTGGCAGGGTGACTTCTTGGAGGCATCAAGTGGAGGCTGAATTGACAGCAGGTGACTGAAACTACAGCACCACGTGCTTTGATACAATACCCAACAGTCTTCAGGGTTCAGATGTCAGTTTCCTCACAGAACTTACAAATGGATGGTTTTGCATGAAAAACAAAACACAAAAACCCCAAACAAAACAACAAGAAAAAAAGAGCATAAGACAGTATTTTCAGCTACCAACAAAATGAATGCTTTTGTTACAAACTTTTCAGTCTGCTTTATAAAAAATAGTCTCACTTTACTTCTAAATAAAAACTGTGCTGTGATCTGTCATGTTCTTGCATTGTACATGCTATAGTTGTGAGTGTTCATGAAGGTGTACAGATTTGTGACCTAGCACTCTGGATATATCAGAAGCCTAAAAAGCAAATTTTGGTACACAAAAGTTAGGTAGCAATGAAAATTCATTCTATTTATTTTTCCTAAAAACTAGGAAAAGCTACAGTACATGTTGCTAGATCAGTGGCCTCAACCCTGAGCTGAAATAAAGGACCTGCCTTGGCCACAAGACTTAAGTCACATTTCTACCACAGCTGCACAGCAGAGACAAAATAACCTGTCTGTGGCCTGTTGCCTTAGCTGTAAGTAGTGTGAGATCCAGTTCTGTAATGCTTGAGAGTTGACTGGAGACCACCATGTTCATTTTCACTACAGGACAAAAAAGAAAACTCAAATTCAGAGATTCAAGTGAAAAAGCACTCAACAGGGAGAGTCAATATGTCCAGCTTCTGGAGACCAGAGAACATAGTTTGTGGCAGACTTATCAGTTCTACACATTTCCCACTTTGATAGATTATAAAAACATGTACCAAATCACACTTATAACTTATACTATTATCCCACTCTTTCCAGGGAGAGTCTCACTTGATTTTTTTCCCCAGAACTGAGCATCCCTCTCTCTGTACCTACACTGCATCACAGAAGATGAGTGACAATTTAAAGACTGACAAAGGATTCAACCCAACTGCTATCAGAAAAACTTCCACCTGTTTCCAGCATGAGTCAGAGTTTGTGACCATCAGAATTCTGATACAGCCAGTTACACCTTCCTGCAGGGTTCAATGGCACGGATTACCCGTGGTTAGGAGCACTCATTACATGAAGCATTCTTGCCTCCTAAGAGGACTTTTTCCCTTTGAACAGCAGAAACTGTAGAGTCAGTACTTCACTTAATGGAAAAATTAAACCCAGCAACAGACTGAAAATAAAAGTTTGTAAGAATCATTTGTACTTCTAGGAATGCACACTCTGTGAGCTCATCAGTTTACAGGTGGTATGTTCTTTGTTAGTTTAAGGCAGCAAGTCTTAAAAACCACACAAGCTCATCTCCCTCCTGTTTGTGCTACTGTATCCTTATGTGCACAATAGAACCTCACTAATTTACACTAATGACTGGAAGAACCATTAATTCTCTTGGTAAGTGAACAAGAATAAGGCATTATGTTATATATTCTGATCACTAATTATAATTTAGCTCTAATTATAATCTACCAGCAAACATACTTCTGTGTTTTAGAAAATAATATCTCTTACCTTCAGATATAATTACGTGTGCAGATTAGTGGGTTCTGCTGTGTAAACACGCAGGTGTATAAGCAATTTTCAGGTTTTTCTTCATTACATTTGACAAGAAAGTTACTATCACAGAGAGAGACTGTGGGAAAATAAATTAGGGTTTCTCTATAATTTGTGCAGATATGCACAACTGGGCAGTAATTTAGCACTAAAAAAAACAGACACAAATGTTTACAAGCTAAAATGAAGCAAAATCAGCAGCAAAAAGCCAAGGCCATTCCCCAACCATAAATGGCTTGTATTACACTAATCCAAACTATATGAAACCAAAAAAGAGTACAAGTACTAACTGTTATATACAAGCTTGAAATCAAGTAAAGCAGATGGTGAAAAATTTGTTGATGATTTACATGTCTAAATCCCAGTTGAAGTAGACAGTAAATACAGACAGAAGACAGGATGCAAACTACATGGCTGAGTTAAAAAAAAAAAAAAGGATCAATGTGCATTGTAATGAGATAGTAATTTCCCTTCACAAGTGCAAAAATCCACAGTTTCATTAATGTAGAGGTCATACTTCCAATAACAGATCTTAGACAAAACCAGTCTCCCTACATCCTGGAATCTACCTGTTTACATCAGCCACTTTAAGTGCACAGTACCCTGTTCACACATACAGAATTTCTGCAGTTTCTGGCACCTCTCAGAAATTTTATGTTCACCTGCCTTAAATCTTGAAAACAAAGTGGAGAGTTCATCCAGGGCGTCATACCACTGCTTTTGAGTTATACCCACAGTTACATAAAACTCAAATTATCTCTTCTTCGTGGTGGCAGGAGTCCTTACAGGACTTGTAAACAGCAGTACACAATACTGTAAACAAATAATTTAAGTTCTGCTTTATACAAGATGTTAAGATAACCAAGGTTTACAAAACAGGTGAAAATGAAAAGGGTGGCTTCACACAAAATCCTTCCCTTTTCTCCCAGCAATTCTTTTCACCACATAAATAATCCTGAGCTGAAACAGGTTGATGAGAGTCTTTTTTGCATATAAACCCAATGTTCTAGAATGAACTCTCATGTTCTGTCAGGAAGTCAGCTGCTGGAGAGATTAAACTGAAGTTTTTCATTTACCACTTTGGAGGAGGACTTATAATTTGGTATGGCGACCAGTTCTAGACCCAGATGCTGAGCTTGCCAAGGAAGCTGATGCTGCTGCATCCTCAGCTTCCTCCAGCTCATCGTGTAGCTCCTGGCTCACACTAGACTGGAGGGCTGCAGGAGTTAGCCACTCCTTGGGCAGACAGCTCTGGAGAAATGGTATACAAGAGCTGAAGTAGGCAAGGCGATTCACCCATCGTGGAATCTCTTTCCCACAGAGAATCTGGGTGGGAGGAAGGGAAAAAATGATTAATTGATCTGGATTCATCAGTAACAAAACTACAGTACTGTAAATACAAAGCAAATGCTGCAGCAGCCTTATGATTCACATATGACAAACACCAGTCAAGAAGCACTCAAGTTAGCTGCACCAGGAAAACTTTCTCCATCAGTAAAAGCAGCACTCCAAGTTACACAGGGAGACTTGTTGTGCACTGAGAGATTGGCACGTTGGTTCTACACTTTTCTTAAAAAGCCCCAGAAAGCCCAGCCCCTTCACTCTGTTTGAACACCTGTAAAAGGCACAGAAGAGAGTTAAGGTATGCTTTCTATTCCACTAGAAATAGTGGAACCACTAGTTCTTCAAACAGAAGTTGCAGGAGAGATCTGAAAGCACCCTGAAATCAAGCAGTCAGGAAGAGAGTGTTAATACTACAGTTATATGGAGTAATGCATAACAGCTGAGGTTATTCATTGGGACAGCCTCTGATGGCTCTGCACAAGACATCACAATCTTAAAAGGCCAAGCATACACACACACACACTCAGGTTCACTGGAACAAGAGAAGCCATACAATGCAAAGCTTGTTTCAACTCCTCAGAAATATATAAAGCTACATAAAAATATATAAAGCTGCATAAAATGTTTGTTTTTAATGTACATCAGTCATGAAATGGTTTTGTTGTCCCTATTCAAGGAGTGAGCTATTTTACTTAACTACCTCCATATTCACTTCTAGTATTACTTACTATACTGTAAATCTAGAGAAAAACCATAGCTAATGGGAGCATCACTCTGCCATTACTGAGCAGCATTTAACTTGTAATTACACTGCTGGTTTTATAAATCTGAACACTGAACAGGACAAGACAAAACAGAAATAACCTGACCACATGGGTTGACAAATACAGCAAAACCCTGACTGCAGAGCCCAGATTTCATGCCAGCTCAGTGTCTTACCCTACTTAATGTGTTATACATGAATCATCATCTCAGTAATATTTTCCGGTACCACTGGCGCACCAGGCAGTGTACACAAAACACAGGCTATACAATCAGTGTGTCATTAGCTATTTTGAAAAAAGGAACAATTAAATGTTATGGAAATTCACTATGGAAAAAAAAAAAGAAAAAACAAACCAGCCATCCATTTTTTGAGTGCTTCAATGAAACAGAAAAAATTCTGACAAGCACAGCTAAAAGTCACGACTGCCACTCCTCTGGGGTTACCTCTTCCTGACTCTTTCCCTTGTGTTGATACACGTGAGTGATCAGGCATTCAAATCATACTGGCAAACCAATCACATTAAAATGAAGCTGAGGGGGAAAAGCAAAGCCCATTCAACTCCACAGTTAGCTACTTAGCACCACTCAGGTACCTACAGCACCAGCACAGAGATGCTGGCATGGCACTAACTTGACAAAAGCCTCTAAAGAGACTAACAGTGTCTGTGAAACTTCAATGCTTTTGTGATTCTTCAACAAGAAGTCATAACTTTACAAATTATTTTCAGTGTGATGGCTCTATGGGGAAATACTGATGAAAAGAACACATGGTTCTCTCTTCAGCAGTGATCTAAAATGATTCTGAAATCCTGTTAATGCTTTATTTACTATGTCTCTCAATCAGTAATGAGCCTCTGCTCAAATAAAAACTATGTATGACAACAATATTTAGTATTTTTGGCAGCACAATACCATGCTTTGGATATCAGCACAAATAAAACATTTAAACTAGAGACATTTTCCCAAGGTAGCAGGGATAGGAAGTCAGAAATTCAGCCAAACATTCCAAAGTGCAGGAAGGAGATGACGTTCTGTAGCCACCCAGGAAGAACCTTTACAGACCTTCAAGTTTGTTTACCTCAGACAAAGATGAAGAAAAGTGATTGCAGTTTTTGTGCATTAGGTGATAAGCATTTCCTTTGAATTCTTTTCCAAGCTCTTCTACTATTTTTTCTATGTCATCTTCCATAAAGTCAGTACTGCCTAGAACTACAGACTCCCTAGAAGAGAAACAGAGAGAACAGTGATCAGGCTTCCATGATATAAGTGGATTACTGGTCATTCCTTGGTCAAAAATCACACCATTGTAGGTGACAAGACCTTTCCACCCTCCTAGGATAGCACACATTCTTTTCATTCCATTTTACAGCATCACTTCCATCTTTATCATGAGATATTATTTTCTTGCTGATTGGCCACCTGTAGCTCACTGAAGTTCTTTCCAACTTTATTGTGACAAGCAGAGGATGCAACATCCCCCTCCTCTCCAAAGGACATTGTTTCCAAGTGACAGCTGAGAACAGATAAGAGCTTGTAATGCAGGGAAGGGTCAAGGCAATCACACTGAGAAAGTGGAAAAGAGACATGGGGAAACCTTGAAAAGTAACATTTTTCAGCTTTTTCTTTGAATCAAAATTTCACTAACTTGAAAAAGTTACCCCATTGTATTATACTGTGTGAATAACAAAAGCTGGCCAAAAGACCACGTAATTTGTAGACATTTAAGCATTTAATGGTATACTATAAATAATGTTCTTTGCTGCAGACACTTTAGTCTCATCATCTCTGGCCATCTTCCATATTTCTAAGTAAACACACTAACTTCTCAGAAAGTCAGAAATGCTATAGTACCATTCAAGATATTATCTTAAAAAATAAATGGAACAAGTCATCTTTTTAGTGTGGCTTTTCAAAAGCAAGAGAACAGGTATTTTTCTTACTTAAATTTAAACGTTTCTCCTAGCTCAGAAGCATTTCCTGGTGAAATTTCAAATATTCCAGAAAAAGGGTATGGATGACCACCGTAGGCAAATTCTGAAAGAGAAAGATCAGATTTAACAACAATGGCACAAAGTGACAGTAAAGAACAACAGACCTCACTGACTACAAGATTACTTCACAAGGATCCAAAGCTAGAAACCAGACATCCAATTTACACAGGTAACAAATGCAAGGAGCTGGAAATGAATAGTTTTGTTATTTACTAGTTAACCCAAGCAAAAACTGACAGGACATTTCCTACATCAGTGTACAGGTTTAACAACTTTGCAGTAAGTCTATACTGTTTTCATTGTGTGAGTGAGGATTTGCAAGTTAAACTGAAAATCCCACCCATGTTCTTTATACATGCTTGATTAGGGATTCAGCATACTGCATCCTCAAAGGTCTGATGGTGCTTCTGTTCACTGCACACTACAACTCTTAAGTGTGGCAGCAAGTAGCAGCCTATTAGTTGTTTTTTTTTTTTTAATTTCTTGATTTCTAAGAGTTCAACTGTCTACACTTCTTTGCAATAGCAAGAAATTAAACCAGCACATGCATCTAAAGTTTGCACATAGCATCTGCTGGCATAAGCACTTACAATACATGAAAATACCACAGTGTGCTTCAGCTTCCACAGTGTCTCAGATAACACAGCATGCCATACCCAGAGTCAATAGAAAGCTTTAAGCATGACTTCAGGCTTCCTTTCCTCACAACTCATAACACATCATCCACCTCCAGTATTCAGTTTTTGGATAATCTTTTTTACAACAGGTTAATAAATAGTTTGGTAGGCTTTGAAAAATGCAAGTCATTGTTCCAGCAGGGGTATGACCTGCTCTGTGAGAAAGCTGCTATAATCTGAACAGGAAGGGAGGCACAGGTATTTGGCACAAGAACTGGGTTTCAGGCAGAGCACTATTAAGAGTCAGGTCTTTCTGGTTTGGATTAAAAGAAATCCAAGAAAGTTTTAACAATAAGCATTGTGTTTTGTCAATTCTTGGCTTTTAACACTTGCAAACCCCCTCACAATGGGACCATTGTAGTAGCTGAAACATCCATAAGGTAACTTGGCACAATGTAGTCTCTGGATGATATGCCACACCTTTTGCTGCTTCTCCTCACCTCCAAATAAAAAACACCCTCCTCCCAAAAACCCAAAACCCCTCCCAAAAAACCAAAACCCAACCAAACAAAAAGAATCAAAGTAGATTTTTCTTCTTTAAATGGACTACTTTTAGCAAAACCATCACCTCACAGAATTATACTGCTAGGCAGGAGCACCTCAAACCTCAGCCTGTGCTACAGTGTGCTCAGAAACACTTTCTGGCAGCAATGGAGATTCAAAGTGGTCTGAACATACCAGCAAACTGCATCCCCAGAGCATAACCTAGTTATCAAACTGGAATGTATTGCTGTATTTATCACAAGTGTATCTTTGGTAGAGAATATGCATGAGATGACTCTTAAAGAAAGAGTCTCTTTAATACAAGCCAACTTACCAAAACGGAATAGAATTTTTCCTGAGCATCCAGCACATCTGCAACATGATTATTGTTTCTGTAGCTAAAAATTAATAGCTTTATACCAGAATGCAAGATCACCGCTGTATTATTTGTATCCAAGTTTTTTTCCAGAGGCAGAAGAGATGAGAACTTTAAGAGGAAACTGATGAACAGGTTTCAGGAGCTCACTATTTGAGAAATGTTAAATAACATTACTAGAACAAAGAGTAAGTTGTGTTTTTTGTTTACATACCTCGCCCATACACCTCTATACCTGAATGGAACACTCCAATTCCAAGGGAAGAAGTGTACTCATTCATCCAATACTACAAGGAAAGAAGAAAATTAAAAATTAGTTTCCAACACAGATTTGTCTTTTCATACCAGACTGACAGGTATTTGTCCCCCACATCAAAAGCATAAAACCCTACCACAAAATAAAACTGCACACCCATTTTATAGGAACAGAACATGCTGCTAAAATTCCCCAACTCTGCACAGTGAATGAAATTAATACAGAGGTTCTACTCTGGTGTTTTAGTGCTGCCCATGTCTGTCAATCAGGGACACCACATATCTGGGAGAAATACAGGTCAACTTTTGATTTGTCAAAAAGTTATGGGTTACAAAGTTTTCTGTTAAGTGGAACACATTCTAGGATGAACTGCAGTAATTTTGCAGGAGCATGTTTTTTTTTTAACTAACAATGGAATATAGGGGTGTTATATACACACACCTGTTGTCACTTACAGCAATTGCCACACTTTTGCTTTTGACCAGATGAACCCAAGACACACTCAGACATGTGAGACAGGCTGAAATCACCTTAATAGACTTTGTCTTTGAATACTCAACTGGTGCTCACTACACAAGAGACCAAGCACTTTCCAGGCTCCTGATGTTCAGATGCACACATGAAGTGTAAGCCTTTTGCATAGGTCTAACACCTGTTTCCAATATATCACTTCTCTATAAAGGCATTTCAAAAGGAAAGCAGGAAGTGATCCTTTAAAAAAATAATAATAAAAAGGGAAAAAAAACTTCCCTTAATGCTTCCTCTTTTCTTTTTCAAAAGCAGCAGCAAGTGTCTACCAGGAGCAAACTATTACCCTTAAGACCTTAAAGACACACAGAGTTCTGGAAAGGGAAAACCTCAGTTTTGTCCTTAAAACTGAAATCAGCTAGCAAGAAACACCTCTCTAAAATGTTAAGGAAAAAAAAAAATTATTTAACTTATCCCAGTAGTGGGGCATTGTCTCCTTGGTTAACTTGTCCCAAAGGACACAGCTGCAAGGTTCTACAAGGCAGGCTTCAAAACGTTAGGCAGGATACAGACTGAGGTAGCACCCCCAGCAAAATAATGTTCAGGAAATAGGAAAAAAAGAAGCTTTTTCACACTATCTGCTGATGTAATAAGTGCTTTCTGAAGTCACTATTAAAACAACACAACTAGTGACAAAAAATATGAAAAGTTACAGGTGTGATGCTTCCTGAAGAGGTGCTAGCTCCATCATTTACAGGGCCATTACAAACATGTTGATGTATTTTTGAAAGGTAGTTTTCTCGCAATAAAAATGATATACTAAACTCTGGACTGAGAAGCTATTGATGAAGATCAAGACAAGTTAAATGGCAAAAAGTCAGCCCAAAAGTTACAAATTATCAGACAGAGGATACAGATGTGTTCTGGTTTTGCTGTAATCTTTAAGTATCATCAAACTTAAAATAAATGGTTCCCCAAATGCAGTTACCAGCAGTTGCCAAACACAAGCACATTTTTTTCCCCAGCCTTACATTCACATTCTGCTAGCAAATTCAAATTGTGCTATTAGGCACAGAACACAAATTACTATCTGGATAAAGAGATGCTAACAATTTTATGTTATACAGACAAGTCAGTTGTGGGAAATTTCATCAACATGAACTAACAGCAGACAGATTTTGCTTCTTATATTTAAAGTTAAGGCTCACTGAGATTTGTCAATAAATTTTGCTTAAGACTAAACATTACCCTCTGCTTTAACTTCTGGCTTTGTTAATGTAGTGCTATGTTAGCTACTGGGATATGGATAACTATACTATATCTTCACCTATCTGAAGGGCTTAGCAGGTCTTTCCTTCCTGCCCCCAGAAAAGAGCAGAGAGCTAGTTCATATCACCAAGCTGCAGTCAGGAATACCTTGGGTTAGATTTACCCTGTATAGAAAGACATAGAATAGGGAAAAACAAGACTGGAAGGAAGAAGAATAATGTTATGACTACCCAACTAACTTAGTAGGTTTGTGATTTAGAAAAAAAAAAAAAAAAAAAAAGGATTCTGAAGTGAAATCAAAGTCCCCAGAAACTGCAAGAGTTACTTCAGCATAAACCTGTTTCAATTCTGAAGGCCGCCCTATCCCACACTTTATCAGCTGACCATTTCAAAATAGTTTTAGATTTTTATTTATAGTCAAAATTGTAGGCACATTCAACATACAGTTTGTCAGCACAGGAAGAAAGTGTTTTGCCTAACTAGAGGTGCATCCAAATGAAGCCAGTCTAGAACTGAGCAATACAGGGGCCCTGCTGCTCTCTCTTTCCTCTCCTGGACACTCATTTGGCCAGCAAAATCTTGTGCCCAGCCTCAGTTCCAAATAACCTACACATCACATATGCATCAGATCTGTTAATGCCAAGCAAGGTTATTGCATTGTGTAACAAAAGTTACACAAGATATCCCATAAGCAGTATAAACAATAAAGCCAAGCTTTTATTAGACAGAAAAAGAGGAAAAAAAAATGCATGCTTCTCCCCTCGCACAACCCTGTCAAACCTAAGGCAAGGTGTACAGGAGAGGACAGAAAAACAGGTCACCAGCCCTCCTCACTGATCTGTACAGAAGCAGAGGAAGGGGATGGAAAAGTGCTCAGAAAGCCCAGTGCTATCCAGGTGCATCCTCACTGGTGCCACCCTAAACACATGAAGCACGTGGGGCTCACTAAACTACAAAAACTGAGCACTGGTGACAAATGAAACAAAGGTCAGCAGCTCTGGAGGAAGTGCCTAAAGCAAGCTGGCACTTCACTTAATACTTCCAGTAAGAACAGAGGAGGTTAACTGAAGATAGAAGAATTTCAGTAAGACAGTTACTTTCCCCCTAGGAACAGTAATTATATCTAGTTATTACTTAATCTGGATCAGCTATTGGAAGGTTGGGCACATTTTCTCATTGAACAAAATTCTTTATCTCACTGAAAGAACGCAGGACAAATGCAACTTAAAGTATGCTGAATTTGGCTACTGCTGAAAAGATTACGGATGACTTACAAAATGAAGGCTGCAAATCAGATGACATCTATAGCTTACAGGTTCAGTAACATGCTAAAAGTTCTGGAATCTCAAATTTATCCCAGAAGCTATATCCTTGCTTCTACAACAAAATCAATTCCCTTCATTTAGTCTCGATAAGACGGTGCCATAATAGATTACAAAGAAGAAGCAGAACCCCAGATCCTTGATATTTTGTAGCAGGTCAGTGTTGTAAAATAGGAACTAATGTTTAATGCAAATATCCCAATGAAAATATTAGAGAACTTTTCCACGTGCACAGTAAAGTCATGTCACTGAAATGAAAGAAAAACACTGACCCCAACGCTTTAAAAAAATCTTCATTATTCTCCTCAAAGCTTTCATTTATTCTAATATTTTAAATTGTTATAACCTTCTTTGACAAGTAAAAAAATAGGATGCTACTTTGGGTACAAAAAAGCTAGACTCCTAAAAATAGGAGTTACTTAAAATTATAAAGTACTCTGTTCTAAAAGCACAATATATATCAAAGTGTTCACCCTAGCCTTTTAACAATCATACAAGATTTTCAAAGGCATGAACTGCAGCACATAAATAGGACCTTGGGCTTTTCTTCCTCTGTAAAGTTACCAGTATTTGGAAGTCTGCTTTCTTGTACAACACACACAACCCTCCTCAAATTCTGGTTTAATCAGATTTTTGCTTTTTCAAGTGCTAAGGACAATGGAAGGGTATATGCTCAAAAAAAAAAATCAGCTCACTCCTCTATGTAGTTTGAACAGCAGCAAGGTCACCCAGTACTCCTCTGCATACCTAAGCCAGTGTCTGGGAAATGCAGGGGGTTAAAATAAAGCCGCTCATATGGCTGTTGTTATTATAGTAATTGTATGGTATAGGTGCCTAATGGTGGTCTGTTGTTCCAAAAGAACAAAAATTCCAAACCTAAAGTACAAAAAAGCCCAAAGCCACCTCCATGGGTCACATGAAATGTCAGAAGCAAACACTAAACCTGCCAGCACCTCAACACACAGTTGGCAGGATTTGATGAGTAAACACAACTTCAAAATAGCTCCCACAAGATTCTGCCCTTCTCCCCCACCTCTCAGAGGCACCCAAACAACACAGTATCATGGATTTCAGCAGGCTGCCTACATGCTATGCAACATGGAAGTGAAGTTTTAATTTACAAGCTGCTGCTTCAAACAAGTTTGACGTAGATGGAGACATTGTTCAGGGGAAGAGTTTGAGGCTGGATGTATACTGACAGTGCCTTTCAGACACTGTGGGAACCTCAGTTTTTCTTTCCAGCAGGAAATATTCTTCTCTAATGGTCAAATAACACAGACATTATTATAAAAAAGCATACACAACTGAAGCAGGACACAGAAGTATTCTGCTTAATGGTCTCAGCTTACAGGATGTATAATTTGTGGTGATGCATAGCTTCAACAAATACCACAACTGCAGACCAGTGCACAAGCCTTCCCTACATGTGATCAAACATCTGCTGGCTTCTTTTGGTGAGAAAGCTCCTTCCACAGATGGTGACTTTAGAGACTATGCTGCTTTTTGATGCAGGCAGAGCCCAAATAATCACAACAGGACAGTTATCAGTGCCCAACATGTCCTAAGGAAAAGCATGACACTAGTTTTTATGAGCACAGCCTTCCTGTTGCTTTTTTTTTTTCTCCTCCCCTCCTGTCAGCCTTTGTAGGACCACTGGTGTAAAACTGATGATAGTAACGCAACTCCAGAGGAAAAAGAAACAAAGCCATGGGTTGCAGGAATGAAAGGTAAGGACTAAGAGATGAAGGAGAACCATATGAATGAAAGAGTAGACTACCACAAGAGAAGGAGCAAAGGCATGGTGAAGTCACACCCCACATATGCCATCACAGAGAGAATGGAATTTCTGACAGAGGCCAGGGCATTACTCTCCAGGCAGGCACTTACCCAGGAGACAATCCCTTCTGTTCATCTTTACAGACTGCCCATGAACTGTGCTCAGGTGATGCACTGCACAGCTAAGTAAGTCTGTGAAAACACTGGGTCTTCCATTTTAGTGAGTCAGAAGTGCGTCAAGCCTCGACTTCAAAGATCTTATATATGACTGTCACACCTAAGTCTCATGACTTTTCTCCGTCCTATTTTTTTCTCTGTACAAATACTTGTAGTTAATATATGTAAACCCATCTCTTTTCATGCTAAAAGGGCTTCTCCAATGTGTATTTTTACTTGTTGTCCAGAGAAGGCATACATGTGCATGAGACAGAGCATCCTTTCCTCCTTAAGTCTCATATAAACAAAGCACACTGACTTTCTGTCATATCAGCATCACCTATGAGCTCAGGTGAGCAAAGACCACTTTTTGTTTCCCCCTCCCCTCCCTCTCAGAAAAATCAGTGAGTAGACTGCTTCTGTCTCCAGTTTCCCCTCATTCTTTACAATGATGGAAAACCGATGTAGAAGTAACAGGTTGTATTTGCTGGAGACAGAATATGGACACAGGGGTGGAAAGAAAAACGAAAGAAATTCTCTGACATAGACATTGATTTTTATGGTAGTATTACAGTGAAAGAGAATAATCAGGCTAGTTCATGTATTCTCATAATATATGATTTTAATTTCAAGCCAGATAGCTTCCTATTGATTGCTAGTAAATAATGTGGCCTCAGTACCCGAGGCAAGCAAACTGCATTTTCTCTCTGCCAGTAGTCCTGGACTCTACCTTCACCCTTTTAAAACACCGAAAATTCACTTTAAAATAAGTGGTGGTGGTAGGAAAGCCTATCCAAAACAACCCAAGTAACACAAACAGTGTAACCTGAAGCTTGCTGTCAACCCTATGGTCCCCCTATCAGTAGTCTCAAAAGGTGCCCAGAGAACTAGTGCTACCTCTCCTAATTTCCAGCGACTGAAAAGCATAAGCAGATAGTATTTTCTTAATATTACTTAATATTTTCTTAATATTACTTATCCTCACCTCCCGTTCTTACACCTCATTTGTTACCATGGCATTTGAGTAGTTGAACATAAGACAATGCAAGAGTTGCTGTAGGTGTTACAGGAAGATCAGCCACAAGACCTGGAGTTCGATTTTTTACCATTATTTCTACCAAGTTGCGGCCATACCGACTCTGTTCAAACATCTTGGTCAAGGAAAAAACCCCAACAACACAGTACTGAAAAAGCTCTAAAAACCCACTGGAGATCCTTTCCTACTATCCTGCTGGAAAACCAACCACATTTACGGTTTTCAGGAGGAGAAAAGGCAGGGCCTCCCCTCGCCTGAGCCCCAGGGGCAACAACCGAGGAGGCCGAAGAGATGGGGGGCACTCACGTTTCGTTACTCATCCGCAGTAGGGTAAGAGTTTCCCCCACGCCAGGGACCGGACCTGCTTGTCACCGCAAGGCCCAGGCACCGCAAACTTCTTTTGGGGCTCACGAAAGATGCGTGCAGCCTGACAGACCCCCGCACCCCACCGTCGCCCCGCTTCGTTATTCCTCCCGCTCTCCCCACCGCCTCCACGGACCCATCCCGCTCACGGGAAGGGCCGGGAAAGTTTCCCGCTGCTCGCCACCCCCGCGGCCTTCCCGGGAGGGGGCCGGGACCACGCGCCCACCGCCACAGGTCCGGGTTCGCACCGCCGCCAAGGGGCCCCGGCCGGGCTTGCTTGCCCCTGTCCCCGCCGCCGTGCTGGGCGCTCACCATATCGTAGACGTTGAGGATCACCAGCTGGTTCGCCATCTCCGGCGGCCCGCGGGCGCCCCCCGCCCCTTCGGTGGCTCCCGCTGCGGCGGCTCTGCTCAGGCCGGCGGCGGGCCCGTGGGGACCCCCGGGGGCCGCTTCCTCCTCGTCCTGCCTGTTGCAACGGGGCGGGGGAGGGCGGCGGGCACCATGGAGCCGCCGCCACTGAGGGACGGGGCCTCGCCCCTGGAAGACACGCTCAGCCCGCGGCCAGCGGCGGGGGCCGGGCGGCTCGGGGAAGAGCGGGCGCGGGCCCCACCCCGGTGCCGGTGGGAGGGAGGGCGAAGACCAGGAACGGAGAGGCGCGGCGGTCAGGTAGCGGGAGGGGGAGAGCCACGGGCAGCCGGTCGCGCCCTGCCCGGCGCTGGCGCCGCCGGGACCGCGGGACGGCCGTGCAGCCCCTCCAATGGGCGCAAAATGGAGCCGTTCGAGCCCGCCCCCATCTTCCGCGGGCAGGGGCTGGCGGGGACTACAGCTCCCGGCGCGCACCGCGGAGGGAAGGACTACAGCTCCCGGCCTGCCCGGCGTCTCCCCGCTATCGGCTGCGCGGGGCCCTGGGGCGGCGGCAGCGCCCGCTTGGTTCCTCGGACACCGAGCACCGGCACTGGCGACCGCCGGCGCTTCAGGGGGGGTGCGGCTGCCGCGCCCCTGCGCTGGGCGCTGCGTTATCTCTTTTCTCCTCTCCATTCTGTGGAGGGATCAGAGTTGGGTTCGCTGGCCCGAGAGTCTGATCTGATACGAGCTGTCCAGCAGGCGGTTCGAATCCGTCGGGTGAGCCCGGCGCATGTTCTTAAGGGGACCGGGACCAGTCGGGTCAGGGCAGCTCCGTAACCAAGCCAGCGCACCTGGTGGGTTCTGCTGGGCTGCCCTGTCGCGTGTGTTGCACGTGAAGGTTCTGTTAGCGGTGTCGGGGAGCTCTGTGTGGGGAGCACCCCCAGCACCGCCATTTCGTGTCCCCACTGAAGGGAAGGTGAGGATCTGAAGTGCCTCAGAAGCAGCCTTGTGGGCCTTTTGGATCTCCACATAATTAATGCACGTGTGGTACTGGTGAGTGTGTGGCTGCTGCTAAGGCTGCAAACACCTGCGCTGTATGCTGTGGTAACCTTGTACAACCTTGGGGTTGTGTGACTTGTCAAGCGATGGAAAAACAAAACTGCAATTGGTAAAAGCATCGACAGGAGAAAACCTGCTTTCTCTCTTCCAGCAGCCAACATGAGGTGCAGTTTTACAAAGACAACTACTCCCCCCTTATAGCACCTTTTAAAAGGTGCAGTTCACAACAGGCTGAGGTTGTGCCCTTGGTGCTGCAGGAAGGAGGCACCACCCCAAGGGTATCCTGGTTTCCACTATTATTCCTGTCTGCAGTTGCTCAGATGTTGAGCCCACCTTTCTCAGCTGAAAATCTGGGGAACTGTGCCCCCTGTTCTGTGTTCAGGACAGCTTCATCCCTACAGTATTGCAGCACACCTGATGCACTCAGTTACAGCATCAGTTTATTTCCTACTTTTGGGAGTGCCCTTTGGTTAGAGGAAACTACTCCTGTTGCAAAAACGTAGCAGAGGTTTGGCTACAGGTTGTCAGAATGTGAAATTTGAATGCCTGAGGTGTATCTGTGCAGGGTGTTAGCAGTAGTGACTTCCTTTGAGCAGTAATCCTGTGGACAGGATGTCCCTGACTCCTTTTGGTCATATTCTTCATCCCTGTCTTTAGCTGGCAGCTAGGAAGCAAGTGATAGCTAATAAACCAAAAACTTTTGTGGGAATAAGCTACCTCTGTATTGAGGAATATTGACGTAAATATCGTAATTCCTTAAAAAGTGCAGGAGTCAAAAATACGGAAAAGGCAGGGACTCATTTCCAACCACCAGTATGCATTAACTGGAAAAGGGGAATGCAAATGCTGATTCATTTCTAGTGAATCACTTTGCAACAATGCTGGCTTCCTCTAACCAAAACTTACCTCTTCATTGTCTCCTTTTTGTTGCCTGTCTACAAGATGCAGAAAGATGTGAAGAAAAAGGACAGGAAGACTTCTAGCATATAGTGACAAAAGAGCAGTAAAATTCATACTATGTGAATAAAGCTGAAGAATAAAGCCCCAAATTTTCATTTATTTGACTTAAATTTTAATTTTGGTATTTTAGTCTTACTTCATAGAGTAGCACCACAGTACTACAGCTCTGCCTTCCTCAGTGATGCAGTTTATCTTTCCCGGCAGTGATCTGCAGGACAGGAAAATCTTTTTGACAAAAAAGACTGACTAGCTGGATGTCAGAAGCAGTTTTAAGCATGTGTGAATACTGCCTAAAGTTATGCCTTACAGGGTGTGTTTTATAACCATTTACATATATCTGGATAGCATGAAGAGTGAGAAAGTGTCGTATGGGGGTACTCCAAGTACTCACCAAGCTGAGTTTGGCCAGACGGTAAAGGGGCAGTGATCTGCAGTAGGCACTTTTACAGCAAAAGATGTATAATATGTGAATGCAGGGACATCTGCTTTGTAAAATTTAAAGCCAAGCTGCTTGAGCCCTTAATAGAAATCTTCTTGGAGAAAACACAAACCAAAACCATTGTCTTCCAATCGATACTACATTTACTTCATGCCACGACATTCTCCTGTCCTTGTATGGGAGAAATATGCTTAAAGAGCAGTCTGCTTTATTCATGGAAAATGCCATTGTCTGTTTAGTTTTTAAAGGTGCATAAATAGTCAAGATTAGAGAAACACCAGTTTTCAGCCATTAGAGCGACGAAGCTGAAGCACCTTAGAGCCACAGGGAAACGCAGAACACCCCACACAGATGTTGCTGCACACCTCATGTGTGTCTTGTGCATTTGGCATACACACAGCTAAGGTGGAAAATAGATGTGCAAATGCTCCACAAGGAACTGGGAGCATCCTCTTTTAAAGGAAAGACTGACAATGTTGAGTAGGAACAGACTTTATATTGGAGGGGAAATTTCAAAATTAATTTCTGATGTTTTCTGATTTCTGTCTTGGTACAGACTGGACTGAAATAAATGGGATGTGAATCATGCAAAATTATTTTTAAAATGCTCATGCATTCTTTGATTTCTGGAGCTTTTATAATCTTTATGGAATCTTTCATTAACTGTGAGTATTAAATAAAGTGATTGTAACAAGTTCAACCATTTATTTACCCATGTAGTTTAATCAAACTAATTTTAGGACAAAGAACAATTGCCATCAACAGTATAAGCTTTACAAGGTATCTCAACTTGCCAATAAGGAAATTCTGTCTAGAAGTGCAAAACTGTCTTTATCTGGAATTAAAAAAGATTCAAATAAGACACTTTATTATAACAAGTATAGTAACCCTTATGTTTATATATTAAAGAAGAGAATAAGCTGCAGAGAATGTGTAATCCAAATAGGTAAAGATAGAATTAACCTTTGTTAAACAAGAAAACATGGAGTATCAAAAAAATGTCTTCAGGAACATAGAATGCTCCCTCTGTGAGTGTTTTGCTCATTATGGGAAGTGAATTGGCTGCAGCCCCTTGGATTGAGTGGAATTTTTGCATGCATATTTCTATCATAGTTCACACAGTCAAAGTGAATTAGGTAAGTCAGAGAAAGCCATAAGGAGGTGAGACTAAGCCAAGCATGAGCACACAACTGTAGCTTCATTTACTTTGAATGAAAAGGAGTCTGTTACAAGCCAATA
This sequence comes from Calypte anna, assembly GCF_003957555.1. NCBI lineage: Eukaryota > Metazoa > Chordata > Aves > Apodiformes > Trochilidae > Calypte > Calypte anna. The sequence goes on along the minus strand of NC_044246.1, from coordinate 9,447,049 downwards.
GCAAGCACTGACCAGCACTCACAAATCAGTTAAAGTCGTATTTGATAGCATGTCCTTTATATTTGTAACTAAACACATTAGAGAGATACAAAAAGTTCTAATAAAAACATTGTGAAGAAATATTTCCTGGGTCCAAAGTGACAACAACTTTTGACAATTTTTTATAGGTTGTCAGTGGTAGGTGCTGGTCTTAAGTCTTGCCCTAGTTCTCTTGGAAGCTGAGTGTTTCTATTTTAGTAGTAGTATATTTGTAGCTGATGATGACTTCCAAAAAGATGAAGAGCATTATGATCGAATAGAGTATAATTCTAGGTGTATCTGACCTGAAATGCAAATGAAACAGCATTAAAATACATTTAATTTCTAGATTCCTGGCTTAATCATTTCAGAATATCTCAGATTTCATACTAGCAGTACATTCGCTCAGTACAGTAGCTCATTAAAATATTTATTTGGTAAGTCATAGCGATCAGAATACAATAGCAATACCCAAATTATTTGCTTTTCAGCCAATGGCACTCAATTTTACTAGGGAACAAGAATAAAGCCTTCTCCTAATAAGAGGTGACTAGAATTTAATTTGGTTTAAAACGCTTTTCAACTCCAGGTATCTTTTGTACAGAACACAGAAAATAAACACCACAGAAGTTGGAATAAGAAGCAGGTAATATCCACTGGTTTACCAGGCTGAGGCCTGAAGGTTGGGATCTGAGTAAAATCTCTGAACACTTCACCCAGTCAAATAAGTTGTAAGCTTGGCTAAAGGAATCCTTTGATGTTTCTGGGTATGCATACTGTATTTTTACCAGGAGGCTGCAGAAACACCATTTCTTGAAAGGCAAATATTTATGGCTAGAAAAAAAATCCGAGCAGTTGCAAAGCCACAAAGTCTGGCTTTGTGGATCTTATGAGAACACTTGCAATGCAGCAAACAAGTTCTGATGGGCTGGCAAACTTCCTGTTCAAGTTCAGAGATTCTGGGAAACTGCATCATTAATAATGTGTGGATGAATTCTGTCTCTAGTTGTGAACCACCTGCACAGAGCAGGCACATGGAATCTTGTCTTTATGCTTTTGTACTATATGAATATGAATGTAATATATGAATAATTACATTATTTCACACAAATATTAAAAAATAAAATAAGACGATACGAATAATTTAATATATTAAATACTAAGATTTAGAAATGTCTGCAAACTGTTACTTTTCAATTATACCTTAGGTATGGACTGCACAGAATGCTTTTAAATGTTTCAGGTAATTTTAACAGCTGAGAGAAAAACCAGAACTTTATGAAACTGTCCAGTGCCCAGAATCATCCACCCTTACATATCTAATGAAAAATTCAAGTTTTTGATAGGCAGGTTAGAATTATTAAATTATTAACATTATTCAAAACCTTCTGAAGTTATAAGTAACATTCAAAATTAAGTAGATGGTCAATTTTTAATATATTTGCAGTTAAAAATATTCTTTTCTGCCTTAAAGTCAACTATGTGAGCATTCAGGCATGTAAATACATGTTTTTATGTCTCCTTTGCCTTGGAAAGTGTTTTCTACATGAGTCATCCCAGCAGTATCAGCAGGGCTTGTGGAGCTTTACATGAGAGGTAATAATGTGTCTCTGAGAAAATCAGGAGACAAGGGATTTGTACAGCTCTGAGAGAGGTTAGAAAAAGTTTGAAAACTGTTCTGCCTACTGTGGTTTTAGTATAAGCAGGGAACATTGCAGAAACTGCAAGGTACTGAGCATCCCTACAGCAGGAGGGTTTTCCATCTGACCTCTGTGGTGGTGGTTCAAGCAAGGAAATTTGAAAGAAGAAAAGCCAGGACTGTCTCCTGTGCTGGGATTGGTTTTCAGGTTGAGAAATTTTACACTTGTTGGTTTCAACTGCAAGTTGGGCTAGTAGAAGTAAGCCACCATGAAATGTGAACATACCAGTTTATTTTATTGACTTCTTACTGGAATTTATCTTTGTTCCTAATATATATGAGATGAAGGGTTGTACATTGAATATTTTACAGATCAAGTTGTTGAAAAATAAATTGGATTGAATAGAAAAGTTGAAATATAAAATTGTTAATTTGAATTAAAAAGTAGACAAATATTCTTGAATAGAAGTAATACTCTTGGAAAGTTCTTGTAAAAATATAAAGTAGGATTTTTTCAAAGATTTTCAGATAACCTATGTTAATTTACAAGTATTATGGTTGGTTTTGTTGTGGTTTGTTTGGTTTTTTTTTTGTAAATGCCTCATTTTCAGATTATGTACTCGGTATATATACTGTATATTGGCCTGAAAAATGGAAAAGTAAGGATTCTGAGAAAGGACACCTTCATTTCTAAGTTAGAGCTAGGTAGTAATGAAAATACTGACAGTACCCAAAGCTAAAGGAAATCCTGAGCAAAAGTATTTTTAAAATATCAAGGGTAGGCATCACCCCACAGCATTACATTTTATGACATTTAAAAAAAAATTAACCTGTAATTTTGATCTAATTTCCTCACTCTGAACACATAAATGGCACTCTGACTAGTAGCCCAAACAGTGTAATTGTTCAAAGAGCTGTTTAAAATCTGATGCATCTTGGGCAGTCCCTCACTTGCACTGTTCTGGTGAAACAGAAAACAGGATCTGTAATTCTGAAAAGAAAGAATAAAACAGTTACTGATTTTCGAACTAGCTTTGAAAAACCATTAAGCACAAACATGGCTTTGGTGCAGTGCTTTGTTTATGTGTGAGTAGTGGCTGGCAGTTATTTATAGATTCTGCGGCATAAATGTTCAGTTGAGAATAAATTAAATGTCCACGTGAACATAAATTATATCATTGAGTCCCTTTACAGAGCTATTAAGAAACTGTTAGTAATTTACCAAACACATGTATCAGTCCTTACAGTAACTGTATTTTAAAGACAGCATCCTGGAGAACTTTCTGATGTACTCAGGTTATGGTGTTCAGTCTCTATGACACAGACCTCAAGAATACTGCTGGACAGAAGAGGCAGAATATAAAAGAAATTAAAACATGCTTCATAATTTCTTTAATAAAATCTTCAGAAAATATTTTCCTCAGTCTGAAAGGAGCATGAAGATGCTTCATAATTGGCTAAAGTCTTGGACAGGATGAAGGCTTAGTTCAGTGGATAGTACAGAACATATTCCATTTTTTTTCAATCTATCTTGGCTGCTTCAAGTTAAAAACTACAGATGTAATGGTTTATACATTCTTTTACATTCTTTCACCTTATAACACTTGGGTGTTCCTGTCATGGCTTCCAATGGGAATCTGATCAATCAAACAGCAAAAATAAAAAGAGGTTACTTTCTGTGCATTTCTGAAGATGTATTGTCTGTAAGTGTCTACATCTGTACCAGTGGTATGTGTGTGTAACCTGTTAGAAAATAATCTTGTTAATTTAGATAAAGTACATTAACATATAAAATGTGAAAGGTTGCTTCTGCAGAAGAATGACTTTTAGGGGGAAAAACCATGCATGCAAGCATTTCCTGGGCTAAATGAGAGTTTGAAAAGTCTTGGATAGGAGTTCTGTGTGTGTTCTAGAAGTCATGTTTATCTTTGTAGAAAACTAGAAAAAAGCTCATCCATGAGGAACTGACACTAATAGACCAAGGTAACGGAGATTGAGGAGGTTATCATAGTAGGCAGTTTAGAAGAGGTTTGTAGTCCCATACTCAATTCTGTTATTAAAAGATGAAAAAAATTAATTATGGTTCCATGAAGAGAACAGTTTGTCAGCAGGAGAACTCAGTCTGCTTTGCTTCTTCAAAAGTCTGCCATCAAGAAGGTGGGAAAATCATACTGATCTTCACATGGAATAATCTTTAACCTAATGGTGCAAGGCTAAAAAATAGCATTCACTGGAACAACCGCAGCAGGGTTGTGGTAGGGTCCCCATCACAGGAGGATTTCAAGACACAATCAGGCAAGGTACTGGATAATCTCATCTAGGGTCTCTTTCCCACTAAAGCTTGGACCAGATGATACTTCAAGCCCTTCTAGCTGGGCTAATCTATGATTTGAAACTATTTTACCAACATACTTAAATTTATCTAGAATTATATTTGTGACTAAGATTAGATTCTATCAACAAGAAGGGTACAGATGAGTCAGGCCTCTTAAATAAGAATCGATGCATAAAAGCAGTACTGTTTTTATGAGAAGTATATTCTAATGGTAGAAATAATTTAAACAGACAGACACATGTAGCTGCAATGATGAAATAGAGTTCACCCTAAACTTAAATAAGCTGTGTTTCTAGTATCAAGAGCACAGACACTACTAAAAATGCTTACTGAATTGTAATGACAGTATTGTTCCTTTCAGCAAAAGCCCAAACACTTTTAGATGTTGACCTAAATGCCAAGGAAGCTGCTGATAAATAGGATATCCAAACAGAATACTTTCCAATTGGGCACTGGTAACAAAACTGTCTCTGGCTTTGATGTAGAGGGATTTCAGACAAATTTCTTACTCTCTGAGCAACACAGTGAAGACAAGTTTTTGGAGAACTTTCAAGCCAGATACTCCAGGCTTGTAAGCCAGAAATAACTTATTGTTTGCCTTTAGTTTTTAGGAAGGATGAACACAATTTGTGTTGCCTATTCTGCTTCCACTGGCTTCTTCCACTGGAAGAAAAGAACCCACTTTTCTTCTGACAACTTCCTCATGTGTGTTGCATCTTAGGAATTTTTGGTAGTTCTATAATCCCCCTCTGGCTTCCTGTCTAGCACTCTTTGTGTTCCACTCTTCTTATTACAAGAGTTTCAATTATTCCCATTGTTGACCACAAAGAATGTTGTACTGAGTATTAAGTGATACCTAAATTATGATTGCCTTTATTGCAATGTAATAACTAACAATGCTGGTAATGTACTTTCAAACTACCCTTTTAGATCATTTTATGGTTAAACCAATGCAGTATTGTCATATGAGCTTCACTACATGAGCTTCACTCCACACTATCAATTCTTCACTATGACCCCCCTCCTCCAAGGCTCTCTGTAATGCAAGGATATCAAGTAAGATAACAATAGTTTTTATTCACACTATCACCAGCTATTTCTGAATATTGATTGTCATACTTTTCACCATATTTTATCTAGTGTAGAGTTTTTATTTTAAGCATCATGGTCTAAGACTGCTTTATTCAGATAACTTGCCTGTTAAGAATCCAAATCAAAAAAAGCCAAAACCCAACAGATTAAAAATGTGAAAATTAATTCTGTATAATTTGATGGTATATAGAGAGGTGGCATTATGCTTCAGTATATTTGATTGACTTATCTTTAAGAGATAATTGTGTTTGTCAGGTTTGCAAATGAGTCAGTAGGATTATGTCCAAACCTCCAGCATGGCTGTGAAGAATATCACCCAGTACTTTCATAAACTGAGCTGTCAGAGGATGCTACCAAAGTTCTCTGCATGTAGTTCCTTACAATATATGTAGATAAGCAGGTGGATTAAATCACCTTTGTCATCTTACTGAAAAGTAATCAGTGTACTAATTTTGAGTAGATAGGGCAGAATCAGTTTCAATGACCATATGGATTAGCATTTTACATTTTTTCCCTCTTTGGAGAGCAGGCAGTCTGAAATTTCAAAGTGATTTTTGAAGTTTTGTTTCCCAGATCATATTCCACTGGTTAATTTCTGTTTACTGTATTATTTTGATACCTCTCCCCTGTATAACTGACTAGTCTATGAGTCCAGTATATAAAAGTTGAAATGTTATGCAGCTATGTACAGTAATTTAGACTGAAGAGGTTTCAACATGTGTAGAAGAACAGCCATACTTTGCTTGTAGACCATTATGCATAAAACATTTAAATTATATTCTCAGTAGATGGCTTCCTCCTTTCATGAATGAAGTGTACCCATAGTCATTTCTGCCTTTCACCTCCCATAATATAAACTTTGCTTCAACATTTCTAGCATATGAATCTCCACCACCATATCTGTAAAACATGTGGGATGTGGCATCCCAATAAAACAGCAGAAGCACACACACTGCCTTTCACTCAGGACTGTGCATGGAGCATGTAGAGCTGCTGCCATTGCAGAGGGTGAGATGGGTGGGCAGCATGCTGACAAGACATTTTACCCTCAGGCATCTTCAGGCACCTTTCCATTCCAGCAATACCCACTGGAACCAAAGCATCCTGTACTATGTGTGAAAAAGAACATAAAGATTCCATAACATTACTCCTGCCACTGCACTGGGGTGCTTTCTGCAGCTTCACACTGCTACATGACGTTGGCAGCAGAAATCTTCCTTATGCTTCACAATTTATCAGCAGTTTACTTACAAAGAAATAACAGGTTGGTAATACTCTTCAGAATGAAGTTCCACTAGACAACTGTATTTATCCCAATCAATACAGGCTATGTAAAAAAGGAGAGGTTTTATTCAGGTATTGAATGTCGCACCCTGGTTTTCTTTTTCATATGCATTCTTTTTCATATCCATCTAGAATTAAATCTGTAACTCCTACCTGGTGCTTATCTGTTTCTGGGTTCCACAGAAATTTCCTAATGGAATGAAAAATCATCAGTCATTAAACCTGTTATTTTTATTTATCTTGATATAACATATCAATCGTTCAGTGAGAAAGATTTCAATCTGCCACTCTTATGTGTGAAAAACATAAAGACCAAGTCATTGTTTCTACTACAGTTTAAACTTTCTTATGTTATTAAAAAGCAGCTAAAAATGAAACTAGTTTCTAAAGATTTATGGCCAAGTATTTCCATTTCTTTTCAATTAATAGTAGCTGCATAGCTTTCCAATATTACTTTTCTAACTTCAGTTGGCATAATATACCTGGTTCATTAAACACATGATGGTTAGTAATGGATGTGACAGGGTGCAAAAAGACCAGCAGCTCTGAGGAAAATGACTTGTTCAGATGCCAAACAGTTCTGTTCTACTGCATCAGGGCTGACAGAAACTTAAATATCCAAAAATTCAGTTAGTACAAAGCAGACCTGGAAGGAACATAAGCTCTCTACGTTTGGCTTCTGGAGAAAACATGATAAAGGACAGAACCTGTTCCTATTCTTACAAACTATTTCGAGTTTCCTGAGAAGCTGTTTCTGAGTTTCAGAGAAGACCTAAGAAGCCTGACAGCCTCTGACTCCCTGTTTACCAAATACTGAGCAAAACTGTGACTCTGTTCAAGGTTCCAAAAGCAAAAGAAGCTGGTAGCTCGGTTAAGATTGCTCTTGTTTATTTTTCTCTCATTTTACTGGAAAATACGTCTCCCAAGACACAGAAATTTGAAATTGTATTTTTCATACCTTGTCTATTCATAATCATGCTGTCCAATCAGACCAGCATTTGAATTAGTCTGTGGGCTCACTGCTCTCAAGGGAGATGCTAAGGAGACTCTTGCATGTAATTATTTCATACAGATTGTTTCATCCCAAACTTACTTCAGTATTTTTCTGTCAGTAGATATATTAACTACCAGGCTTATCTCAGTAAATAAGTATTGGAAAGGCAAAAATGATGCAAAATCTCTTCTTGTAGGTGTGGACACAAGTACTTCAATAAAAGGTGTTTTAGCAAAATAACCAAGCATACGTGAGATGATTCAGATGAATCAATAGTGGTTTTTATTTGGAAGAAAAAAAAGACTGCTAATTTACAAAGTAATATTATTTTATCTTACTTGATTATTCTGCACATCAGTTGTCTAAACAAGCAGCAGTTAATAAGATAGAAAGAAGTAATACTAGAACTCACAACATTAAGAAACAATTTACTGATATTACCAGCATGCATATGTTCTCATTTCGGGGGGTGGGGTGAATTACTCAAGCTCTGCTGTAAAAAATGTGACAGAAAAAGCCAATCTCTGGTTAGAGCAATTTTTGATATGGAGTGATGCTATGTTGCCATCTAGTGATAAAACAGAAAGATACAACTGACAACGATCGAGGGAGAGCAAACCAAACCTACACGAACAGTTCCTGCCCCATTTAAAAGTAATTTCTTGCAGCATAATACATAGCATTCCCTACATGCTGAGAGCAAACTCCTCAAAAAAAGAAGCCAAATGCACAAAATAGTAATGAACTATTTACAAATTGCATTAAGAAACTGTGTAAAACAGGTAAGAGCCTAGTGAATGCAGGAAATGTCTGCAGATGATAACCCCCCACAAAACTTGAACCCGGTGTCATTCTCACCCCCCCATGACAAAATTTAGCTCTGATATATTTGGATTAGCATCACTTACTATTCTAATTCCTAAACAGAACATGCTAACTCGCAGTGAAAGCATGGCTGCAATACAAGCAAGCATTTTAAAAAAGATCAATACTATGGATATTACTTTATCCCATATGTTTAGAAACATACTATTACAGCCATTGCCCTGCCACTGGTTGTCAAGGCTAGTTAACTGCTGACCCACAGAAAATGTTGAATTCTTCATCAAGAAGTGAAAGAGAATGTCCAAGATGTGTTACTTTGTACCTGAATTTTATCCTAAGCAAGCTAGCAGAGACACTGGAAGCAGTTTAATTTAACCTAAATGATACTCTGCCTGAACTACCTTTTGAAACTGTGCCTGAAACATCAGTACATAAAGTAAAAATGTGCAGCCCCCACTTAGAGAAGGGTGAAGGAGTGTATCTGTCCAAGAGTTTTTTTCTAAATGAGGATGAGGTGCTTGATACAATACATCAGACACATTCTGATCTTCCAGGAGTGCCATGCCTATCCAGAGACATATTCAACTTCAAGCTTATACCTGCAACTTGACAATTAAGACCATTCATTACAATAAAAATTGTTAAGATTTTTAAGCTTTCTGTGTCCAGTCTTGCTTTCTACTCCATGGACTTCTTGAAGCATAACAATTATATGCAGTGAGTTTTTTAGGACTAAGAGCAAGGCTACTTAAGTACTATGGTGAATGAAACAAGAGGCAGCTAAACCTGTCTGGGTGACAAGCTGTCATCAAAGAAAAGGCAAATGGCAAAATTATTACTGGAGGGCAAAGTGATCTTGAAGTAGAAAAAAGGGTCCCACCCAAATATGGGCCTCTCGTCCACAGCTGTTTGTAGAGTTGCAAGTGTAACCATTTAAAAAAACATACAACGAAAAAACAGTTAAAATAAATTTTTAAAATACCCTAATTTTGGATGCTCCTGAGAATAGTTTTTTTTTTCATATAGGTATGACCAAGTTCCTGTCCCAAATTTCAAAACAGCCTTCCTAGTATCTGAGAACTCTGTATAACTAAAATAAAGGTTATTATTATTATTATATTGTTCAACTCCCATAAGGTTATTTATTACAACATTTCTCTTTTGAAATTATGAACTTGGAATAAGCTTTTATATTATAAAATACATTTTCAAACAATGACATATCATTCAAATCATATTTAGCCAATCTTATCAATTTCAGAGGACACGACACTCGGAGCCAAATTCAGTTTTCTCTGCTTTTTTTCTGTAGCAGCAGACAGAAAACAAACAAAACAGAGAACAAAAAATGCCTTCACAATACAATTAATATTGCTATCTTTTTCACTGTAATATTGACATTAGAAATGTAAATTATTAAATATTTAAAAAATTAAAATATATAATGATAACAACTTAATAATTAAAAATCCTAAAATAGAGTCTGGTGCCATGCATGCATACCTTGTCTCAGATACTGTACCAATGACTGATTACTTCCTGCCACTACCCACTCCTAACAAAATTTATTGTGCATATTAATCTCTACAACTAATTCATGTGGGATAATCTCTTGAATGAATCTCTGTTCAGCTTGTACAATAGGTTGTCAGATTTTAGGTCTAAATTGAACCAATAAATTCACGTCCCTGATTATCACATAGCATGACTTCCACAATGCTTTTGCTTAAACTTTTTTCCAACAGGTGGCTGTGTGGATGCATGAGGAAATCTGAGGAGACTTCTGTTCAACTGCCACATGTTACCACCAGATATAGTTTCTCAATATAATTTTCACAGAGACTAAAATTTGACTGAATCAATAAAACTTGATAATTATTCTAAATCTGTAAATAAACAATAGGTTTCATTCACTCATTTTACCTGTGTTACTGCTGCAGTGCTAGCAGGAGAGAAAACCTTACAAATTTATTTCTCCTGATATAGTGAAAGGAAATAAGTAAAGTTGTATGCAGACAGTATATTTCAGTAAGACATCTCCACTTTCAACTGTTTCACTTTCACAAGACTTGAATTTTAACTTTTTTCTTCAGTGGCATAATTTTAAGATACTTGTGAGAGAATAATCAGAGTTTAGATCAGTTTGGAAGCATCTGCATTTAAGGAACATATATCCCTGAAATTAACTTCTAACAAGAAGAGACTCAAGTTGATATTTTTTTAACAAACACTAATAGTGTATCACTGCGACAGCACTTCTTGTGACAACACATGAAGTAATTATACCAGGTAACACTTATGCTACAATCCAGCCTTGTAATATTCTGTTTTTGTGTCAACAGGCAACAACTACTGAGGGAAACAGCATCTCCTTCCTCAGAAATAGCAAGGAGAGAGTAAAACCTTAAGCAGAAGAATTTTTTTTGTCCTCTGATGCCATCCTACTTCCCTCAGCAGCCCTTCTTCAGTCTCTCTCCACTCTTGTGAACTATGCAGCTCACACACAGCCTGCCCTGCTGCAGCAAAGCAGGAGGGGTTACTCACTGCCCAAACAAACCAGAACTTGTTTCTTGCCAAGGAAATGTTTCACAGCTGTTATTTAAACGGGCATCATGTATGCACATGCATCACAAATGACTGGCACATGGGTGGCATACTGCTCTTTCAGTCATGAAGAAAGCAAACACCTGGAATTTCCATCTCATGCCACGTGCAAGGTGAAGAGCTACTCTGTGAAGCAGACTCACCACCTTTATCACAAAGCAGAGCAGTGCACAGAGGCAGTTACCATAAAGCAGCTGATGTGCTGCAATTTTACATCCTACAGTTTGCATCCTGCAGCTTCCTCTTCATCTACTCAAATCCAAATGCCAAGGCTTGCAATCTCTCCTTAGGGCAGGGCCAGCTGAGTAATTGTACAGCTGCTTGCTCAGGGGGGAGCAGCAGGATTTGCACAGGGTGAATATAAGCTTCTTCCAACAGCTGTGAACTTCAGTCAATTTTTAGTGGACTTTAAGCTACTTATGAATTCAGGTTGTTAGCAAGAACACTTTTTAAATTGTTCATAAAGTTTTTGTATTTCCCAACATGATCACAATCTCTCATAGAAAAAGAAGAGGTGAGGTACAAAATAATTTGTTACTTTTTCTTTGTATTAAATTTGGCAGATGCTATGAAATGAGTAATTTTACAAACAAGTTATATTAGTTTACTGTACCGGTGGAATCTTTAATCAGATTCATTGTATGCCACACACATTTTACAAATGTCAAACAAGTACACAAATTCAAAGAAATTAATAATAGGCAGATTTTGCCAAAGTCTGCCATTAGTCTGCCTGAATTTGTGTCAAAACTGTTTCCCATAAAAATGAGAAGAAACATTGGAGAAGAGCTAAATTAGGCTACAAGGCCAAAGAACACATTCAAACTTAACTTTACCTGGCTTTCACTTACAAACAGCAGATCAGTTCTACAAAACCAATAAATTACCTATTAATTTAAATTATCATGAGCACGCTTGCCATTGAATAAAACTATTTCACACTGTTTAAATCAATCTGCTTGTATGAGATGTGTACACAGTGTCTACAATGATATTTTTACCATGCTGGCTTTGGTTATTTCACTGCATAAGTATTTTTAATATTTAAAGAGACATCCATATTTACTGATATTTCTGATTTAAAAACACATTCTAAGCATCTTTCATAGGCTCTTATAATGTAGCTTCTCTATACTATTTAAAGAAAGTACATCTACTGAAATTTTCACCTTATTTAAAGTCACCAGGTTAAGCCATTTGCAAAGTATACTTGCTGTATCATCATGCACAACAGAGACCTTGCCTGTGCTCTATAGATTGCCCTCTTCTATAAGGGAGACATGGAGACATGGCCCTCTCTGTAACAACATGACAGGAAGCAAGGTGATACTTGTGATAGAATTAAGGGCTCTGAGCTTCAGGCACTCTTGCTGCAGCCGTAAATGGGTAAGGCCCAAGGGTGAAGGAAAGGCAGGGAAACTGATGTGTCTTGGATGTCAGAAAGACAACAGAATTAGGATTGCATGAAATCAAACCCCATTAAACACCCTGGATGAAATGTTAATTGTGATTAATTCGATGCTAAAACATCCATTGCCTTCAGAAGAGGCCAAGAATTCATCCACCAGCTTAAGTGGGAAAAAGAAGCTGTAGACAAAGATCAGAATTTATAACACTGCAGCTAATTACCACTCCAGTAAAATGTTAGAAATCTACCAATTATTTGCTGAAAACAATCCCTATGACTACAAAATTAAATTTACAGTTTTCAAGCAAAGACACAAATAATTCTAACTACTATGACTGAAATAGAAGAAACAAGTCTGATATATGGTTCTTCTAGGATGAGATTGCTGCTATTCAGGCTGTCTTTGGAGCCTTGTCAGTAATGTTTTGTTCAAGTTTTGTGTAACTGTATTCAGTGCATTCCTTCCAGCAAACCAAACCAAAACAAAAAGCAATTAACTGCTCCTTTTCACAGTAATATCTGGGAAATGTAGGAAGACATTCTCAGGCAATTTTAACAGTAATCAAAACAGAAAGAATGCAAGAAACTTTACCCTAGGGTTGACAGAAAAAACCCCACTAGCCTGTTATACAAATAAACAGAAGAGCTGCTTTGAGGGCAAGTTCATGATGCTTTGCATTACATAGGAGTTGAGAGGGGTTCAAAACCTGTGAAAAAGAAAGCTATTGCTATTTATTCTTACTATGTTTAGAACAGGAAGACTTTGTATATATATTTTGTAAGCAGAAGTATGCCATTAAAAAATTCCTTACTAGAATTATACATTTTCCTTCTAAATAAACAAATCAAGCCAGACACTGACATCCATGGACGAGAGGAGCAGGATACAAGTTAGTGTTTTCACCTAAAAACTACTGGCTTTATTCAAGAAATCTACAGAACTTTATCAGTACTCTTATGACCATAAGACTTTTTCTTTCCTTTTTCTTAGTGCTTCCAAGTACAAGGTTGTCCTAACTCTTGTAGGGATGCCTAGACAGCCACTAGGGTTCTGTCTGGTCTTACTATGTTAAAATACATGCTCTTACACTGCACTACTGATTTTTTTCTTTTTTTCTTGCTAGATTGTGCCAATCAAGCACACTTCAAGAGCTCTCACCCTTCACACAAGCAGCACCTTCCATTCAATTATTTGCAATTCCTATTTGTTTGAGTAGGTGTTTTTTAGCTGTAACTTCACTCTGTGACAAAGCCATTCTCAGAGATATTAAAGTGTGCAGGGAAACATGCTTAGGTTCTGTGGTTTAAAAATCATTAATGTAGCAAGCAGGAAATACACAGACAAAAGAAGTCTCTGCCTCATCCTTCTCCCTACTTGTGAGTATTCTTGGGAGTCTTGAAAGAGCATCCAAGGCAGTTTTATTTCTATAGTTGACATCTTTCAAGAAACATGTACTTTCTTCTGGCCCCTGCAGTCAAAATCTCCCTGTGTTCTACAATAGATAAGAGGTTCTGCAATAATCTTCAGTCTTATTAGACATATGTCCTCCCAAAGTTCTCTCTTTCCTTAGTAATATATAGCTCATGAGCTGCCTTCTGCAACTCTGTCTTGAAACACTGATTTACCTTGGACAGTGGCTGCCTGTGTTTTTGTTCAGTGCTGCATTTGAATCCACATGTCAATATCCTTCATTTTCAGACCTGTGCTAAGTATAAGAGCTCCTCTTTTCACCTTCTGTGGATTTTAATTCAATATGCAAACAAAGGAGTTCTCAATTTGACTCATATGTACACACACACACACAATATCCAACATTGTCAAAAAATCATAGATTCAAAACTGCCATTTAAAAAAAAATTCAAAGAGATCATTAAAAATATTTTCCCTATTAGAAAATATTAATAATGTATATATTTAAAATATTTACGTAGAAACAATCCTTTACCTGTCTGTCCATGAAGCTGCTGTCACATAACTCATGAAACAATTAGAATGATCAGCTGGCAAATACCCTTCTTTATCCTCAAATGTCTAGAACACAGAAAAATGTTTTGCTTTGATACACTGTTCTTCCTCATGCTATTGGTTTATGCTTTATTTGCCTCAATATATACATCCATATAAAGCTTTATTACTGACAGAAAAAGCTTTGATTTATGAACAAACAACCTGAGTTCAGTGAGACTATGAACACACAATTATGATTAGAAACTCCAACTCCTTGGTCAGTAATCACATAGGTAGGTTAGGACTCAGCACTGTGCCTGCTACCTCTTGTTCAACCAGTGGCTGAAAGCACAAGCAGCTGAAGCTATTTTGGAATGGCTCAGGAGATACTGGTAGGAAATGGAAACATCAAAGGTGACAAGAGTCAACACTTAGTTTTTGTGTCCACAAAATAAATTGCAGTAATCCCATGTGGTGAGAGAAAATCTGAAATGAAGAGAGGTTTCTTATGTCAAACGTGTTGGATTTTTAATGCAGTGCATTTATGCAGTTCACAGATGTTTCTGTGCCACCCTAAATGGAGGTGTAAATCAGGACACAGACTTTATAACTTCTTTATAACAGTCTCATCTAATGAGCAGGATTTCAACATGATATTGCAAACTTCCTTAATCCCTTTAAAAGATACTGTAGTTCTTTCTGGTCAGTGATCACAATCAGGATTCAGCATGAGCTTCTTCAGGTCCCAAACTAATTACAATTCAGATGCCAAAACACCAAGTGCAGTTCTTTACAAAATACTGAAAAATTCCTAATTAGTCAAATCCCATGCTGGCTGAGGTAAACATGGTGGATATCTGTGACAATATCCACATAATCTGTGCTGTTCCAGTACAACAGCAGGAAATAATATTACAAACCCATTTAAGAATCAAGAGTTTTAATGAACCTAACAAGAAAACAAATAATTCCTGCACAGTGGTTTCTTAGTTCTAATCTAATGCAAGATTAAAATCTGGTAACATTGTCCCATCCTTTTTAAAGCTTTAATCATATGAGATTTTAATCATATGGGATGCAGATAGGTCTCTAAAGCAAAGAGAGTAACTGGATATTAAAGGGATAAATGTAAAATATTTTACATGTCTATAAAAGAAAAGAGGCTATCAGAAATCTCAGAATTCATTGATTCAGCTTGCAAGCAAATGAATCGTTTCTACAGTAGTTAAATTCTGTTCTTGGAAGTTTCCCTCTTCAACCTTCAGAGATAAAAGATGGACTGTTCTGTAAATAGCATATTAAATTCTGGACCTCCATTTCACAACAGACTGGATCAAGGAGAGACAGCTGCATCCAAACCATCACCATGTACACAATGCTCAGAGCACAGTTAATTTTCTCACAATTTTCATATCTTATTTCAGTCTTTACTTTTGGTTTTACTAAGTCCCAGCAAATGGATAGTTCAGTGTTTTGGTGAACTAAAATTATTTTTAAAATTAATACCACACACAGCACAAATATATTAACACTAGTTAACATGAGATTTGTGGATCTAAGAATCTATTTAGATGAAATCTTGAAAATTTAGCATTTTTGGGTCCTCTTCAGAAAGTTTGTGCAAATGAAAAAAACCCACAATTTATTAAACATAGAATAAAATCTGGCATTTCAGCACTCCAAGTACAGAGAATCTACATCTGTAAGGCTAAATTATTGTAGTTTTAGGGCATTACTTATAAGAACACTGAACAAAAGTTTAGAAAGAAATAAAACAGTATGTGAGAAACTTGAGCCAAAAAGCATATAAAATATTTATTAAGCTTTTGGCTCAAGTTTTTCTTACATGTACGTGAGACAACCTAGCTACTGTACAGTATCAGTGACACTCTGGGGAGCTATAAGATTACTGTCTCTCAACAGCCATATTAACAAGTCCCTTAATGACAGACAACTGGCAGGGCACATTTCCCAGCCCCTGAGCTCTCTAAGAATGTGGCATGGGGCATTCTAGATGCCTGCACGTCCCAATCTGCTTTTAAGGTCCCACTTCACACCATTCAAGAGTTTAGTCTCACCCTATCTTGTCCCAAAACATCAGACAGGATAAGTAGCAAAATAAATTAAGGCTTTATCAGGACTCAGGTGATGTAGTTTACAGCTTAACAGACAATAATCTTTATTCTAACCTACAATTAACAACCAAATACAACCTTGGCTGATCACCCAGAGCCCTTGGGGCACTTTCAAGCAATGGTGAACTCAGTTTTCAAACAGATAAAGCTGAGATAAACTGGGGCTACTGTGTTCCCCCTTCCTTGAGTTGACACTTTTGCAAGGACCCAGATAAGGGAACTATTCAAACCAAAAAACAGACCTTGGAAAAAGGAAAAGTTTTTGGCCAACTCAGGGTCTTAGTCAAATATTTTGTGATATTTGGCATTCTGTTTTAATGAATAAAAACAACAAAAGGGATTCATACATTCATTAGGGCTTTGTTTGTTTCTCTTACATAGTCCTTCATTCTTCCTGACCCAAAGAGATATATTCTGAGAATATTAGAAATCTATAAAGTTCTGCAAAAAATTAATCACCTATTATCTATCATACATGCATTCTATTAAACTCTTAATAGCTAATGCAGTCATCTAAGTATCTTTGTACATACTTAACATAACACTAAGGAACAAGGAACTTATAAGCTGCTGCTTGGATCACAGGAAGTAATAAAATTCGGGGGGGAATACTGTAATAAAAGCTAACTTGTATAATTTTCATGTTTAACATATTGTAGGTAAATATTTAATTTACAGTATCCCATACAGAGAAAACTGTTCCATTTTTTGTGAGACACTGTGAATCTTAGCATCAAATTCAAAACAACAAGTGCTCCAAAGAGTCTGAAAATAATCAAAAAGTAAAATCAACTTATTTTTAAGGAATATTTTAATGAGATTAATGTGACAAACTTCAACATTTTATTGTTTACGATAGTTCTGCAGGACACTTGCAGATTTACTAACCACAGCCTACAACCCACTTTTCTGTAATCACTGTTCTAGTGTAGATAACACTTCAGTGTAAAATATCTGTGTATTATGTCATTGCCACAGATAGAATAAATTTTAACAGAAAACTTCTACCACGGGCCATGTGCCCTGACATTTTCATTGCCAAGGGCTATTTCTTCAATCTATACTTCTCCTGAAAGTCAGAAATTGCTTACAGTAGGAAAAACAGTATCAGAAAAGTATTAACATTGTTCAGTAGTCCTTAAATGCCATAAAGAAGTACTAATAAGGAGACTGAAATAGCATTCTATGATCCATTAGCCATGTTGAGCTAACCATCAAGCTGGCCTTCTCACTTTTCCCTTCATTCATGCACCCTTGATGTTCTGAACTACACATGTTCTTACCTAAATTCTCATATAAACTACTCTGTGTGACAATTTTTAAAAAATACACAACCAGATTATGTGGGATACTTCATTAGAATAATTGAAAACATACACATTTAACAATTCCATGTTCTTCAACACATCTGAATGAAATGTGGATCTCTCAGTGCTTATATTTTAAAAATTCCTGTCTGAGTCTCTTGCAATTAATTGGGAAGCAGGGAATGCAGTCGTATGAGAATCTTGAATGAGCCCAAATTGGAGTGAAATTTGTGATTAATGTAACTGCCTCAGTTCTTCAGATCCAGTCAGTAACACTGAACAATTCAGAAGACAACACAACCTAAACTTTCTCAGTGAACACTTCTGCCATGAGCTCAGTTTTACAAAGCCAATCCCATTTACCAGCCTGCTAATGCTAGGGAAGGCAGTCACATTCCCTCATTCCTTGGATATAAATTCTCTGAACTTTGTGACACCTCTAAATGTCCATCTGACCTCTCACAGAGCAGACCCAGCTTGCTCAAATAGGAAAAAAAAAATTAGAATGAAAGCATCTACATAGTTTTCAAAGAAAAGGGTGTTGAAGAATAATGGACCCATAATATCATATATGAAGTAAAAATTCTAAAACTTGCAGTACCAATCAGTAGTGATTAGCTTGATCTTCAGTAAATACTTACAAGGTTTCTGGAAGTGAAGTGTTCATAGTCTTCTTCACTGTTTCTATACCTACCAAGAAAACATACCAAAACATAAATCTCAAGACTCTTTTATGCCAAACAAAAATAGCAGAAGAATGGATTTATGTGGCTGAGACCTCTTTGGAAAGTGGCATTGCACAATGCTAAAACATTACCATGACAAGATCAAATTTATTTTGAGATTTGAAGGAATATTTGTGTTGGCAATGGTGCATTGTTAATATAATTCAGCTAAACTGGAAAATCATATCCTGAAACACTAATCTAGACTATTGTTTGCAGAGTCACAGGATGATCTACAGCCTCAGATATGAATGCACTAGAACAAGTTTGCCCTTGTCAATGGGCCTACAGGGAAGCTGGGGTAGGGCTTTTTACATGGGTTTGCAGAGAGAGAACCAGGGGAAATGGTTTCAAACTTGAAGAGGGGAGATTTAGGCTAGACATTAGGAAGAAATTCTCTAATTTGAGGATGGTGAGACACTGGAACAGGTTGCCCAAGGAAGTTGTGGCTGCCCCCACCCCCCTGGAAGCATTCAAGACCAGGTTGGATGGGGTCTTGAGCAACCTGGTCTAGTGGGAGTTGTCCCTGCCCAGGCAGGGGGTTGGAATGAGGTGATCTTCAAGGTCCCTTCCAACCTTAGTTGTTCTATGATTCTATTATTGTGTCAATGAGACTGGAAAACTGACTTCGGCAGCTTCTTGGGGCTTTTAGTGACTTCTCACAAGCTCTGCACAGCAATAGAGAAATCATGGCTATGGCTTGTTTAGCACAACATACTAATACTACAGCCTACATGGAATATTTCACAGCATCACACAATGTTAGGGGTTGGAAGGAAACTCTGGACATCACCTAGTCTAATCCCTCTGCCAGAGCAGGTTCACCTAGAATAGGTTGCACAGGATGGCATCCAGGTGGGTTCTGAGTGTCTCCAGAGACAAAGACTCCACAACCTCCCTAGGCAGCCTACTCCAGTGCTGTTACCCTTGCAGTAAAGAGGGTTTTTTTCCTTATATTTCCATTGAATTTCCTATGTTCCAGCTTGTGACCATTGCCCCTTGACCTGGACACCACTGAAGAGTCTGGGCCCATCCTCCTGACACCCCCCCCCTTTAGATATTTAAGCATTGGTAAGATCCTCCCTCATTCTCCAGGCTCAAGAGATCCAGGTCTCTCAGCCTTCCCTCATGTGGTAGGTGTTCCAGTCTCCTAATCATCTCAGTAGCACTGCACTGGGCTCTCTCCAGTAGTTCCTTATCCTTCATGAACTGGGGAGCCCAGAAGGGCAGAGCAGAGAAGGGTAACCACCCTCAACCTGCCTGCCACACTCCTTGGTGCTCCTCAGGATTCCATTGGCCTTCATGGCCACAAGGGCACATTGCTGGCTCAAGGCCATCCTGTTGTCCACCAGGACTCCCAGGTCTTTTTTCCATAGTGATGATTTCTAGCAGGTCAGCCCTTAAGCTGTACTGGTGCATGGGGTTGTTCCTCCCTGGGTTCAGCACCCTACACTTGCCTGTGCTGACCCTCATGCAGTTTCTCTCTACTCAATTTTCCAGCCTGTCCGGGTCACACTGGATGGCAGCACAGCCCTATGGTGTGTCAGCCACCCCTCCCAGTTTTGTATCAACAAACCTGCTGAGGCTACACTCTATCCCTTCATCCAGGTCATTGGTGAATATATTGAACAGGACTGGACCCAGTACTGACTCACGGGAACACCACTCATTACTGACTTCCAACTAATAAGAACACTCTGAGCTCTATCTTTAAGCCAGTTTTCAATCCACCCCACTATTCATTCATCTAACTCACACTTCCTAATCTTGCCTGTAAGGATGCTGTGGGAGATGGCATCAAAAGCCTTGCTGAAGGTAGCTAACATTTACTGCCCTCCCCTCATCTATCCATCCAGTCATGCTGCTGCAGAAGGCTATCACATTAGTCAGACATTACTCCCTCTTGGTTGAATCCATGTTGAATATTTATCATAAATTTCTTTTCCTCCACATGCTTTGAGATGATGCCCAGAATGAGCTGTTCCATCATCTTTCCAGGGATGGAGGTGAGGCTGCTCAAAGACTGGAGTGACATTGCCTTTCCTCCAGTCCTCAGCCACCTTGCCCACTCTCCAGGCCCTTTCAAAGATGATGGAAAGTGGTCCAGCAATGACTTCTGCCAGCTCCCTCAGCACTCCCTCAGTCTAAGGAACCACCTGTATACACACAAATGCCTCCTATAATTTGCAATTGCTCAACATCTTTGTTCTGAACTGACTGCTTTGTCATTGCATCTCTCTGCACTGCCATTCAGGATTTAGGTATTTTCAGCTGTAGTTTTACAAGACACAGTCAAACTCCCCAGTGGCTTTTACAGACCCACAAATTCTTGGTTAGAGTAAACCTGGAGGAAGTAACTAAAACTTTCCAACCTGCCAGACAGCTGCACATTGTGACTGCTCAGTGACTCAGGCTTTTGCGTAGCTGTCTTAGCAATAATTACATCATTCAGATTTATGGCTTTTTAATAGCTACTTTATAAAAAGAAAAAAACCTCTTCCCTGAGGGCTGTTGATTCTGTGAAGCAGCAAAGAATGAAAACAGCCAGAGACATGAGCTCCACTCCTAAACCCTCAAGTATGCACGATGAAGGCATTTCTCTGTTACGCCTTTTTTCCATTTTTTTTTTCTCTATGAATAAGCCTGAGGACAGGTTCTGGCATTTCTAAAGAAAATGGCCTCTTAAATTTAGCCCCCAGTTCCACAAAGACCAATTTACACTCATCATTAAGTCAGCAAAGCAAACTTCCTAGGCAAAGCTGTGATCTACTGCAAACACAAGTGTGCAGGTTTGACACCTGTGACAGATGTAACCTGAGGGGACATGGGAAGCCAGGCCAGCACCGACACCCCCCAGGCTGGCAGGGACCAGAGGGCCCCGGTTCAGAAGCGGTGCGGGGACACCTGTATCACCTCAGGCCCCGGGCTCCTGTGTCCCAGAGAGCCGGCTCTGGGCAACCAACACAGCATCTGTGGCCACCAAACCCAAGGCCACAGCTTGCGTACAGACTGAGCAGAGGACAGACCCGACGCACAAAGGCCTCCTCCCCCGGCTCCCCTTAGCGCCCCTCGCCCCTTCTTTCCACCTCCACAAGGCGCAGCCGCCATACAGACACAGCAGGACCCGAAACACCCAGCGGAGCGACATGGCCGCCTTGCCGCAGCCCTCCCCTACTCGCCCCCCAACCCCCTCCTCCTGGCGCCGCCGCGGGGGCGCATGGGGCACCCGGCAAGGAACCGTCCTGCCACAGGTGCTGCCCTTGAGGACTACATTCCCCAGCATGCACCACGCCCCGCTCGGCCTGGCGTTCCAGGCTGAGAAGGCCGCACAGGACGCTGGGTAATGTAGTCCGGTGTGCCCGGCGCCGAGTAGAGGCGCACTCGTGAGGGGGAAAAAAGCCGTCGGGATCGGTGACGGCAGACCCGGTTTTAGACGTAGGAGCAGAGCGGGATTCCACCGGAGGGAAGAGGCGGGGAGCAGCGGGGGGGAGGCGGCGCTGGCGGGACCGGTAGGCGGCGGCACCTGGACGCGGCAGCGGCACCACCGCCCGCCCCGGAGGAGGAGGCGGGGGAAGCGGAGCTGCCGCGCGCTGCCGCATGTGCCTGGAGCGGAGCCGGAGCGGGCAGCGTGAGCCATGGCGGAGCATGGCGCCCCGGCGCCCGCCATCCCCAACGGCGAGTGTGCCGCCCGACGCCCCGGCAACAAGGTGACCGTCGTGCTGGGGGCCCAGTGGGGCGACGAGGGCAAAGGCAAGGTGGTGGACCTGCTGGCGCAGGATGCCGACATCGTCTGCAGGTGCCAGGTGAGGAGGCAGCCGGGGCGCGGGAGAGGCCGCGGGTGTCACCTTGAGGCGGGCGACCCCGCCTGGGGTCCCTCCGCCTGCCCGCCCCGCCGCGGGCACTTGCTCTCTCCCCTCATCTCTCCCGAGCGCCCGCCTGGGCTCAGGGCCGGGCTGCAGGGAAACGAAACCATTCCCGGCGGGGCACTAGCCCCGCGGCCGGTCTCTGGCATCCCTCCCGCTCCTCCTTTGTCCCCGTCCCGGTGCCTGGAGGAGAGGAGGAGGAGGAAGGCGCCTTCCTCGCCGCCGAGCTTTGGCTTCCAGCGGGAGGAATATGCCCGGGGTCGCGGCCTCACCCTCAGGCCCACCGCCGTACTCTTTGTCTTGGTGGGCGGCGGAACGGGGCCTCCCTCGGTGGTTCCTGCAGCATCGCGACTGAGACCGGGCGTTTCGGGGCCAGCAACCCTCCCCGGAGCTGGCCGTGGCCTAAGCCGCCCCGGCGGGAAGCGTGCTCGGGGTTCCCCCTGCTCGGGGTGAGACCGGGCCTGGAGCCCGCGGTTCGGTCCAGGATGCACGTGAGGGGGTACATGTAGCCCGCAGCAACCCCGTCGCCTTCAGATAAAGCTCGCTTCTTAAAGGCTCGCCTGCCCTTGCTTCAAGAGCATTGCTGTGCCAATGAAATGGTTTTATTATTATTTTTTTATTTTCCTTTACTGTATGGAGGCCTTATTCTAGCAGAAAAAAGTGAATCTAGCCTGCCAGCACAGTACTCTTAAATGCCTGCATTAAAACGGAACACATCTGAGATGTTTTTCTTATAGAGCACAACATAATGTACGTTTTCTTTTCTTAAAGAGATAGAGAAGTACAAAATGCCTGCTCCATGCACAGATTTCATATAAGTGTAACCTGTATTTTTTTGATGAATGCACACATTAAATTTCCTCTTAAATAAACATATTTTGGTAGACCGCACCATTTGCCCGAGTGTAAACACCAGAGCGTGTTAATACCTAATGAGAACTGCACATAAAACCGGTGTTTTCA
The DNA here is from genome assembly GCF_003957555.1 of Calypte anna. Lineage (NCBI taxonomy): Eukaryota > Metazoa > Chordata > Aves > Apodiformes > Trochilidae > Calypte > Calypte anna. Next base: position 9,423,909 of record NC_044246.1, on the reverse strand, counting down.
AAACTAAGTCAGTTGCAAAGCAGGCAAATCAAAAACCTGAACTTCGGAAACATATTTTGAAATAAGGAAACATTCTTAAATAGTTGTTTGTGGAAATGAATGAGTTTTTCCCATGTATCTAGTTGCAGGTTTTTTATTAAATAATAAAATCTGATGGGGTGCTGTGGTGTGATTGCCTGGCTTTGTGAGTTAGAGAACACGGTGACTCATTTTGTCCTTTACAACTTTGTTCTCGAAACTTGAAGGGTATCTAGGTGAGCATGTGTTTAATGTTAAGCTGTTTTGGTGGAGAGGGGCAGACGGTGAATTTTTGTGTTCACATGTTTGAATGCAATTGCCACTTCTTTTGAGTCAGCTGGGTAAAGGATTAAGAAAAGGGAAAAATTACAATGTTATCTCAGGCTTGATTGTCACGGCCAGTTCTGCCATTTTTAACAGCTTGTTGCTTCTGAAGGAAGGAGTTTTCTTCACTCTTTCTTCCCTTTCCTGTTGATGGCTGTGCTGTTTGTGTCTCCTCCCATTCACTGACTAACACTTGAACACTTCTCTAAGTTTCTGTAACTCACTGAAATGGCAGCAAGCTATTTTTCATTGGACCTGGGTTCTACCATTTTCGTAAATAAAACTGAATTTAATCAGCTCAGAGGACCTTGATAAAAAGAGCCCAGGATAAGGTTAAACATGTGGAAGAATTTCTTGGAAGAAGAAGGGATAACAGGAATATTCTCTTTCAGAGGTACTGAGCTATTCAATCAGCTTGCTCTGTACGTAAGCATATTGTTGATGTTTTTGTTACTGCTACTAAATTAAAGTATGATCCTTGGCCTTTTTGTAGAGGTACAAGTCCAGAAAGACTGTATCATGTTTGGTTTTCCCCTTGCTAATACCAGTTTTCTGTAATCAGAACCTCTGATTCTTACTCACTTTCATACTCTTACTCATTCTGGCATGGTTCTTTCTGTTCATCATATCTCAGAGCTGCTAGAATGCTTGTGGATGAGAGAGAAAATTTCTAGCATGTTCTTGGGGAAAATTTATTAGTACAACTGTTTTCTTGGAGGGCTTGAAGTTGTAGCAGGTCTAAGATGACTTGGAAACTTCCATTATGTTTGCAGTGAAACACCATATTGTGGCTTTTGTATCACTGTCCCTGGTTCTGCACAGGTGCAGAGCACAGAAATGATCCTGTCCCAGAACTGAGAATTGATTATTACTTATATACAGTGCCTGCAAAGTCACTGCAAGAAGTTGTACCCTAGAAATCTATGTCCATTCTTGTCTTTTAGGTAGCAGGTGTGCTAATGACTTCAGTCACTTGTCTGGCCATGGCTTCTGGAATGGGGTGCACACTTAGGTAGAATTAGCTCAACCAGAGTGCCAGAAGTAAGTTGGCTCTACTTGTAAATACCACCCTTTGAGGTATTTTATCTTAGGTTTAGAGGTTGTTGGAAGGAATCTTTTGCTCAGAGCAAGAGAATGGTATTTTCTTTTCAGGAGACAGATTGACATTTATCAGAAGTAGTATTACGGTTTCAAAAACAACTGTCTGAAGAGACTAAACTAAAAATGTATCCAGGGCTGCCATGCCTTAGTTGCTAATGCAAACTGCACTGGCAACTCTGATTGATCGTTTGTGAGGGCACTGCTGGTACAGGAGGTTCAGATACAGTTAAGGCAAAATATCTCTATTGCAGGCAAAGAATGTACTTGTTTTTCCAGTGTTAGCTTTGAACCGGTACTCTTTATGTCTAAGAGATATCTGATAAAATGATGCTCCTGATAAAATAAATGTGTTGTTGAGACTTGCACTAGATCTGGTCTTCATAGACTTGCACAGCAAAGTTGGTTTCCCTGCTATCACATAAATCATGGTCCAGACAGTAAAATACAGCAAGAATGAATTTGAGATTCACGAGCAGTTGCAGAAAAAAAGTACTTTTGTGGGGTTTTTATTGACAGAGTTTTTCTTCTTAGTAAGCAGCCAGCCTTGCCTTTGTCAGTTCCACAGGTACTGGAAAATGAAAGGAAAAAATTTATTTTTCTGATTAAGGGACTTCTACCATTGTAGAGTGCAACCAAGATAGTAAATCTAATCACCAGAGCTTCACTTGTTGGTGGATATGGGAATGGCAAATCGATGCAAGTAAGTTATTTTAGATAATAGTTTTATCAAAACAAATACAGTACCAAAATATGCTGTGTTATCTCTTCTATTAACACCACACCTTCCACCCAGCTTCCCAGTACAGCAAAAAAAAGTCATGTCTGCAATGCACGCTTGTGTTCTCATTTACTCATTTCATCAGCAATTTTGGGGCACTTCCTGTTCTTGCTGTTGGAGGTAGCTGATTATAATCAGTGATATAATTCACACAGGTAAATAAGGTTTCTAAGTCTTTAAATTATTTTTGAGCCATGCTGCTGTGCTTCTTTAGTACTATTTTACATCTTGCTACTACTTCAAAACAGAATTGCAACTCCTTACCAGATCTTCTCAAGTGCCCATGACTTCTTACCACTACTACTCTTCCTGCTGTGGGGTCACACAATCCCTGCTCTTGAGCTGCTCATGGATGGTAATGGCAATGGGTGTACTGTCCTTAACTGTGCTCCCACCCCCAGACAACAGTGTGTACAGATAGTGATGCCACTGCTGATGAGTTGGTATGTGGCAATTACAGTGCAACAATTAGTAGAGAAGTTTTCAGTGGTCAGATTCTTGAGGCAGTTGTCATTGATCAGCTGGAAACTGATGACTGAAGTTCTCAACCCAGTGCTGTCTGATACCTCTGTATCACTCATCTATAGCCAATGTTTTTGGTTGTTTTTTTTTTTTTTAAACTGAGATTTTCTTCCACTCACCAAGCCCACTTTTTTTTCTTTTAAAAAATATTCTTGTTTGAAAAGGTGTTTTAGTCTAGTGCCTTTGCAGGTCATGCAGATTTAGTTAAGGCAGAATCAGGCTTTCAATAGGTGATGTCTAGCTAGAGTTCTTTTTTATTTATTTATAATTTTTTTAAGTGCTTGGTGCACTTTTGGACCTTGTAGTGGTTGACAACATGCCAATAATGTGCTCTGGTGAGGAAAGGTCAGTAAAATCAGTTCTTTGGCCTGCGACATCAGTGAGTCATATGTTTTATAGATCTGCTTTAGAGCATCACTGACAGGTGATCTCTTGTTATTGTAAACAGTCACACAATGCCTAGATTATTTCAAACAGAAGAGCAGTTGAAATCTGATTTTCTAGATCATGAAGTTTGTACAGTTAACAAAGGAGATCTTAATAGCCCTAAAGAACAAATTACACCTTGATCTACTGGTTTCATATAGTTCTTTCCATCTTTGTGTTACTCTGGAACCTTACTCTGTTGGTTTGGTTGGTTGTGATGCAGTACTCTTTGGCAGGTTATTAAGATTTCAAATACATTTTTTATTTCCACTTTACTACCTCACACATTTGGAAGATGTTTTTTGTAAATATTCCCCAAGTAGCTTTTTGTTTTTCATATACTTTCTTAAATATTCTTGTAGCCAATATGAGAGTGGTTTTATGCACTGAAGCAACATAGTACTAGTCTGATCTTTTATCTCTTAGGGATAGATGGGTTTTTATTGGACTTGGATTATGAATTCTGTTCCCTACCTAATAGATGTAGGCATTGCAACAGTATAAGGTTTTGCAGATGAGGTGAAAAAAAGCCAAACCCCTCTCTAGAAGGTCTTTCTGAATAGTGCCTTTCAACAGCAGTTCTTAGGGCAAGTTCTGTTAGTATATAAAATTGTATGAAGTTTTTTTGAGATTAGTGGACTTAATGTTTTCTTTTATTTATTAGAAGGAAAGAGGTGAACATGTAAAACCTAATGTGTTTATTCTGTCATGTTCTGCCTCAAACCATGCTCTTGATCTTGTTCTGATGCAACAATTCTTGTACTACACATTCAGAAATTTCTGAAGTCTAGCCAAGTTTTAGAAAACTTAATGTATAACATGATGGCTCCTTGAACCAGATCAAGATCTTGAACATGACTGGATTGTAAAGGAAGAAAATTGCTAGCTGATGGTGGATATTGCTTGTACTGAAATTCGGGAGTAGGTGATACAGTCGAGTTTTTCAGCTGCTAGTTCATTAGAGGCTGCAGGGGGGAGAAAGCAAAACATGGATCACAAAAATCTGGGATGTGAGGCAATGAGTTATCAAAACGTTGATTTTTTTTTTAATTATTGTTTTTTTGAAGGGGCATGGTTTACAGTCTGAAGTTCAAAATAAATTTTTGGCAATGCACATTGAAATGGGAAGCATATAGCTGAGTAATGCAATGTCTCCTTTATGTCTCTTTACTACCCCAGTCAGCTTTTTCAATGTATGCTCAGCATTCCTTGAGGGTATTTGTAGCCTTTCTTATGTCTCTTTTAACTAGTGGTAGAATCCAGCTTTCTTGATGCATTTTTGACTTTTCATCTAAGAGTTAAATGAAAATGTTTACCATCGGATGATGCCAAAGCAACATTGACTTGCTTCTTGCCCAACTTGGCAACCACTTCTATAGCTAGCTCAGAAACAACACTGGTTGCCCTGAGCTAAAAATGCTGGAATGTAGTAGCAATAAAAGTAAACTGTAGAAAAAATTATGCACACACACATCTGATGGGGAGAGTTGAAAGGAGTGTATGGCTTCTTCCTTAATGTAGCGTGAGATAACATCTCTTTAAACTAGACAAGTAATTTCTATTCTAGAGGAAATAACTTGAAAGACTTCTTTGCTCTGCCCTGAGGCATTGTATTTTTGAGATAGACAACTTGGCATGATCATGTCATAAGAAAAGGCAGTGACTGTCATCATAAATTTCTTGGGTAGATCTCTTAAATGCATATGTCAGTATTTCAGACCTGCTTTAAATACATTTTTATTTAGCATCAGTTTAGAGAGAGACTCACAATATGTTTTTAACAGTAATTTTAGTCTGCTTTTCTAATAAATCTGTTTTCCCCTACACACCTCTACTGTTAGGTAAGGTAGCAGTTGTGAGAGTGCTGCTGTAGGGTCTGAACTGCTTTCTTGTCTTGATGGTTAACTGGTTGGAAACGAGGTTAACTGGTTGTAATAATGTCTAGTGTGTTCTTGACTAATGAAGTCACGCTCTGAAAATAAAATGCCCGTTTCTTCACCTTATGTAGATATAAAATGGAGGATATGCTGTTGTTCCTCCATCTTAGTTTCAAATGCATTATATTTTTTAATGTGTTCCTGTGATGATTTCTTACTTGCATGTTCTATTTGGGTATGTATACATTATAGCTATGTCCCTTGCTAGCACCCATGGCATAGTTTTGCTCTTTGTGCTGTGGACAAGGGTTTTAAAAAGCAGAAATTCATATTGTCTTGTTAGAGTTTGGTTTTCTTTGAGGAGTAGTATTTTTGGTTTTGGTTTATTAACAAGCAACTCTGCTTCCCCTTTTGGTTTTGCTGATTATCCAAGTTGGTACACTAATGTTTCCCATTAAACTGTTTGCACTTTTTTTTTTTTTTTTTAAAAAAAAAGGGAGGAAAACCCCCAAAGTTTCAAGCTAGAAAGAATTCCTGTTTAAGAGAGAGGTCTTCCAGTGAATGATGATTATATTGTGAACATTTTTCCTGGAACAGTCCCATGTGCTGGGAAAATGGAAGGTCTTCCTCCTTTGTATTGTAAGGACAAGAACTCAAGTGCTTGGCATACTCTTTAGGTAAACAAGTGAGATTTTTTTTTTTAACTTAAAAGTTTTATGTCATTGGTAGAGTTTTATTTGTTGAAGTTATGGAAAGCCAAATGTTCTTGAATAAATTACTTTTTAGGAACATTCTGGCTGTACATTTACAGTTAGCAAAACCCAACCTCAGGGTTCTGTTAGCTGACTTTGAGATAGTGTCTGGTTAAGCACAGTAAACCTGAAGTCTTACCTGACAGACTTTCTTGCACAATTTTAATTACGCATGAAAATAATCTTTTTGTCTAAAACCACCATCTCTCTTTAACCCTGGTAATAAAGGTCATGATGCAAAAAGGATGCTGGAGTAGTCATCTATTAGACTTTCAGAAGACAGGCGAAAGTCATAACTCTTTTGTCAGATTAACTTCATTAAGTTGTTAAGACTATACCATTACTCCAGAAATTTTTAATTCTTGCTTGTCCAGTGATTCAACTCAATACACTCAAGTTCCTTGGGGGCTTTTTTCTAGTACAACAATGCAATTCCAGAAGAAGAATGGCTGTTAAATATTATTATGAAGGTTCCTTCTTTCCAATCATGAAACTGTAGTCAGGTCCCTGCATTAATATTGTTGCTAGTTCTGTTCAGTTCTTTACATAAAATGCTCCAGCTGGCAGTTAAGATACTTAAAGGCTGTAGAATGCAAGAGAAAAATGTCATTTTGCATAGATAGGGGAAGTGCTGAAATGATTTAATTTAAAATTATCATAGGTGTCCTATTAGAAATACTGGTCAGTCAGGGTGCTTAAAATGTAGCCCTTTCTGATTCTGTAGATTAGTCTTGATTATGTTTTCTAGGGATGCTACCTGGACCATGGTACAGTATTGTGGTAACTGGTGTGTTTGTGTGATGTCAGTGTATTGTTTGTGGTAAGTATTGCCTTCCAGTGCTGTAATAGTGCTTTTTGGCTAGCAGGAGTCATTTATTTGGTTCACTGAAATTTCAAGCTTATTTCCAGTAAAATGGAAACTAGCAGATAATTACTTTTTTTCCTTCCAAATTAGTATTTTCAGACAAGCAAAAATATTGTAAAAAGAGTGTTTCCTACAAATGTGTACCAAAAACCTCCAGATGTGCAATACTTGAAGCTTCCTTTGCTGTCTTATGCCCCCTCTGCACATGTAGCTGATTCTGTTCACATTTAGAATAGTATCTTGTTTTATCTGTAGTAGTGATCAGCTTATCTAATGGACTATATGGGTTCAGATTCTTGAATGTGGTGCTTACACTGAGAAGGATTTGTAGGGTACTTAATCTTCCTTAGCAAGCTAAAGAAAAAACACTTTTTGTTTGTTTGCTTGCTTGGAAAAAACCCCAAAACTCTGAGCAGTTTACCAATGTAAAAGGAGTGCTTCAAAAGTGGTGTTTCATAGGAAAGGTTGGGTTTTGTTTTGTTTTGAATAAGACTTTTAGAAAGCAGGTAAATATGGGGCGGTTTTACCACGATCTTTGTCATCCTATCAGTACTTGTGTGATAATTTGTCTATTAGCAGGCACCTTTCTGTCAGAGTCCTGTGTACTTAGCTGTTCTGCATGTTGAATAACTTGGATATTTCAGGATTATCAGCTAGTGGTTAGGGATTATATGCTTTTTCAAGGAAGTGATTTAAGCATACTGCAGTCAGTAAAACTGGAATAATGCCTTTTTAAAAAGCTTATGCAGATAGCTTGCTGACAGCAACAGGTATCACTTAAAATATTGTAGATTAGGTAATGATCTGATGCCTGATTTTACTTTCACTATTGCACTTGAAGACTTAAAATTCTCTAAAGCAATAATATGTTTTAATAGTGTCAGGATTATGAAAGGAAGAAAAAAGGCTACTCTGTTCTGATAGGATTTGAAATCACACATGCACCAGAACATTAAGCTAAAAAGTCCCTGAACTAAATCCATATCCTGAAATGCATAGGTTCAGTCTTGTACATGATGTCTTTCATACTGTCTCCAAATAAATTTTTTCATTCCAATCCACTGACACCCTTTTGAGCTGGATAAGTAGAGGAGCTTAAACAAAACATGAAGCAAAAGAAGAATAACCAAACACTCCCCCAAAACAAACCAACAACTCTTCAAATAAAAAGCATTAGGAAATTTTCATGCCTGAGGTGTTCTTTTGTTTTGCTTCCATTTCTTTCTTTTTGCATGGAGGCTGTATTAAAACAGCTCAGAATGGATACTGTTGGGGGGTAAATTAGGTGTTTGGTTCTCCCTTCCCTGCAGTATGGACAGGTGAAGTCTGAAATCTCTTAGATATTACTGACTCTGTCATGCTATTTTGTCTTACTGATTATATTTCTCCTTAATTCTTTTATTTATTTTTTTAAATCTGCACTGCATTATTTCTCTTACTGTGGCAAAGCCAGCTCTGCGTTGGCTGCTTGACCACCTCCATGGCCTGCATTCTGACTGATGGAGGGGTTTCCTCTGGAAGAAAGCATTCCAATGAACTTCTTTGTTCAACGTGCCATTGGTACCTTCTTGTACCTCTCATACGTAAGAAGTCATCTTCCCCTCACCCACATCCTTTTGTACAATCCATGGGATGTAGCTCAGTCCTGAGGGAGTGTGGTGATTGTGGTGCTACACTGCTTGGCTCAGCTGAAGGACATCTTGCTGCTGTGCAGGGAGACAGGGAAAAGGAGCTACTGCTACATGTACGTATGTACATGTATGTATTCCAGACTGAGCAAGAACGTCTTTTGGTCTTGCAATGAACTTAGCCTCTGTGTCTGAGTTGGTCCGAGGTAGATGTTTCAGTTTTCACATGGCTGGGAGAGAACTGTATTTTGGGTACCCGGATTGTTACAGAGATATGGTGAGAGTGAAAAATGTATTTAGTTAACCTAGGGAGTATTGCAAGCCTCAAGAAATTATTAGTGTATCTTAATTTCCCTCTGGCAAAAGCTTTATGCAATGTATTTTAAATAATTTCAGCATGAACATTGTTTATCTAATAGGGAAAATAAATCCCACAATTAACTCTTCATTAATAATGGAATCAAAGGAGTGTTAGCTTGAATTACCTAACTGGTCCCATTTGGTTTAGTGTGATGAGAGAAGAGGAATGATAAATAGAGATGGAAAGCATTGGAAGCCAGCAGTGACTTCATCAGTTTGTACCTTGAATTATGCCCAGAGGCAATAGCTGCCTGCATTGTGAAGATGTTGGTGTTACCATCAGTTTCTGGAGGTAAACAAAAAACCAACCCAAACTCTATAACCTAATAACAACCTACCCCAGCATCACTAGAACTCTGAGTTCAGATTTCTGTAATTAAAGTTGTTTACCAAACCCATGTTGTGCAATGACTGAGCACACAAGGTGTGTACACTTCATTCACTGCTGGTTCGCTGAGTGTACAGTGTCGGCTGCTCTTTTCATACAGGACAGTTCCTAACTCTGTAGCTGTACATTTGCACTTGTGTTGTTAGGGTACAGTTTACCTGTAAATCAACAGCAGAATTTTGAAAATCAAAGCAATGAAGTGCTGCTGTTTTAATGCTCTCCTAAAATAGGTTTGAAATTGAAAATATTATTCAAAATGACACAGTTTGATGGAATGGCATCCAAAGCAGGATAGGGGCTGATGGAATGTTCTATCAGACTGCTGCTTATCAACAGCCCTTCTGGGATGTATTCTTTTCAAGTCATAGGCAACATAATATAAAAAGCTAAATTCCAAGATTGCAATTTGGGTCTGATCTGAAAACAAGTCTTTGGAAACCTAGAGGTATTCCTGTGGCCTAAGCGTGTGTTCAGGTCGCCCTTCACACAGAATGTCATTTTCTGCTTTAGTCTTCAGCAAGATCTGTATAATATAACTGCACACAGTAAACATGCCGGGGTACATGGAACTAGCTTGATTCTAGATGAAGTGTGTGAGCTTTGCTGTGCACATAGTTCAGTGTTTAAAAGGGAAAATGTTACTTTTATTGTATCAGCCAGGGGGTATTTTTCGATGAGCACAGAACCAACACATCTTGACACCACCAAAACCCATCAGCTATGTTCTCATCTTTAACAGAGACCAAGTCTGCATGCTGTACACCTCACTCAAGCAGATGTGACTGCTGAACTTGAAGTTACCATGTCTGAATGGCACCAGTAGCTTGACATTGACAAAAACATTTTATTGTTGGTCATGATCCAGCCTTTATTTTAGTTCATCATGATCCAGTGGCAAATTTTGCTTTCACTTCAACATTTGTGATGCTAGAAAATCTTATTTTTAAATAAATTGAGAGGCAAAATATGACATTAAGTTATCCAGCTAGTGGAGGATTTCAAATTAGTAGTCATTCACTAATACCAGTGCTGTTTATGGGTTGGTCCATTTATGCTGCAGAGTGACAGTTCGGACTCATTATCTTGTTTGTAAGTTCCTTCTACCTCAGTACTTCAGTGCTGTACTTAGAACTACTTACTGAATTTTCATTTAAAGCACTTCAGTTTTCATGTTAATTTTTTCTAGACTGATACTACCAGTGTATCTAATAGAAAGGAATAATTTGAGATATTCTGAAGAGGAAGGTAACCACCACTTTGAGCAGATATACTTAAATGTTTTTTCTTCCTCAAGAAAGATTTTGCTTAGGTTCTCAAACACTAAGTAGGAAACCAATGTCTTACTAAAAAAAGCTTGTATTTTGTATATGTATATAACTTTATAGTTCTTAGAATATTATCTGGTTTTAGAACAACCTGCAGTTACTCAGGAGTATCAGCATTGCATTTCAGAAGTAGCTGTGGAAGATCTGCTTGCTAATGTAGCTAGTTTACATCCTTTTAAACCAAAGAGACAACTGTAGTGTAGGTAGACTGCTAAATAATCTTTGTTAACAGCTACTGCTGAGTTGGAAGAATAGGAGAAGAAAGGTTATTCCAGAAAGTTAATTTTTTTCCTAAAAGAATAAAATTGAAAGGCTTGCTTTATTTATGCATTCAGTATCTTTCAAATGCTGTGAATTGAAAATTTGGCATTCTCTGATTAAGTCAGATCATTTGCAGTTAAAATAATCTGCATCCCGAAATCTTTCCAGCTTTTTCAAGGTAGTGTTCACTGTATGGAAAAACTGCCTCACATTACTAAATCACTTGAACTTTTCCTAAGTTCTGACATTTCCTATGCTGGGTGAAGGTTTGTAAGTCTTCCCTCTGGAAAGGCTCCAAGTCCTCATAAATAATGCTGAAATTACAAGAATTTTCATTGTGAACTTCTCTGAGATGAGGCTTTTACTCGTGGTATGTGTGTTTATATCTGGCACAAAGGTTTGATATTTAAGAGTGTTCTTTATTTGTAACACCAGATACACAGTTTTATGTGTTGGATTCATGCTTTGTAGATGTTTTAGAATAGTGAGTGGTTGTGAAGTCCATTGCTTAGAAAAGAACTGTGGTATGTTATTCTGTATAGATTTATAATTCCATAGATAAATATTTCATCTAGTTTCTTTTTTCTCTTTTCATATGATGCCTTCAGTTTGTGTTGTGCTGAAAGAAGGCTTAGATGAAAAGTTTCCTTTAAAGCTTTCCTTCTATGAAGCTGTTTATTTCTCATGCAAGGTGCCTGTAAAGGATGTTCCTGTAATTACGATGAACAGAACCATTTTGTTTGTAACCCTCTCTTGTACAAATGACTCAGTCATAAGAAAGCATAAGCTTATTTTCAAAAGTACAACAAACAAGAACTAGTGATATTTGGTAACTATTTTGTAATCTTTTTAGTTTAGCCTGTCTTGACCCTCTTTAAGTCTTGGTCACAGGCTTCTTTTTGTATTTAAGACATATTTCACAGCTTAATAAATCTTTTAATACTCTTTTTGTGGTCATGAAAAAATGTTAGTTTGATGGCAGTGGTTTTCAGTAACTTATAAAACCACAATTGTCATAATTGCCTGTAGATTTACTCCTTAATAGCCCATTTCAGTTGTAAAAGACAGGTACCATGAGAGACTCTCTTACTATTGAGGATGTGTAGAATGAACAAGTTAACTTTGCTGGTTACTGTTCATATAAGAACTCTCAAAGAGTGAACCTAAAATTCAGAAGAAAAAGCCAAACAGCTAGACTTTACCATTCCAAATAATTTATGGTTTTATATACTCAGTTTAACTTGTGATACTGTTTTTTTTCTTTTCTAAGATTGGAGTTCCACTTGTAATGCTTACTCTCTGTAAGTGTAATAGGAACTTAGTGAAACTGATGATGGTATGTAGATGTATTTGCATGTTCTAGAATATTTACTTCAGTACCAGTAACTTTTTAGAAATATTTCAACCTTACTCCGAGCTTTCGTACCTTTGATGAACCAAAATACTGTCCAAAGTCTGTCTGTCTGTAAGACAGATAATACTGAAAAATTATTGAGTTTGACAAGTTTGGCTGATGTAGTGGCAGAAGGAGATCTCTGAAATATCTTTTGTCAGTAAAAGGAATGAAAGCTGCAGAATTGGAGCTGGAACCAGTTTATTCCATGTTTACGATATGTATTCATTTGTCTTTAATATCAAAACCTATTAACATGTGGTTGTGGTTTTGTTGTGTTTTTTATTTTTTATTTCCCCTGCCTATCTCCCCCCCTCTGCAGGGAGGAAATAATGCAGGGCATACAGTTGTTGTGGATTCTGTGGAGTATGACTTTCATCTTCTGCCAAGTGGAATCATCAATCCAAAAGTCACTGCATTCATTGGTAAGTGGGACATCTCTAGAAAAATAAAGAGTACAGACTTCTGACATACACAAATAATATAATGTCTCTGAGGACATACAGGATCAGGATTTTTCTTCCTCAAATTCCCATAGTCCTCAGCTGGTCTGTCATCTTCTTAACTCATTTTTGAAGTTCAGTTTATGGAGGTTGCTTTCATTGTCTTGGATAACTCATCTTTGTTCTAGCCTGTCCTGTCAATGGAAACAGCTATCTGGCCAACATATCTTCATTCTCCCATTCTCTCTTCTTTTCTCTACCAATTACGTCTTTTCAGAATTCTTTCTTTCTATGCTAATCTTAAGCCTTGATAAATAGCTACCAGTACCTTTTTGAAAAACAGATCTATCTTCTTTCCGTAGAATCATGAAACAAATGCTGACTCCAAAAGACTTCTGCACAGTGTAGTTCTTGCTGAGAAGTCCTCTCAGGAGAGTACATTACAAGATTTAGGGCAGTGGCAGTACCATGGGATGTCATGATCTATGGTGTTATGATGTTTGGTTCCTGAAAGGGGCTTTATATTGTCCTGTTGGCTGCCCTTCAAGCCTGTCTTTTCCCTTCCCCGCCTTGGAATCCTATTCCAGTACTGCACTTTTTTTTTTTTTTTCCCCTTTCTTTCTTTGGACTGTTTGTATGAATAACCTACTTAATAATTCTGTGTAGCCCTTAAAATTTCCTTCTGCAATCAAAGGTAAATATAAAACATGTCTGCACAGCATTCTAACTGCACACGTGCTCGTGTGCTGTTCCACAGACCAGGTGAGCCTGTGGGCTATGACCCATCTCCATCCTGCTTTTGTGATACTCCCAACTCCAGTCCTTACAGAGTGGACTTCTGCAAATCAGGGCTTGATTGTTAGACTTTTTCTGTCACTTCTTCCTGCCCAACTCATCCCTTTGAGCCTGTGCTCTTCCCTCTCACCTTGGTACCTGCACCAAAAGCAGCGGTCACTGAGGGTTTGCTAAATGGGAAAGCAGCTGAAGGGCTCCTGTCTCCAGTGACTTGATTCAGAAACAGTACTTGCTGAATCCTAGGGTCCATCTTGTAGTGACTGTGTGTATACTCACAGTCAGCATTAACTTTTCACTTCATTGGAATTGGTGATTAATTGCCTCTTTTCAGCTGTTCTGTTGTGCCTTGATAATGGGATCATTTTGGATCAACTTACCCTAATACTTCTGCAGAAACTGAGCCATGAAAACATATTCCCTCTGATGAAGGGGTGGTAGGGATATTAGCAGCTTCTAGCTTTGAGTACTGTAGCAGATGATGCTACTTTTGTTTTTCTGTTTTATGTTTCTTTAAAAGGTCATTGCTTGAAAACAGTGAAAAAGGATGCCCATTTGCCATTTTTTGTCTGGTGGACTCCGGGTTGAGTAGTAAAGACCCCATCCTTTAAAAATGTAATAGTCAGGGGAGAGCTTTTTATAAATCCTCTTGTCTGTGTCTATCTCTTGGTCTTACCTGTCTGAAGTTTGTTGCTCTTAGCTTACTTTAGGTGTGCCTTCTGTTTAAAATCTCATTTGGAAAGAAAATTATTTGGCTTAGGATTCCACTGAAAGGGTTTCTAGGTTAAAAAAAAGAGGGGGCAAAATTATTGGAGTATTAGAATTGATTATTACGGTTGATTAGAACTGAACTATCAAGTTATAGTGAAAAAGTCCTCAAGACTTTGTATTTTGGTTTTTAGAATGCTTTTATCTATGTGAATAAGGTAATACTCAAATAGTTTCAAGTGGCTTCACTCTTTATCTCGATGTTGCCATACTGATGGTTTTGGATCTGCTGAGTTTGGTGTGACCTTCAGATGATTCAGTTTTGCTATGTGGAAATTTCCTGCTTAGGCACTCAGTGATGCTGGTGGTTAATTGTAAGAGCTGGTATTCCTTCTTAGCAGTGAGACAGCTATAGAAAGGCAAGCTTGGTTTTGATAGAGCTTTCTTGTCTGTTTTTTTGCTAGTCTGTTAACAAACCCAGCTCTATATATGGATTATTTTGTGTCTATTTACAGCAGAAGAGTGCCTAAGGGGATGCATTTATAATGATGATAGAAATGTGCTAAGCTTTAAAAAAAACAATACTGTTATTAAAATGCAGTACAAAGAGGGAAGTTAATTTTAGATATGAGGAAGAGGAAGTTCTATTCTGACTGCCCCATTATGCTGTTATACTGTTTGTCCTCATCTAAATTGAAAGTTGGTTGAGTTTTTTAAAAGGAGTCAATGCATGTAGTTAGAAGTGCATAGTTAAGTTGTAAATGTCTTTTACAGGCAAATTCCTAAGAATAAAAATGGTAATGTCTGGAAAGTTTAAAAACTTAAATACTCTGCTTAGAAAACATGAAGTATCTTTTAATTGCTTGAAATATATTTTTCCATGCTCAACATAATTAATTAAGTTTTGTGTGATGGTTTTCTTCAGGAAATGGTGTTGTAATTCATCTGCCAGGACTCTTTGAAGAAGCTGAGAAGAACTTGCAGAAAGGAAAAGGTGAGAAAATGTTAAGATACTACTCTTTAAATATTTCATGAGGCCCTCCTCAAAAGGTTTAGCTAGCGTATGCCTCTGTAGAGGTTATGGGAAATGTGTTTTTCCAGAACTCCATTTAGTTGCTAATTTCTGACCAGAGTCTCACTAGGAGTCCCAGAGAGGAAAAAGGAGTCCCAGTACAGTTTCAGAAGAGAACATGTCCAGATACGAATTACTCTGCAGACATTTTAATTTGCTTAAAGAAATGAATTTAAGAAGTGAAACACCTTTTAAAGTGTGTAGAAAAACAACTTGTTACACATGTGTGAAAAAAAAGAAAGTTTGTTACCTGTTCATAGTTGTCTTACTTCATAAAATATTAGTGTCACTTTACATATTAATGTGAAGAAATGCTTTGGTAGTTACTTCTTGATTCAGAACTCAGTTTTTTGATACTTTCTGTTGTGTCTGTGGCCATGCTTGTCATCAGTCTGCTCTAAGCAGGGTCAAGATTATTCAAAACTAAAAAACTACTAATTGATTGCTGAAACTGAGGAACTGGAAGAGCTAGAATTCTTCCTCAGGATAAGCCTGACTTTCTCAGCTTTGTAGGCTGATGCCAAGTTTTAATTATCAAAATCTACATTTTTTAAATCTGGAATGTGATTGTTCAATGTTTAAATAGACTGATTGTAGACTAAACATGAAAAGTGTTCATTCTTCATACACCAAAAGACAAAAATGCTATATAAAACATTTTGAACTATTTAATTTTATTTTTAAGGGCTAGAAGGCTGGGAAAAAAGACTTATAATTTCCGACAGAGCTCATATTGGTAAGTTCCTGTCTGTGGTTTGGTAATTCTTTTTTTTCTTTTTTTTTTTTTTTTTTTTAATCTTTGCTTCTCTGAACTCTTCATGGCAGTAAAAGCATGACTGTTTTCAGCCATCTCATATAGGTGTGAACTTTGCTTTGGATCAAGCCTTTGTATGTTACTTTGTTTTATTGAAGATCCTATAAAAAAATCATACACTATTAAGGACCGTCCCAGGTTTATGCTTTATGACTCTCTAATCCTATTCCATAAAGCATAGCCTAGTCAGGAAAGCAGGTTTATGTTCCAAGATTAGAAAGGCAAAACATTCAAAAAGCAGTTGAGAAGTTAATTGAATGAAGGATTCATTTCCCTCTTTGGTGTAAAAGCAATGTTGCTTACAGGAACTTTTCTGCTGGGAATCCATGTGACTGGGTGTGACTTCAAAACTTCCAGGCTCCCTAACAAGTAAATTGTCATCTAGTTCAGAAAGGAGACTTTATAGGAAAGACTTTTTAAGGATTAAGAGAATGGCTGCCCTCCTTGGAGGGAATTCATCAGTCAGGTGCTGAATCTATGTTCCAGACAATTTTGCAGTTCAGAGTTTAGAGTCAAATAATGTCTAGAGTCCAAACAACCAAGACAGATCTTCAGAGGCTTTTCCCATAGCACTCCTGGATGTCTTTATTATATGAATTCATCCTGAGAATTAGGTGTTTAGATACTGTAGCATAATAATTACTTAACTGCATGTCTTAGGGAAGTGGACTTATTGCTTCTCTGGTAGTCATCTTCTGAAGAGGCAAACTTTTCAGGTCTTTTATCTGATAAAGCTTATAACACTGGACAAAAGTTTTTGCTTTTGGTTTTGCTTTGTGGGCTTTGTGTTGTTGTTGAGGGTTTTTTTTAGCATATTTGGAATAGCTTAGTGAGTGAATGTGGTTTATACAGAATAAATGTCTTTCCTTGTCAGTAACTACTGACTTTGAAGGAATTGTTCCTAAATTACTAGAAAACTTTCTTAGGGTAGAATCATTATAAGTAAATTACTTGGAAATGGATAGATGATTAGAAAAACTGTTCTGCAATGAGCATATTGCAGTGACAATACTGTGAAGATTTCACAGCTGAGTAAAAATGACCAGTTATTGACTGTTAATCATAGCCATTCAACCTCTTAACATAAATGAACTTTCAGAATACTTCTGTTTAGAATATTTTGATGAAAATCTGGAGCTCTGTTGCTATAATAAAGGTACTTTTTTAAAAATGGATGTTGGTGAGTTGTGAATGATTAGTCTTTAACAAAAGATAAAAATAATTCAAGCTTCTGAGGACAATCTAATCTTTAAATTATGGGGGGGTGTATAGACATAAGCACAAAAATAATCTTTAAATTATGGGGATGTATGGAAATAAACACAAAAAATAAACAAAAATAAATTGGTAAGGCAAATAAGGAAACCCATTCTTCTTCTAGAGACAGTGGAGTATTTATTAAATGAGTCTGCTTCTTTGCAAGTGTTCAGTCTTTCCTGTGTAATGTGTAGATTAGTTGTTTAACTTCTGGGAGATAGTTCTTCAGAAAAATAAACTGGCTGTTAACCTGTAAACTAGTGCACCACTGTCGGTATTTGGCTTGAGTCTTATCAGGTTGGTTTTTTTCTTTTATGGTAGACAAAGATTTGGTGCAAGGAATACTTTCCATAGTCTCTGTCATTAATATTTAAATTAAAATATTTAATTTAATCTAGCACTTTAAAAAATATTTGGAACTTGTGAAGATGACTTCTGTTTACATAGCAGACTTTGGTGGGAGTTTTTGTATTTCCAAAAGTATTTCAGTTGATGTTGTCTAAAACATAAAAATAGAATGGTTTAAGAAATCTTCAGGAAGAATGAGAATGCTTAAGTTCCCACCTTAAATTTCAGAAGTATGTTTTTGGCTTTTTTTACTGTAATCTGTTTTCCACTATTTCTTTTCAATTACATGATTTATTTGTCAATAATTTCTTTTGGGCTACTACAAAGCTGAAATGGCTCAGTTGTTCTGTGGCAGGTGTATACACAGTCTGCAAGTATTCTACAAAATAAACAAAAACATCCTTTGAAAAATCTCAGAACTCTTCCTCTGGAAAAAAATGTAACTTGTAAAAGAGGAGAAAAAAATATTTTGTTATTATTTTTGCCTCTCTTCAGTGTGTATATTTTTGTTTTCCACATTCATAAAGAGGGCTAGAGTTGGCTTGAAGAAATTGTCACTGAAATAGTAGTTTGTTTCACTTGTTCGCTTCATTTTCTACTTGTTATTTTTATCTTCATAGTATTTGATTTCCACCAAGCTGCTGATGGCATTCAGGAACAACAAAGGCAAGAACAAGCAGGAAAAAAGTATGTAGTTTTCTTTTGTCAAACATAGGATGACTTAGTACAAAAGCATGACTTAATACATTGGATTTCTGTTTGGCATTGAGTTTAAAGAGGTATTGATTATCCTCTTCAGTGTGGAGTATGCAGGAGTGTCTTACACTTCTGTCCTCCAAGGGCTAGGAAAAGATTATATTATTTTAAAGGAGTTTAATCTCTATTTTGCTTTAATAAAAAGTTTCTAGTTTCCAGTTTGCTTTATAAAAAGGATTCCTGCTTCCTAATGTTTTAATTGCATCCTGGAATTTCTTTTTTCTGTAAAAATATATTTCTCTTAGTGAAAAATTAAGAACTCCTTTGTTCTGTCCAAATAACTGAAAGGTCTGATACAACTCATTTGGTATCTTATGATGCTTCACTGTCAAGAGTGCAGGAAAATGTTGACATTGTCTACTGCGTGCTGCTGCTGAATTTCTGAAACTTTTGAAGCTTTTAGAAACTACATAGCTGATACATTTCTGGCTTGTGATTTCCCAGTAGCTTGCTAGTTCTTGGGAATGGGGATTATTTAGTATTAAAGATGGTAAGAGGAAGCCAAATGGAAAAAATAACCAGTTTTTGATTTGTTTTGAAGAAACCCAGGAGAAAAATTTACATTTGAAGCTAAAAAACTTAAATCACTCCTAAAAATTTCTTTTTTCTCAGGGATTCTTGAAATTCTGCAGCAATTGTTCAGTTCTCAAGCTTGTTAAAATTACTGATGGATTTAAAGCACCAGGCTTTCTATTTCCTCCTGAGTTTTAAGGATATCTAATTGACTGTAGTGGGGGAAATTACTAGTACAGGCTGGCTAAGAACAGGCCATCAGAAACTGATTATCCAGTCTTGTCTCCTGCTTGTTGGGGGTGGGGAATTGAAACAGCCTGCTAATATGTCTCACTAGTTTTGACTGCAGAGCATATTTGGTATTAAAATTTTTTTGTGTCTAACACTTAAAAGTTGGTAATTATAAACAGCAAGTTTATTTTTTCTTTTAACAACTGGGTGCTGTTCAAATGTGGCTCAAAACCAGTCACAAGTAAGGTTCATGTAGCTTCCCTTGCAGAATGGTTGTAGAAAAGGTGATTAATTTAGTATACTATGCTTATACTGTTGTTTAAACTCCTATAAACAGCTTAACTCTTTTAGAATTGGCATGTCTTAATGAAACAAAGGAAAAACAAGTATGTGGAAGATTGATGTGTTTCTGGCTATATGCAGCGAGACTCTGAAATGAAGTTGCATGCTAAAAGTATCTTGTTTTTTAAATGCTTAAAGTTGTAGATGCTTGCAGTTAACTGCATTTCATTTTATGCTAAGGATATATTAGCTCTAAAGAAAAAACACCTTCATATTCTATCAAGAATAACTCCTTTTACTGTCTTTTAAAAGTTTGGGAACTACCAAAAAAGGAATTGGTCCTGTGTATTCTTCAAAAGCAGCTCGAAGTGGACTCAGAATGTGTGATCTTGTTTCTGATTTTGATGAATTTTCTGAGAGGTAATTTCTGTATTTTTAGATTAGTTTTCAGTGTGATTTATTACACCTGTTTGCTTTTACTTTTTTAATTAAAAATATTTCTAAAGGCAAAAATATTTTTATTTATAGTTTTAGTAAATTATGTATTTAGAATTATTAAAATATTTTCTTGTTTAAAATGGTTTAATCACAAAACAATTGCAAATTTGTAATCAGTAAAACTTAAGGTTGGTGGGAACTGAGGAGGAAATCAAGCAAAAACCTTAATGAAGCATTTTTGCCTTCCAGGTTTAAAGTGTTAGCCAATCAATACAAAGCAGTTTATCCTACCTTAGACATAGATATTGAAGGGGAATTGAAAAGGCTCAAGGTAAGTCTGCCTCTGTCTGTTTAATTATATAATTGCTGTGTGCAGTTATTGATAAGTAAATCTTGGTGACTGATGCTTGTGTGAGCAGTTAAAACACATCTACCAATATCATGATAGGTATTACCAATTTTAAAGAGTCTGTAAGCATCCTTCAAGGCACTTTTGATCCCACTTTATGCTCCACTTTAAAACATTGGTTCAAGAGAAATACTGTAAAAGTTAAGAAAAATGCTTGCATAGAAAGAATTATGTTTTACTTCCACTTGCTGAAACATACTGGCTAGGAGGAAGAAAAAAACCTCAAGATTCCAGTTGGGGGAGGTATGTTTCAGTGTAAAGCAGAATATTAATTCCTTGTGTCAAAAGCCTAAGAAGTGTGAAGTAAATTATTACTCTTAAGTGATAACCCTTAAGGAAAAAAAATCAGTGTATCAACATAGAAAAATGTGTTAGCAGCAGAACTAATGAAGCTTGATAGCCAGGAAACTAGCCTGGTGTCTAATTATTAGTCATTAATTCTGAATTGATGGAAATTAAGAACCAAATACAGTTTGGTTTTTGGGGGGTTTGTTTTGGTGTTTGGTTTTTTTTTCTTATTTTTATTCTCTCCTAGGAGAAGCATAAATGTCTAATATTCTTTCTTCCCTTTTTCATGTATCATGGTATATTTATCATTTCTTTATGTTTGCTTCTTTTCAAAAGGTGTAAAGGCATTATTATGAAGGAGCAATAGCAGTTTTACTCTGGCTGGCTTTATCAGAATAAAATTATACTATACCAGTCTTTTGTATTATTCAGGACTACATGGAAAAAGTAAAACCAATGGTAAAGGACGGTGTTTATTTCATGTATGAGGCTTTACATGGACCACCAAAGAAGATCTTAGTAGAAGGTGCAAATGCAGCACTGCTGGACATAGATTTTGGTAGGTATAGCCTTTTTTTGTGTCACACATTGCAATTTACTTCAGTTGTGAAAGAGCAACACTAAATATAAACTCAGCTTAGCTGTTCTTATGGCAGAAATGCTTTGTATTTTGAAAGAACAGTACTCTCTACACCTTACTAATAATTACAGGAGGAAGGATTTTTTTTTCATGAATTTCTTTCTTAAATGGAGGGTAGCTCTTACTTCAGTGTGTATAAACTTCATATAAAACACACAGTTGTATACATCTATGGAAAACACTTGAGAAGAAAAATGGAGAGCTTTGAGAGGCAAAGTACATATGCAAAATACTTGACTTTTGACTTTGACTTTTGAAGAACAATCTTGCAGTTTTTAAAACCCCTTATACAGTATTTAATTTTCCACTGTTTCATGATGTAAGGAAAGATATTGGAGTCTGGATTGCTAATCAGACAAGAAAGAAAATATCCCAGTTAATTTAAAATTATAGGTGATGGAGGTTTTCTCTAAAACACTGTAATTTTGCTAGTAAGACTAGCAACTTTTTGGTAGAAGCAGGTTTAGTTCTACTGAGCAAGAGGAAAGAAATTTTTAAATACACTTGTCACAAGGATATGGCTGATGCAAAACAGAGGTATTTGCAGAAAACTCAACAGGGGTTGTTTTTTTAAGTAGTGAAGATTTTAGATTTCAGAGAAGTTTGGGAAATGCAACTAGTCTGAAACTCATTGGGTATGTCTGTAATACATAGAGGGGGTTTTGTCACTTAGATTTTTCTCCTGCTTCTGCTGAGAGACCCACACAGATGATATCTGCCATCCTTAAGTAGATACCATCAGTGGATTGGACACATGGGCTGACAACAGACAAGTCCTAGTCAAAAGATTTAATGATGCCAAGTTTGATTATGAAGTGTTCTGAGTGAGGCTATTTTCTGTGCCTTGATGCACAGAAGTCTTAATACTGAAGTGAGTTTTCTAAGTGTGTGTTAGCTGGCAGTGAGGGTGGTAAATCCCCAGCCTTCCAGTCCATCCCACTTCCCCGGAGTGTTCCCTTGTTTGTGTGTCCTGGGAGTGGGTGTGTGTGGTTTTTAAACACCAACTGAGGATAAACCAATGTCAATATACCAGTCTGAGAGAAATGAGTAAGAATTGTCTCATTGACTGTGACATTTATTAGTTAGATTTCCCTGTCAGTAAAGAAAGCTTAACAACTGTGTCCTAAGAAAAACAAATACTAATTAGTGCTTGCAAAGTGCTGTTATACATCACCTGTAAGCCTGTGTCTGTCTCACCAGAGATTTGAGTTAAGCAAAAATAGCAAGAGATACCTGCAGTCAGCCTGCAAAACCTCACTGAACAGTCTTTGTAGGCTTTTGACTTTTAAAAGTCAAAACTGAGTTCAGGCATGCTCTGTTTCATCTTCTGTTACTTTAACAAAAAGTGTAAACTTAAGGATTTTGAGATTTTTTTTGAACTCTTTTATCATTGCTTTTTAAATGAGGGCTGAATATTTAACTAGGGAAAGTGCCCACTGACTGTTCCAAAAATCTTTTTCTCTCTCCCTTTGTCTGTGTGGAAATATTTTTTTATTTGGCTACGTAAACAAAATTGTTGATTCCAAATTGTACATTTCTTCGATAAAGAAGGATCAGGCAATATACATGAAAAATCAAAGAGGTTATTAAATGCATTTTGGACCACAAATTACACTTACTGTATTTTATTTTGGGTTTTATTGTTCTAAAATCTCGGTGAGCACAATGCAAATAGTATTCCTTACCAGGTTGCATGTATTGATTTTTATAAATCATTTAAAACCAATGTTTTAATAAAATTTTTAATCCTCTTTTTTTTTTTTTTTTTTTTTTTTCCCCAAATTAGGCACATACCCTTTTGTGACTTCATCCAACTGCACAGTTGGAGGTGTTTGTACAGGTCTGGGTATGCCACCACAGAACATCGGGGAAGTGTATGGCGTTGTGAAAGCATATACAACCAGAGTTGGAATTGGTGCCTTTCCTACAGAACAAAATAATGTAAGTATTATCAGCCCTAGCTGTGAGCTGTAGCTGAGTGAAACGGTGTGTCTGTTTTATATTAAATCAGTGTTGCCTTTTAAAGCAAGTAGATGATGGTGGGCTTGGATGTCTCATTCTTCCGATTCTAGGTTGAGCTTACAGGACTGCTAAATCTCATTGTCAGTTTCCCAGACCTTCCTATGAAATGGAAGTTTAGAACAGGAACAGATTTTGAGAGATGTGCTCTAATACTTATCTCTTAATTCAGAAATAGCTTTTTGTATGTGTATTTTCATCCCAATATGCAAGTTTGAAAAACTGGGGGAAGTACTTTCAAGGTAATTGACAATATTGTAAAATGGTTTAAGTGTATGCCTGCATTATGTATTACAAATAAAAAGAGGATCATGTAATAGTACTGTTCTTTGCTAGGAAATTGGAGAATTGCTGCAAATGAGAGGTAAAGAATTTGGTGTTACCACTGGTAGAAAGAGAAGATGTGGCTGGCTGGACCTGGTGTCACTCCGATATGCCTACATGATTAATGGATTTACTGCGTGAGTTATTTTGACAGCTTTGCTGGCAACTTGACATCAAGTTATTAAATGTATTACTGTAAATTGAACATGTAGTAGTTACTAACATTCAGTCTGTTAGTTCTGATTTGTTGATTGTTTTGATATTTTGATTAACTGTCCTTCATTTTTCCTAGCATTAAGTGTTTTTTTATATGACATTGTCGTAACTGTAAATTTTTGGTTCCTTATAATAAGCATGTCATTATTTCTCATTTAAAATGATCCAAGAAGCACTTGCATATCATGGCACTTGGTGCTTCAAGCTACCCCAGCCCCTGCCATCCCACCAAACCAAAATCAAATGCATTACAAGGGCTTTAAAACCTGAGGTAGTTTGTGGAGTTTTATTTCATTAGTTTATTTTCAAAATAAGACAGATGGGAACCAGTCAGTATTTTCAGCAGTATATATAAATACAGAAAATTTGGATTCAGCTTTTAAATTTTAATTAAAATGAAAATCAGGTGTCCAAAAGAAAACTGGTATAAAATTTCTAGTAGATGAAACTGTAAACTCTGTAAAATGAAAATGAAACTATGTAAAATTTTCCTTTTTCGTCCTTTGTGGTTTTTATTTAAAATAGGGTGCAGCCACATATTTACAGACCCAGTGTTTGATTATTTTGCTGCCTTCACTGTAGGACAGGAAGATTTGGCAGAGAACAGAAACAGACAGCAACAGGCATCATGCTATGAAAACATCTCAAATGAATGGTCATAATATATCTTGGCAGCACCCTGACCAATTCAAATTCTAACACTTAAAGCTGTAGACCTACCAGTTTAGTTGGAGAATACTTGTTCTTTGAATTTATAGTGCTAGATCTAAGGACACAACAAAAAAGCTAAGTTCTCTCTCTCTTTATTTTATTTTCTTTTTCTTTTTTTTTTGTTTTAATTAAGCCAGATAAATAAATGAGTGCCATACAAACCATTTTTCTGAGAAAAGACAATGGCAATGTGCAAGAATCAGGTTTGCTGTTTTTTTTTTTAAATGTGAGAGTAGAGACTTGTTGAACTTGTTAAACAGCAGTAATGTTTCTTTATAGATTGGCACTTACCAAATTGGATATCTTGGATGTATTTCCAGAAATCAAAGTTGGTGTTGCATACAAACTAGATGGTGAAATCATACCTCATTTTCCTGGTAAGACTGCTTGTTTAATAATTTTAGATTTTGGTGAAATGTAATCTGATATTTAAATGCATTTGACTTTTATGTGTAATATCTGTGACAGGAACGTGTTAGTTCAGCATCAAACCATTAGTGTCCTCCCAGATGCACCAGAGATGCCCTGAGCCACACCTGTCCCAGACACCTGTAGCAAATAGTTACTTATACACTACAAAGATGCAAAGTGCTATATGAAGCTTCTTAAATGCAGATGTTACTACTGATTTGTGCCTTTCATTTAATACTGACTGCATTACTTTCAAGCTAAATTGGAAGCTTGTTTCACTCTCTAAACTCTGTGTCTTACTCTGTATTCCTCCCCACTTCTAGCAGGAGCAGTCTTGGTGAACCACACGAAAGAACTGAGTTGAAAACCTGTTTTTTTCTCTCCCAGTGTTAGTTTCCTAACAGTTCAGTTCCCTTTAGTGGTTCATAGAGCAGCCAAAAATCTGTCACACCTATGCAATGGAATAGAGGGGAAAGGGTGGGGGAGGGAATGACCAATTAGTTTAGACCAATGACTATTTTCTTACGCACAACCAACATACATCAGCTTGGCATGATAGAATTTATAGCTCCTGAGGAAGACCATGATCATTTTAGTGATCATTTAAACCTGGAAAATTTATCTGCATATTAAAATATTTAAATATTACAAAACACTGTTTTAATAGATAATAGGTTTTCTCATTTTGCTATAGTAGAGGTATTTCAGAGAAACGAAGACTGTTTGCCAGAATAAAAGATTGAGCTTTCTAATATTCTAACATGCACAAAGATACCCATTTCCATTCTAATTACTACCTCAGGTTTGAGGCTGGACACAATTTTTCATATGGTATCATAAGAAGAGAACTTCTTGCTGAGGAGATCAGCTATAGTAATCAGATATAACTCACAGCAAGATTTATGTTGCATAAAGATGTAATGATGTATAAAGGAATAACTGGTGATTTGGCCTTGAAAATAGCATATATGTGTTGGGAAAATTCATAATGAATTAGCAAAAAGTCTTCTGTTACTCCATGCATTTGGGGAACTTCTCCAGTTGATTTGCCCTCTTGTGTCTTCAAACAGAAGTGCCAGTTACAGGCTGAGTGCATACTGAATGACATGGTATACAATTTTATTCAGGAAATTTAGTACTTGACTTAAGACAGGAAATGCTGTCCCCTTTTTTAAACTTGGATATTCCTTGATTTATATCCTTATAAAAATATTAAGGAAATTTGTGTATACTTTAGGTGGCCTTTGAAGATAATGGAGGTTACACTTTTGAATTGAGAACTACCCACTAAATGCTTCATTGGTAGCCCTGCCATCTAACTTGGGGGGTATTTGGACTGTCTTGTGCTTAAGCCAGGAGGACCTTCTCTGGCAATCCCCCACTGGAGATGATAGAAACTGGTGGCCATGTTTTCCAGTACTAAGACTTCAGTGATTGCTCCCTGGCTCACGTGCCTAAGTATAGTTTCATTCACTGTATGAACAATTTAAGAATTCTGTAGAAATATAGCAGAAGCTGGTGTCTTCCTTAAGTGTAGGAAGGAGTTTGAGCTGAACTTCTTATAAGCTGGAAGATGCTGTCTCTCACAGTGCCTGTGTGTTCCACACCTCTCTCTCTCTATACTTCTCAATATTTGGCAGCATTTTCAGCACATATGGTGCAGGCTACTTGTTACCCCTGCCCCTGGCACAGAAAACAAAAGGTAACTTTCTTCTCACTTTGGCATTTTTCAGACCATTAGATTGTTTCTAATGTCTGCATCTCTGTGTGCTGTGCACTTTTTTTTTTTTTTTTTTTTTTTTTTTTTTTTGAACTTGCCAATTTGACATTTTGAATTTCATTTAGAAGAGATCTAGTCTGGGAATCTCTTGCTGGCAAAGTACTTCCTTCTCTCTTCCCTCCCTACCCTCCCACTCTCTTGGAGATGTTAGTGGTTTACCCTTCTTGTGAATTGACTGTCTCTAGATTAGAAGCATACACAGTGCAATGCCCACCATCTAAGGAAAACCATGCCATATTTCATATATTGTTCCTTTTTCCTGCTGGCTCAGAAGATCATATGAGTCTCACCCAGTTTTTTTAACTTAGATTCTGTGGGCATTTCATAAACTCCTGTTCAGAAAGAACTGTAAGCATCTTGTAAATGTACCAGTGAGTTCAGCTGGAATCATTGAGGCTGTAGTTTTTTGCTGTGGAGCTGGTCAGTATCTCCATTTCTGTTCAGCTGTAGGAGTTGATGAAAGAAAGAAAGCAAATGACTGGTAGCTCTGATCCCATCCGTTTAAAAGGAATGTGAAAGCTGTGGTCTAGTTCTTCTAATGCCTCCTGTCCAAGCTCAGGAATTTGTTGGTCTAAGCACAGTCAGACACAACCTCTACTTCAGGAGACTTGTATAACATATTCTTAGGAATTTAGGAGATTATTTTGGAGAAGATTTATTTCGTGGTTGCATTTGGTTTTTTTATTGTCCTCTTTCCCTGGGCACCTACTGTAGATTAAGGAGCTAGGACACTGCACTAGATGCACATTTCCCCTGGCCTGTATGACTGTTTTTATGTTCAGTGTTTTGAAATTGCTGGAGGATATTTTAAGATGAGATCTTTAACAGTGTTGCCAAGATGCCAAATTTCAGCTATTCTTTTTGAGTTGGAAGTAACATAACATCATTTCATCTCTAAATTATATTACCAGACTACCAGATGTCACTGTATCTGCTCTCTCTGTAATCTAATTCTGCTGCTAATAAGGAATATTCCAGAAAACCCTAAAGATAAATCCCCTATAATGAGCTAAGTGAAATCTAGACCGTAACTATCATCTCTTATTACAGCTGAACTCAGTTTATGGCTTACCTTTGTATATATACACATTTTTACCAGACCCCTTCTTTTACCACACCTGCTGGAGAAAATGAGAGAACCACTGGAAGAATCAAGAAATTTATCCCTTCTTTTTCTTCCTCCTTTTGGGGGAAGTAAGGAATTGAACTCAGAGTAATGGGAGACTGTTGACAAGATTTGACCACACAGTTACAAGTGCTTTCAGCTTTGTCCCAGCTGGCTTCATCAGAGAGCCTTCAAAGTAAAACTGAATTGCCTGTGGACCTCAGGGATTAGGCAGGTGTTCAGCATTCCTTCAGAAAGAGGGAGGCATCTAGCATCTTATTCCAGGCCATCTGAGATTAGTTTGTGGTTTTGCCCTTTGAATATAGCTATTCTGTTTTGCAGATCATTGGGACAGCAGACAACACCTCAGTTTTTTTCTGCTGCTGACATTAAAGAAAGTGCTTATCCAAGGCCTCTGCAACATAGCATCCTTAATGTGCTTGTGTGTCAGGCTTCTGTTTCTCAAGGGTAGTCTGATTACAGGATCATTTGCCTTAACCTGTGAACACCTCAGTCAAAAAGTTGTGCATTTCTTCAGCACTGTACGCTTTGATGTCAGTAGAGCATAGTCCTTTTTCACCCTTATTTAAAATAAGGCTTGTAAAAGCTATCTTTAAAACATTACTACTACTGCTTCTTACACACACCAGGACAAATTATTCAAGATATGCCAGTCCTGGGTTTGGTGGCTACATGCCTCTTGCACCTAAGTTACTTTTCCAGGTTGACTGCCTGTCTTTGCAGGAGTGTCTTAATCTGAGACATGGAGCCTACAGAATGTTAATTACAGTACCTTTGGAAAAACCTTGTACTTTTCAGGCAGGCAAGAATACCTGACACCTAATTTTTTTTTTATCAGTGTATTTTGACCATTTTGCTTTGCTGCCCAGTGTCATTCTAAGACTGATGTTGAGATAAATACTGGGAATGATTCAGTTGTTTAGCATCTCTCCCAGTACTTGAAATCATCACAGGATTCAGATATAAGTGGGCACCAGGGTAGCAAGTTACTAAGTGAGGGACTGAATGCAGCACATTTGTTGCTTCTATTCTAAGGAGCAGTTGGAGGAGTTACTGGTCATAAATCATGTGGGACTTCACACTGGTTGACAGATTACTTGTGGAGTTTTGGGGCAAAGGTTCTGTGGGCATCAGAAGTTTATTATGTATAAACTTCATCTTAGGACTTTGGTAAAAAGTACACTCCTATGCCATTTTAAAATACATTGTTATTGCCTGATACTTACAGGCTGATGCATAATTGTGCTTTCACATGACCACATTCCCTCATGAAGGGGAAGATGGATCTTGATATTTGTTCAGGGAAAAAAACCACAAACTAACTAAAATACCCCAAACCTAACCAACATTTTTGGGAATTACTTTTTCCGAAAAGTTGTTTTCTGAACTGAAAAGGTGTGATTTAAGCAAAATACATGCATGTGACCACGAGTACTGGAATTCCAAAATAGTTACAGGATAATGTAGATACAGGATAATGCTTTTTCCTTTGCTTATATTAACAGAAAAAGGCCCTTCAGCACCTTCAGAGTTGGTGTTATCTTACGAGTAATCTTCTTTGTATGAGAGAACAATAAAAAGCTTTACAGATATGTGTTTAGTGGTAGAGAATATATAATCTTTGTAGACATAGTATTTTTGTTCTTGTTTCGTTCTCAGCCAACCAGGAAGTCTTAAATAAAGTAGAGGTTCAGTACGAGACACTCCCAGGATGGGATACGGACATATCAAATGCAAGGACGTTTGATGAGCTGCCTATAAATGCACAAAATTATGTTCGTTTTATAGAAATGGAGTTGGGTGTTCCTGGTAAGCAAAGCTGATTTTGTTCCGATTTTTTTTTTTTTCCTGCTTCATGAAACCTATCTTGTACTTTACCTTAATGAACATTCAGATTACTGAAGACTAGTTAGTAGCTGGTGATACCTGCACTTACTTTCACTACTTTTTAGTCATCTCCTTATCTGTTGAATTTAATTTTTTTTTTTTTAATGTTTCTCAGTCAACTCATACAACTTTTGTAACTTGCCTAAATGTTTCTCATATTGGTTAAAATAAGGGTCTAGTTCTGCTGCCTTTGTACAGTCAGTGGGACTATGGCTATCTTAATATGATTAAATATGTTTGACCTTAAGAGATACTTAACAAATTTCTCTTATGCTCCCCAAGAAAGATGATCCTTTGATCCTTTCCAAAGCTGAATTAGGAGATGTTGAAAGATCTTTACTTGTCTGGCAGTTTCTTTTTTCCTGTGATCTGGAAAAATGATTTATTTATTATGGTAATTTCAAGACTGATTTTCTAAGTCAAAATGCATTCTTACTTCATGAATAGTAAACATAGTTATTTCTTAACATACTAATAGTATATGCTGTATTTTTCTTCAAACAATGGTCCATAAGATCTTAAGTGCTTAAAGAAGATAAGTTTGTATCTTAAGATACAGTCCAATCTTGCTTTGTGTTACTTACAATAAAAGTTTGCTTTTCTCTCCTGCAGTTAAATGGATCGGAGTAGGGAAATCCAGGGAATCAATGATCCAGCTGTTTTAAAGATTTCAGATGCATGGAAGAAAGCACACTCCTCAAAAGACTGCTCATTCTTAAATGCATTTAGTAGCCCGCAAAGCAAAGATGTTGGAAAGATAGATTTTTGCATGGAAAGAAATGCTAGAGTTGATACCCCAAATCAATCGCTACTCCTGAAAGAGACTTTAACATGAACCTCGATCAGTTCTTGTTCAACTGCAATTTCCAGGACTCTTGTCATTGTTGTTCAAGGTGCCATCAGATTTTTTTTTTCTTTACCTAATATTTACTTCATGGTGTAATTCCTGTTTGAAAATCCAAGGTAGCATTACTTTCATGTCTGTTTGTCTTCGTTATCCCCTCTCTGCTTTTGCCGGTGTTACTTCCCTGAAATTTTAGACAGTAAAAATAATGCAGTTTTGCACAGATAGTTTTACATCCTCATTATTTGTATTCCTAAAGCTGTCATATTCTTAATGGCTGCTCTTGTGAGTGATTAAAGACGGGAATTCTGATTTTATAATGCTATAAATGCTGTCTAAATTATTGTGTGATCTGTTTTTTAAAAAACGATGTGATGCCAAGTTGTTAAGAATGTCCAGGTTTTTTAGCTGTTTAACAGGAAACTTACTCTTTGTAACTTACAGAGGACACTCAAGTATTTACCAGGAAGTGTGCCCAGAAAGTCAGAAAATTGATATTGTAAAAAGCTCGTTTGCGATTATTAAAGAACTGTTCTGATTTTGAGTTAAATGTTTTATAATGCAACACATTTTTTTTCTGGTATTTTAAAAAGCTTGCACTTCTCTGCTTTCAGGATGCATGTCTCAAAATGTTTCCCTAATTAATTGAGGTTATATTTATATTTGGTGAGAAGTCTAACATTTTGATGCCCTTTTAAATTCCTTTCTACATACAGAAGATCTTTCTCTGGAAAACTGGCAGAGCAGAGACATTTTCGTAATTATAAATTGAAGATGCTTTAGAAATAGCATTTAAAGTATTCACTGTATTTGCTTCAGATACAGGGAGAAGAACAAATATTCACCTCATGATATCTGATATATGGTGGCTTATTAGTGCTGGGAAATGTTCTAGAAGTATTTTAATTTATAACCATTATTATATATTCCAAAGATTTTGATTTCTTTTGGCAACAACCCAATAATTCCATATTCCCTTTACAGATTTTTTTGAAAATTACTTCTTTTTTTACACACTATATTACAGTGTTCATGTGGTTCATTTTCACTTCAAATAAAGCCTACTTTTTTTTCCTAAAAACGAGTTCCTGTCAGAGTGGGGCAGTAGTTTTAGATTTAGTCTGCTAGATTTCCGATATGCAGATCAATATAAGAAATTTTTAATGCAAAATAAAAGATACGAGACCTTCCAGACTATGTATTAGGTAACCAGATGTTGCCTGAAATGAAATAGATTTGTTGGATTGATGTTGGTGTTGAAGTGTTTAACACAATGTTTATGTTCTCAGTTGACATAAAATTACTTATCATAAGTGGAGGAGCAGGAGGGTTGAAGGATAAAAATACTGGTAGCTAAGGAGCACTTTCTGTTGAATTGTTTGCATTGTGACAGAGCAGTTAGTGGGGCATGTATTTTAGTTGGGTGATATGTGGAAAGAGGAGGATACCACAGAAAATACTTTGTATCAGCATTACATGTAAAGATGATTCCCCTCCTCAGCATTAAAAAACAACCTCATACTTGTTTTTCCCTTTTCCTGGAAGGAATGAGGGTCTAGTTCTGCTGTCAGCCTTACAGTCCAGCAAAGAACCATACATCCCTCTTTAGCTAAGGGGCATCTTGAATTTAAAGTCTTTTCCTAGTTCCCTGATGAAGAGAAGGAGAGATACAGCTGTGTGAAACATAAACTCCAATGCTCATTGAGAAGGAGAAACCAGTATTACTAGTATCTAGGCAATGGAGAGAATTGACCTTGCAATGTGAAGAGTAGGTGGTAATTAATAAGTATTCTTATCTTCCTGTAGCTATAGGAGGCACTAAAGGGATTTATTCTGTCTGTGAAACTACCAGCCAGGGACTGGTGGCCTAGCTGGCTGAAGGAGGAAGTAAATAAATAAGGGGATGCCTTCATTCTGTAGTGACTAAACGAATAAATGAGTGCTTACTACATAGTTGGGTTTCATTTCTGCCAAGGAGAGACCTTCAAGGTCAAGACCTGTTTCAATTCTTTGTTGTAACTCCACAGTACAAAGTAGCCTTGTTTTTCAGCTGAGGAATTTGTATTCCCAGATGCAGCAGGAGAAATAGAGCTCTGACTTAAATTGATACAGTATTCTTGTGCAGTTAGAGAAACCAAACAGAATTTTCTTGGATGCAAGAGTGATTTTTGTTTTCTTCAAAGTTCAGCTGAGATTTTTCTTTGATTCTTCTACTCAGGTGCAGGCCCGGAAAGTTGAAAACATCCTCCTACCAGTACTTGTCCAGATAATATGTGGTCCAGGATCCGTTGGTGCAGCCTTACTCTGATCAGACTTGGAACAAAGAATTTTTAAGTTTCAGGTGTTTAGACTTGGTGTCTATAAACCTTACTGTGTTATCCCTGAATGTCAGGTTCACATAAGTTTTCCTAGAGTGAACTTTTGGACTGGTGCACAAACACTTTTCCTGGTGCCAAAAACTTGTTATATTCTACCCAATTCTCCCCTCCCCAGCCCTTCCCTTTTTTTACCCCTTATTTCATTCTTATGTATGGGGAAATAGCTGTGATGTTTTATCACCAGCCTGAACATAGTGGAAACAAATACTAAAAGTTATGAGCATAGTTTAAAGCAGGGTGTGCTCTGCTTTTGAAACCATGCTATGTTCACCTGTGGAAACAAGGAGAAAGCACAGAAGAACAGCAGCCTTATACTCTACCATCAGCCGTGTGTTCAGCAGGAGCTTAAAGTTTTATGTCTTTGAAGGCACTTACAGGTTTTTTCTCTTTAACCAGAAGTCACTGTTGTGCCTTTTTTTGCCTGCGTTGGTTGAGAATCCTTTGGCCTCAAAGGAACTGCCACAGTGATTAGCAAAAGGCTTTTGGTTGTCTGTCACAAGCTAGTACTAAGCTGTAATAAAACAAAAAACCTTTGTACTTCAGTGGCAATCATGATGTATTTCCTACATACTCCCTCTCTGATGTCCCTTCTGCTGCTACCATGCAAAAGGATAGGATGGCATGGGAGGACCATAGCTGAAACTGATTCTCTTCTAAGTGTCCCCTCCCACTACTAGGAGGTTTTCAGGAGGCGTGGATACCTGTTAAACCTGACAAGGCTGATGACAGACAAGGTATTTTGATCGTGTGCTATTCTTGCTGTCACTGAAATATTTATGAGGTTCATTCTCCCAGGCTTGTGCTGTACTGCAGCATTTCATAGCTCTTCTGTCCCTACTGTTTAGTGCACCTCCTTGACTAATAGAAGGCCATATGAGGGATAATTCTGCTGCTCAGCCTTTCCATTTGTATTCCATGTGAAACTGGATCTTGGCATGTAGTTAATGGACACAACCTTCAGATGAAGGGCAGACAAAGTGTTGATTTACTGCATGACAGCTGCTTTCATCTGTCATCATCCTAGAAATCCACATTCTAATAGAACATCATAGTTTCCTTTTGCAGTCACAGCCAGCTCCCTGAGTGAAAGATAATCAAAGGTTTGGCTGGTTTGGGAAAAGTGAAAGGGAAAGTAGCTGGGAATGAAGATGAGGGATAACTTGGTCTGAGTTATCTCCAGCCTATACTGTTCCTGGTCTCTGAAGTAGTGAAACAATAAACAGTATTTTTAAATAAAAATTAAATCATTTATTATTTTAAAATAAATAAAAAGGGTGATGGAACAACTCATTCTTGGTGCTGTCTCCAGGCACATCAAGGACAAGGAGTAGTCTACAGGGTTTTACAAAGGGGAAGTCATGTCTGACCAACTTGAGAGCCTTTTATGAGGATATAACCAGGTAGATGGATGAAGGCAGAGCAGTAGACATAATTTATCTTGATTTCAGTAAGGTGTTTGACACTGTCTCCCACAGCATCCTTAGAGCTAAACTGAAGTGTGGCCTGGATGATTGGGTGGTGAGATGGATCAGGAGATGGCTGAAGGACAGAAGGCAGAGTTGTAGTCAATGGGATCGAGTCAAGTTGTGAGTCTTGTAGAGTCCCTCAAGGGTCAGAACTGGGACCAGTACTATTCAGTGTATTTACTGATGACCTGGATGAGGGAATAGAGTGTACTATCAGCAAGTCTGCTGATGACACAAAACTGGGAGAAGATGCTGACACCCCAGAAGGCTGTGCTGCCATTCAGAGGGACCTGTCAGGCAGACAAGAGAGTTGGCAGACAAGGGAGAAATTTTATGAATTACAAGGGCAAATGCAAGGTCTTGCATCTGGGAAAGAACAACCCCAAGTATCAGTATAGGTTGGGGACTGAGCTGTTGGAGAGCAGCATAGAGGAAAATGGCCCTAGGGATGCTGGTGGATGGAAGGATGACCATGAGCCAGCAATGTGTCTTTGTGGCCAAGAAGGCCAATGGCATCCTGGGGTGCATTAGAAGGGGGGTGGTTAAGTAGGTCGAGAGAGGTTCTCCCCTTCTGTCCTGACGAGGCCACATCTGGAATATTGTGTCCTGTTCTGTGTGTCCTCTATTGTGTCCTCAATTCTAGAAGGACCAGGAACTGCTGTAAAGAGTCCAGTGCAGAGTGACCCAAGATGATGAACATCTCCCTTATGAGGAAAGACTGAGGGAGCTGGGGCTCTTCAGCTTGGAGGAGAATGAGGGGTGACCTCATCAATATTGATAAATATGTAAGGGGTGAGTGCCAGGAGGGCAGAGTAAAGCTTTTCTCAGGGATGAATAACAATAGGAAAAGGGGCAGTGGTTGTAAACTGGAGCACAGGCAGTTCCACATAAATATAAGGAAGAATTTTTTTCACTATGAAGGTGACAGAGCACTGGAACAGTCTGCCCAGGGAGGTTGTGGAGTCTCTTTCCCTGGAGACTTTCAGAATATACCTGGTACATTCCTATGTGACCTGCTGTAGCTGACCCTGCTCTGATGGGGGGTTAGACTTGATGATCTTTTGAGGTCCCTTCCAACCCCAAACATTTTATAATTCTATGATTCAAGTACAGATAGTTCTGCATTACACTGGTTTATTTGCTGCCTTTTGCATATTGTAGAGAGAACTGGAATGCTTGAATGTTGATAGCAGAGAGGATGATATGGCTTTGGGGGAGCAGGTGGCAGCTCCTTTTATTTATATTTTTGAGAGAGTTAAATGACTATTTACTCTTTCTCCATGCAGTTAGGTAAGTTAGTTTACATGGAGCCAACCTCCCTCTTTCATCTTCATGCCCCTTTTGCCAGCAAAAACCAGTATGGATCACTTACTTGTGTTGAGACATGACAAGTCGAATGCTGCTTTGTGCAAAGATTGACTGTACCAGTCACTGGTAGTCTTTTTCATTCTTTTTTTTGAAAATGCACTTGCTTCCTGAAAGCTGCATTGTCAAAGTAATGTTAGAATGGAAGTTAGCTTGCTGGTTTGCTGGAGCCAGTTGCAGTTACTGAAAGGTTTAGGCAAAAGCATAAATCACTCCATAATCTCATGCTGACATATGGTATGTAAATACCATGATCCACCCAAAGGGTAACCAGCATTATAAATGTACTTTCTAATCTCCTGCTGAAATGAGCACTCAGTATAATGCAGCTGTAATCTAATAGATATTAACAGCCTGAGAATGTACAGTAAGACCTTAATAATTCAGGATTGTATGATTGGCTCCATCTGACTTGTAATTAGCATGATGAGGGTTGTGCCTCTCGCAGTTGAGCAACTACCTGCACTGGTTTCATGTTATTAGAACTTTCCAACTCATGTTATTAGAACTTTCCAACAGAAATAGCCTATGACATTTTAATGTATTTATTTTTTTTTTTTAAAGTAAGCCTATTTTGAAGTTGATATGCAATAGAACAAAATTTCATGGGGGGCAAGCCAACATTTTTTACAATTTCCATTCTAGATTCTCATATACAGGATGAATTCCAGTCATGCAGCACTCCTCATATCACCAAAAACTTTTGCATGTAGTTTGAGTTTATGCTGCCTGGATCCTCTTGTGCCTCTTTTAGGCCAAAGTCATAGAAAATCATTAGGAGCTGTTGCAACAGTGCTCACAACAGGCATAAAAGGGGAAGGGTTACTCCAGTCCTTCTGGGCTTACTTTGACCACAAGCTTACCCTAGAGCTCCTGTGGATGCAGGTGTCACGTGGACCCATCCTGCTTGCCTGGGATAAAAACAACAGATGTCCCTTCCAGGACAAAAATACGAGCAGATGAAGCAACCAAATAGAAAACAGTGAGTAGGGATCCCACCCGTGTTGTGGAAAAGTAATGTTCTTATATGGCACTTATGAAAAAGAAGTATTTTTATCCCTGTTCTGACCTTACTAGCAAATAAAGAAATGACACTGGTGACACGGACAAAATTTCACATCTTTTGAAAAAATGTGTTTGTGCAGTTGAATGCACTACTTTTTAATTTAAGAAATAGAACCTGGGCAAAGCTATGAAAAAAAAAATTAAAAAGAAAAAAGAATTGTACCTTATGAAATGCTAAGAGGCTTGAGCAGCTTCCTGGTACAGCTGACCAGTAGCTGGACTTTGTGCTTCATGCATGCTGTGTGGTTCAAGAGACTTATCCTGGTACCCTTACTTTGTTTGCAGAGTACAGCATGCCAGATTTCTACAATGGCATAAAATATTGGGGTTTTTTTATTAAGAAGCTGCTGAGGGGATTAAAAAAAACTTTCTTATGTGAGTTGAATATATTAATCCCCACTTTAGGACCAAAATCCTCTGTGGAACAGCATACTGATTAGGAATCCCCCAGGAATAAAAGAACCAGTGTATGCAGGGAACAGTAAAGTTTCTAGAAAACATTCAATTTTGCAGAACTGTGGGAGCTTCTAGAATGAGTTGCACAATACTAGTGTCAGGTCTTACAGTAGAAACAAATGCAGGAACCAGTTAACTTATTTAAACTATTTCATAGTGGAGGACAACAATGTGCTGTTCTGGGACTCAAAGCAGAATTTCTTTGCAGGCTGATTCATTACATCAGTGTGTCTGATGGTCTGTGTGTTTGTCACAATTAAGTAATAACTTATTCTACCTCCTGAGGACAAAATTTGGCTGCGGTGTCTAAAACACTTACTCACCAGTATTTGGAAAACAAAGTAAATGTTTTCTCTGGGCTTTTTTGCCCCTGTGTTTTGAGTCTGTGAATTATGTTTTGGCCACTCCATGGCAACTGCTTCACTGGAGGGTGGATTGATATTGTAGCTCCAGGAGTCTGATGTTAAAATCAGTTCTCACCATAGATCTTATTCAGACTATTGGTTTGAATAGTATCATGACAAAGTCATCTTAGAAACTCCTTAAATACATCCAGTTTGATTTTTTTTCCCCCTAAAACTAAGACCACTGCATGTCTTCCACTTTGTTGTAGAGCACGATGTAAAAACTCCTTACCCAATGCAGTCTACAAAAGAATGTATTTTCATGCTTTAGATAATTTCAGTCAATCTTGGAAAATGTAGCTATACAACATACAAAAGTGACAACTCCAACACTCACACACAATATGAGCTGTTGAGAATCACTGTTATATTTACCAACATTTCCATATCCCTGTCAGCCAGTTCTGCACAACTGTTGTCCTCATCATAGTCAGCAGCACCAACAGAGATTCCTCTCCCTGGCTCCTCCCTGGGGGTGATTCTTCTTCTCCAGTTTTATCCGTAGCATGGCTTTAGAGGGAGGTGTTCCTCTACCTTCATCTTTGGGAAATGGGGGGGATGTTGCATCTTCCTTCCTCCAGCAGGATTCATGCATTGAGGTTGCTGACCCAGCTGCCTGATGTCAGTACCAACCGTGTCCTACCACAGAATTTACAAGTTTTATTCCAAACTGCAGGTTGCTTACTTGTCTCCTGGTGTACACTTCAGAGGACCTCATCTCAGAATTTATTTTCCAACCTGGATGTGCCCCAAAATATTTTTGAAACCTGCTATTTGAATGCCTAAGTTACAGCTTTCTCTTGTAACTTTGCACACAGAACTTTAAGGCTCAGAAGCTTTTGAGTCCTAGTGCATAAAAAATATTCACCACGATGTTAACCAAAGTGGTTTGGTCTTAACAGACAAGGGGTGTAAAGCCCAGTTGGAAGGAGAGACCCTAAGATGGAGGCTCAATGGTTCATGGAGGGGCCTGCAGGGAATCTGTGACAAGTAGGGAAAGCAGTACATCCAAATCCTACAGCCATACAATTAAAACTGCAGGACCATCTGTAAACCTACCTGCTCCTGCTAAATACTAGTCATCCATTAAAAAAAAAGTCCTAATCTTGTTTTTGGAGCTTATTGAACTTAACACACTGAAAAAGAATTCTTTTTCCAGGATGAAATTTAAAAAAAAAAGAAAGCCCACATCAGTAAAATAAATCTGCTTACAGATTAGGTAAAGACTGGGGCTGCAATGCAACCTAACCTTTCCCAGATTGTGCAGTGGGGTTAGCAGATTTAGATAAATTGAGGAATGAAGATGAGGAAAGGGAAAACTTACAGGCTCAGCCGTGGAGAGCATTTGCCTGAGCTCCCTTTCCCTCACTAAAGTGGTATGAGCAAGTCCCTCTACCTCACCAGGCCTGGCTTGGTGATGGTTCCTTCTTTCCTTGCTGGCATTTGAAGGGGTAAGGGGAACAGTCACAGCCATGTCAACTTTGGCTCAAACTGCACTCAAATATGCACTCACAATTTACTAGCAGTGTTGCATTTGACTATACACAATAAAACTTGAGTGTTGTATTTAAGATGAGGATCTAAGGAGACTTAAGAGCAAGACAGGGGAGAGGAAAAGCTAATCTATAAGCAAATAACTTGGAAACGTGTGCCCCTGCAAATGAACCACCATCCTGAGTGCTGCTGCACTTGGGTAAATTAGACTGTAGTGTCTGCTAGTCCTCAGGTTGCACAGTCCTCAAGTTACTCCTAGATCTGTGTGTAGGAGCATCTCCTGTCAGTGGTGAAGTTTGAAGAAGAGTGAGAAAACAAAGAACTGACACAGAAGGAAGCGTAGGGTTGGACTGAACCTTTTTCTGATGTTTTATTGGACATGCTCTCCAGTACATCTTGCTTACTGTAGATAGAAGGTAGAACTCTCTTTAACCTTTCTGGAATTAGAAACGTAGGCGTAATTTGAACCCGGATTATTTTATGCACCCTTCTGTCATACAAGCTGACCCACACATTGGCACTGAAACAGGGAGACAAGGTGGGGCAGGGAAGAAGGAAGAGCTTTGTTTGCTTCTAGGACACAGCCCCCTGGAGCCAGGAGGGACCATGAAGAGGGTGGTCTCTGCCTTCACTGATCCAGACAGACACTTGCCTGTCCTCCTACCCTGAGACCTCACAGCCTCCCTGATGATGTCCTTGGGGGTTTCACCCTTAGGAAGTTTTTCCTACCATCCACTCAGATCCCTCCTGCTGAAATTAAACTTGGGGTTTGCTTGTCTCTGCTGTGGACAGGTGGGACAGATTTTCCCCCTTTTTTCTGCAGCAATGTTTTGGATATTTGCTACGTCCTGGTTGTTTTTATCTCAGACTGATCAATTCTCTGAAGAGATCTCCAATGCTGCTTGGGTTTTTTTCTCTGCCAGTGGGGAGCTGGGACCTGAAAATGGTGACAATTCATTCAGTGAGTGGAAGGGATGGATGCCATCATGTACCTTGCAGCAGAAGTCTAATTGTGTGTTCCAATATATTTCCCATCTCCCCATTGGCATAACTTTGCTGATTCATAATTTGGTCCATTTTGCATTTACTCTATTGATGTTTTTTTGTGCTTATGCATAGAATCTTTCCCACAGCTTTACTGCATTGCAGCCTATTTTTCTCAAACTATTTCTCCCATTTGTGAAAATAATTTTGAACTATTACCCTCTTTTCTAATATACTTTCAGTTCCTCTCAGCTCTGCACCACTTGCATATTTACTAAGTACACTGTCCCATCATTGACTTCACCAATGAAAATTTGGAATTAAATGGAAGGAAGACCCGTTCACTGAATACATTTTTCTGTTTTGATGGTGAATCACTTTCCAGGGTGTGTATTTTTCCCCTGACCAATTCTGCACCGACCCCAAGGCAGTTTTCTCTAGACCACATTCCTTCATGTGCTTATGAAAACATCCTGCAAAGCTGAACATGTCCCCATCTGAGCTGATACCAGCAGTTTGTGAAGAAAACATCCTGATCCTCACCTTGTGGTTGCTGAGCCTTGATAAATAGGCAGAAAATGAACACGTGAAAAATAAGCATAGGGCTGCCTGCAGGTTTAGCAGGTTGACTTGGCCCAGCAAAGAGTCCAGGGAGCAGTGCAAGTGCCACCAGGGAGGGGATGACACTCAACTACGACATGTGACTTCACACTGA
This sequence comes from Calypte anna, assembly GCF_003957555.1. Taxonomy (NCBI): domain Eukaryota; kingdom Metazoa; phylum Chordata; class Aves; order Apodiformes; family Trochilidae; genus Calypte; species Calypte anna. The sequence goes on along the minus strand of NC_044246.1, from coordinate 9,383,255 downwards.
GCCTGCATCAGGGTCTTGCTGAAGCTGGGGGGTGGCATTTGCTGCTTCCCATGAGCAGAAAGGTTGAGTTTGCCTGTTGGATAAAACACTAGGAGGCAAACACGGTGTTTTAACTAATTTGTAGCCAGTGGTAACTTAATCATATCTAATTATTAAGTCTAAGATCACCTTACATAACCTTCTTTAATCAGATTAATTTTTGTACCCCTTTCTTGTGTGTGTGAGAACGACCTGAATGTACTTGCTCAGTCAACTGCAATTAATAAATTAATATGGGTAGCACCTCTGTGTACTGAATCACTGAAAAGCAATTCTGGAAAAGACATGCATGTCTCATACATGTTCTCTCTTGCTCTCCTTGATATCAAGCTGCCTCCACAGCAGGATGAAAAGATGGGTTTTATTTACATTGACTGCCCAGGTCACTCCAAGCTCGGGCCTCCTTGCAGGAGCCCAGTTTAGGTCTCATCCAGACAGAGGTGATGATGGTTGGATTATCTCCTGGCATTTTGCAACCCCTTAGACAAAACTGTCCACCCAAGAATCTTGGCCCAGGTGGAGGCTTTTCCTGGGAGGAGCAGTCTGTTAGCTGCACAGGAGGCAAGAGGAAGAAAGTGACAGTGGCAAAGGCCATGTCCCTGAGCTAGCCCTGGGCTTTGCTGGGTTGGCAGTTTAGAAAAGAAAGAGCAGTTTACTGATTCATCACAGTCGGTAAGGGAGACAATTAGACACAGCAAATAAATAAACCCACAGAGTTAATTTTATAGTAATTTTTTAGGACAGAGCTGGATTTAAAAGCCCCTTCTCTGTGACACTGGTCCTGTTTACAGCTCTGGCCTGTGCCTGGTAGCAGCCTGGGAGATTTCATTCCTTGTTGTAAGAAAATCATCTTCTCATTGACATTTGCTTTTTTTTTTTTTCCCAAAAAGAAAGGCTTGAGAACATTTGCCTGCCCTGTCAGAAGCTGCCTTTGCCTTATCTTCCCAGAAGTTTCCCAACACTATGCTTGCACTGAAGCTCTCATTAAACATTTCTCTTCAGATGATGCCCTCTGCAAAGGCCTCTCAAACAGAGGTAACTGGAGAGCTGAAGCGTGCTGGCAAGCTGAAAGCCATCACCTTTGCCACCTGAGAGTCCCCAGCCCAGCACCGAGTTGCTCACCCTTTGCCGGGACACAAAGGGAGCCGTGCGGGAACCCCACTGAGGCTGCACTCGCCGGAAGAAACCTAACAATTCTTATTACCAAATTGACAAAATCCTATCATCGCAATTAAGGGGATATGTAATTAACTGTTTCTTAATTACAGCAGCTGCCACTTCATCTGAATGCAGCAATTTGCTGAGAAACTGAGGGAGATGCTTTAAATTCGTGTGTGTAAACAGTGCAAGCACAAACAGCGCGGCCGCTGAGCCTCTGTGCCTGCCTGGGGGTGTGATGCCCGACCCTGGGGGCTGCCAGCCTGCTGGCTGGGGTGGCTTTTGGAAATCCCTCAGGGAGGCAGAGAGCTTTTGAAAACCCCACTACAAACCTATTGCCCAGGGGGTTTCAAGTGTTTTGCTTGATCTCGACCTACTGAGCTGCAGGGCTGAATGTTGCCCAGGACCGCAAAGACCTCCTGGCATGGAAACGTTTCTAAAGAGCTTCTTACTCCTGGGTCCTGGCCTCTGCAGGAGAGTGAACCCCTGGTGTGTGTGCTGGCATGTTCTGGGTGATCCTACTTTTGCTTGGTCTCCTGCTGTGTGCTTTCATGGCTTTATCGCTCTTGTCTGGAAGGATCCGTGCAAAGGGATGGAGCTAGTGCCTGCTCTGCCAGTCTGGTTTCTTTCTTTCTCCTCACCAGCTGCTGGGGTGCAGCCTGACCCTGTCCAGCTGCTGTGGGTCTGCATGATGTTTTCAAGGTGCCTGAACCCTTTGCTGCTGCAGCCTTCCCTATCTTTGTCCATTGAGACCTTCCAGCTCTGCTCCCCTTCAGTGACTCCTTCTGGAGATGATGCTGAGGAGCCTGGGTACCACTCTGTGCCTCAGCTTACCCACCTGCAAGAGGCTCAGAGAATTTGCTTGACTTGGGCATGCAGCATCTGTGCCTCTAGGTACATCCCAGGAGGTGCTTATTGCTGAGCTGTCAGGCCCATGGCACTGCTAATAAATAGGATTGCTGCTACAAAGGTGTAGAACTGTACCTGATGAAGTTGGTAATTTGGGTTCTGTCATTCACCTGCACTGATTTGTCCTCTGTGTTTCATACATGAAATAAAGCTTCTCGATATCAAGCCAACACAGGAAGGATATTCTGCTTGGTACCAGCATCTCTCCTCTGGTTTCCTAAATGAAAACAAAACTATTTTCTGAGAATTTAACTACCATGCAGCACAAAAAAGACTGGCTTATTAATATGCATGTCAAGAATTTGGGAATATGGGATGACATCTCATTACTATTTTAATGATGACACGAGTTCCCACAGACACTGGTGCACCCAGAATTTCATCAACCACAGCCACTCCACTGTCACTAGCTAGCTTCATATCACACCACAGGCCTCTGGGTTGCAGTCAATAGCACTTTGAGGAAAAGAAAAACACAGTTAAAACTTGTTGAAACTTGTCCATTTGATCTCTCAAAAAGCACTTAGTTGTAGATTTACACGTTGAATGAGGAAAACTTCTGACGTGTGTTTCTGCCTTCTCTGGGATGGAGGGCTACCCACATGGTGTTTTTGAAACCAGTTATACTTGTGTGGATGCATGCACTTTGATTCATCAACCTTCGTGTTTTTCTACCTAATATAATACGCTGACTCAGCTATTTCCACAGCACTTGTCTGTGTCTGTGTTACTGGCTGTGCTTCGGTTTTAGCAGGAAAAATTACATTAAAAAGTTGAAGAAAACAAAGCAGCCTTTCAATTTGTTTAACCAAAGGGGAGTGTACAGGCAGGAGTGATATAATTTTCATAGCTGCTGAGCATTTTGGCTTTTACTGATGTCATTTGTGGGCACCAGTATGGATGCCAGGTGTCTGGCTTTTGGTAATGGGATTTGGAAACACCACCCAAAGTTTCCCATTGCCATCCAAGTGACCTTAGCAACAAATACAAAAGAGAAACAGAAAATATGAGACATGGAAAGAATGTGTTCTCTCCAAGCTGTTTGATAGGTACAGGGTTTCCTCCTGTCCTACCAAAACAGCCATCTTCATAGGACAGAAAATGCCATCACCACAGTCACCTTCTGAGGCCCTCCCTTGACCCTGCCATAGGTTGAGTTATGTTTGCTCTTCCACACAAAACCCCAGAGAGGTAAATCCACAGTCTATCACACTTAGGCAATTTATATCCAGCATCTGTTACAGAGTTAATTTTTTTTTTTACATGAGGGTGATCGACTGCAGTAAATGTCTGACATCCAGGAGGTAGAATGGGAACACTGTCAGTCTCTAAAAACCCTCCATACTCTATCCTACCCTTCTTGTTTTTAAGATCCCTGGATTAGAAGGACTTGGCGATATTTGCTACCCCCCTTCCTTCTCCCCATCTCTGTTACCCAAATGCTGGCCTCTCTCTGTGGGAGGTAATCAGGGGCCGCAGGCTCTATCAAATCACTGGGTGTGAACAAAGGACCGTGAGGAACTGGGATGAGATCACCAAATCCATTTGATTTATTTGGGATTTGAGCCTAGGTCTTCTGGGTGCAAGTGAGTGCATTAACCCACTGTGGGAGTTAATTCCTTGCCTAGCCATTATTCAGGCATCATTACAGTATGCATTGTGCTGGAGGTCAAATCAGATCACTCTAAAGAATTTGGAATGAGAAAAATGCTGGGAGTTTTTCATCGGCCTAAGGGTTTGCTTATCTCAGTGTTTAGCTATTTATATTGTGCCCATCACTGTGGCATGTCTCTGTATAAACAAAGGGATGCTCTAAATCTCTTATTATTTTAATGACATTAATGTTCTTTAGCTGAGGAAAAAAGAAAATAATTTCCCCCTGGAAGATAACAGAGTAAGTGGTTTAATGTAAACAGCAGCTCTGGGAAAGCTGCTCTCTCAGGCTCACCCAGGCAGAACGGTCCCGCTGGCACCAGCAGCCACCCAGCTGCACCTGGAGATGTTGCTACCCACACCCTGTCCTGATGCCAGGGACAAACCCCTGCTGCTGTAAGAAGGGCTCCCCTGCAATAGCAAAAATGTGGAGGAGGAGGACAGCCCATGTCTACCCCACATTTAAAGAGAGAATGGGGAGCAGCACCGCATGACTCTGAGCTCTCACATAGGAGTGTAACTCTGAGCAGAGCTCTCCTCTGCAGAGGTAACCTGGGTGCTCTGCCTGAATCCTACACTCTGGCACCAGGGGGAGAAGGAACACATGGGCTGGATCAAGGAGTATTCATTTCTTGGCGATTCACAAAGATGCGACTTGTAATTGCAGATCCAGACATATGCTGCCCTTATCATTGCAAAGAAAGATGCTAAGATAATAGTGTGATGCTGGAAGGGGATCAGCAAGGCAGAAGCAGGAGAAAACGAGGGCTGCAAGAAGTCAGCTCCCACTCCCAAAGAAACCTGTCTGGCTTTCTGGTTGTGGCAGCAAGGGGAGAGGAACTGGAAAGAACTTGAAACCCAGACTGAACTGGTCTGCAGTCTGCAGATGAAGGCTCTTCTTGGGAATGCATGATGGCTGGGAAGGCATTCTAAATACCAAGACTATTCTAGTGCTGAGAGATGGTGCTCAGAGAGAGGGTGCTTGGAGAGGTAGTGTCTGGTGTGCCTCCGTGAGGAAGAGAGAGGGCAGACAAGTGCAAAAACTGGTGGTACTGGGGGTGACTGGCACAGAGATCCTCCTAAAGGCTATAAGAGACCTCCACTAATTTTAACCTAGGGATTTTTTTAGTCTTGTTTCATGTAGAAATAAGGCCTAGACAGTCACTCCAGATGACTTCCAAACTTTCTGAACAGGTTGACGAAGGTGACGTTCTCAAAGACATCCAGTCCCTGCAGCACAGTCCCTTTGTGCAAACAGGCATCCCAGAAGAAAGACAAACACAGAGCCAAAGGAACTCCTATGCAGTGTTAGTTATGTGCCATGAAGGAGAGGGGTTTTATGAGCACCACAGTTTCAAAAGGAGCACCGCAGGTGCAAAATGAACAATTGCTAAAGGGAGCACATTAGATAAGGGGTAATCCCAAGGTAAGACACATAGCTGTAGGGATCCAAGCTTTATACGTTCATCTGCTCAGCAGTGCTTATTTGTAATTAATTTCAAATGGAATCTGAAATTTCTATGAGTTTCTCCATCCAGGGTCTGGGATCCACATGAGGATCTGTGTCCTGAGCACAGGATTCAGCACACGTCCCTTACTCCAGGAGTTTAGGGAACATCAGATTTACTGAGCTGCACTGAGATGTCCTGTACTGAGGAGTACTGAGGTACTGTGCTCGGCGTGGGAGAATGGGGCTGAGACGGACATGAACCTGATGGAGAGATAAAACAGTGTGTAGCCAAAAAGTCAGTGCTCCTGGCCAGTCATGCAGGGAGCAGAGACCACTAAACATCAGATAAGGATCTAACCTATGATATGGAGGAAACATCTTGAAGTTGCACCTGGGGAGGTTTAGACTAGATATGAGGAAGAATTTCTTTACTGAGGGAATAGTTAGGTGTTGGAATGGCTGCCCAGGGAGGTGGTGGGATCACCATCCCTGGAAGTATTTAAAACCCGTGTAGATGAGACATGTAGGTGGGACACGCTCTAGTGGGTGGTACAGATACTGATAGATACATTTCATGACATTGACAGTTGGATGCAGTGATTGTATTCTGTGACAATTCTGTGATTCTGATTCATGTTTCAACCCAGCATGCAGGGGGCTGGCTCTGTGCACCAAAGCAGAGAAAAAAATTGCTGCCTCTGTTTCTAAATATCCTGGCTCAGGTGTTGTCTTCACCTTGCAGCAAAGTAAGCTGGAAGCACAGCATTAAGATCAGCATCCCCAGGAGGAAATTACTTGGTGAATGGAGTACCAGTACTGAAAACCACTGTGAGGAACCTAAATGTGCTTGATGTTGGTTGGGTGTGCCTGTGAGTTTGTGGAAACCAGGTCCAGCTGGAAGTCTACCCTGTACAACTGTTGAACCATTCAATTTTGTTTCTAATGTTAAAGAAATATTACAAAAGAATTACACTGAGGGTAGCTAATATAACCACTGATGGCACCCATTTAACACTTTGGTGGAACACTATGATGCTTACTTCTTGTTCTCCAGCAGCAGCAGGGAAATCTTTTAAAAGGCAACTGGGGCAGAAGTGATGCTTATGCTGTGAAATAGGTCAAACGTGATGTGACACCTTATCTGTTTAGTTGTGACCCCCACCATTCCATTGCTACTCGGCCTCTGCATTGATTATCTGACAGTTTTAAAATGCTCCTGAAACCTTTGCCTGTCACCTCACATAATTTCATTAAGGAGTCAGCACCAGCCCTCTGTTCTTTCAGCTCAGAGGATCCAATCATTGTTTCTTATTTCTGTAGCCCAGGAAAAGAGAGGGAGCCATCCTCATGCACAGATGGCCTGTGATTTACATCAGGAGCTGTGGGGTTAGGGACTGTCCCAGCAGAGAAAGCTCGCTAGCCTTTCCTTTATTGAACTGTCTAGGAATGATGTGTAGTCAAAATCCCAGCCACCTGTGGCTATTAAAAATCCAGTGGTGCTTTTTGCAGGACTATCACCCATGTCCCAAGTACATTTGAGGGGGTGTGTCTGTGTGTAGAAATGCACTACAACTTCCTAAATCCTACTTCCTGATGAAACTGTGAGAAAGACACATTATTTTTTTCCTGCTCTGAGTTTTCCTGTAATGTAATTAAACTGTAGGCAATCAAATAGTTATTGCTTGTTGCCCCAGAGATGAGAGTGTTTCTGATGTGAATTCAGGAGATCCAAACATGTCGTTTCAGTTTGTGAAGTGCCTGGGAATGGTGCTTACTGCCTTGAGAAGAGCTCTTCAGTCCTGCAGGCATTTTTATGAGGCTGCAAAATACCCCTAAGCCTGCTGAAGACTGCAATATTAGCAGAATAAAATAAATTATAAATAAATAAAATGCCTGTGTAAGCTTCACCATAAATCACTGTACTTCTATGAACCACTGGGGAGGAGGCTTGGCTCTGACAACAACAGCAAAAGCACAGTCATCACGAGTAGATGCTTTGTGGTGTTGGGTGGAAATGACTGGAGGAGACACCAAATACATGTGGTCTTGTTCTCCCCCTAATTAACTGCATGACTTCTATAGAAATATACACAAAATAAACACTTAAAATTAGACTGAGAGCTCTTGCTTAAATGAAAAGACTGTCAATATTTGCAGAGAGATGCTTGGGCTCACCCAGACAGTACATCACACTTGAAAGGCTGAATACATGGAGCACTCTCTTCCCTTGCTCTGCTTAACAAAAAACAAAATGAGGAGAGACTGATTTTGATTTTCATGTTCATGTTTTTTCCAGATGCTCCCAAACTTGATTTTTTCATCAACTACTTCAGACAGCAGAATCAGCACAATGGCTCATACTGGCCTAAGAGTGTACAAAACGCACAAAAAAAAATGGGGGGGGAGGAAAGCCCTTTTTTCCCCCAAATGTTGTAGATATCTGCTTCTCTAATCTCCCTTTCTCTCTGGGCTGTTAGATGAAATACCCAGGGCAGACATTGACTGGTTCTGGAAGCAGAGCAGGAGTGCATTGCCTGAAGGCTGAATTGAACTGTAACATGGTGTGATCTTGCCAGGATGACTGGGTAAAGCATCCCATACAACACCCTTGTTTCTGTCCTTTTATCACAAAGAAATAATAATTTCAAAGCTGATGGGCATTATCATCCCAGGTGGCTCAGATCTCTTTGTGAATTTTTCATCACACTTCACCAGAATAGCAGGACACAAGAGTCTGGTCCGAGGCAATTTCATGCTTCTCAGGTAGGGCCAAACTCTGTTGGATCCATAGTGCTGCAAGCTCAAAGTAACCACAGTGAAGGCTTCTGCTCTCTAATCATCTGTGCTCAAAGCATTTCTTACCCATCCCTGGCCTCTGATACCCTTGGTATCTCTGGCTTTTGCAGGCAGTTACCTGCCCTCCCTACCAAAACTTCCCCTCACTCTGTCTCCGAAGAAATAGAAAGGCTGATTTCCACCAAAGGGGGTGGAAGCTTTTGCACACCACAGAAAATGTGGCTGCTTCTCTGCCCCCTTGCATCCATCACCCTGCATGCACCTTGTTGGGTACCTCCACTGGAAAGAACAGGAGCATGGTTCACAGGCATGGTTCACATAACACTTCCCACCTCTTCCATCTAGATCTCCATTTAACAGAAGCCTTGTAAGCCTCCATGTACTTTCAAAAGCAGGCTGAATATTATTATTTTCTCCATACAGCTAGGGAATGTGCAGCTCAGATTCTTGTTAAAACTCACATCATGTGAGGACCTTGGTTTCCATTTTCCTGAACCAACGTCTTGGCCATGGTACCAGGCAGCATTCAACAGTTCCTCCATTTTTTCACACATCAGGTCCTTGGGGACATGCTCCCCATCCTGGGAGCAATCACTGACCCATCCCTAAGGTCAGGGGATACAATTTCTGAGCCTGATTTCGTGGAATAAACCATACATAAAAGCAGAAGTATCTGACAAATTTGGTCTGGCACAATCTGTTCAGCGCAAATCTTAATGCAAATAAGAGAAATGTCAGTGCTAAAAGAAAAAAGAGTATTGAGGGAAAAAAAAATTAAAATCCTGTGCTGTTTTATGGCGTTTTTGCATAAAATAATGAGACCAAATATATCACCATTGGATTTGAGCCAGGTAAGTTCATAACGTCTAATCCAGCTGGTGGATCATGACTCCCTTCATTATTTAAAGCAATGCCGTGGGAAAAGACACACAGCAAAACTAACAAGATGGTGCTTGAGCTGCCATACTCCTGGCAGCTGAACAAATGCAGCGTGCATTTTCTCACACCAGCAGGGAGAGGGAAGGAAAACGTGGAGCTACCCATGAGCCCAGCATCCCCTCACGATGCAGACTGAGCCTCACCCACTGCCATCTCCCCTGCAGTCTGTTCATCTCAAGTGACAGTGTTTCCCTACCCCTCCAGACCACAGTCCTGGGGTTTGTAAGGTGAAGTGATACCTGGACAGGAGAGGGTTGTGCTGGAGAACAGTGGTCCACCCAGCTCTCCAAACTGCCTCTGATTGTTGGGAAACAGGTAGCAAGCACCTACCTTGCAATGCGTCCTCTAAGCACGCTCCTCAGAAGTTCTGGGATGGAGCCAGAGGTGGTAATTTCACATATATCAGCCCTTCAGTGACTTATTTTCTTCCTCCATCTCACCCAGTCTGCCATACAAGCTTTTTGGGTTGTGGCATTGGTGTGGAGATCATGTCTTGGCTTCATTCTTATGCCACCTTATCCTCTCTTGGTCTCTCCATGTTCCTTCAACACTTCTGCTTTTTTTGCTCATGACCCCTCCACAGCTCAGCTGATGGAGGCTCCCAGGTTTTGGTGCTGTTGATTTGGACACAGTCTGGAGGCTGTGCCACAGGCCTGTCCCTGCACACTATCTCCCTGCCTGTCTTCTACTACCCCCACAGGGCCCCCTCGCAGAAGCTTGTGGACATCACCCCAGGACCACGAGCACGTCCTCATCTCCAAAGAACCTCCAGAAGCTCTGGAAGGCATCATGCTTCCTTGTGTTTAAGATGATGTTTTTTAGGCTCCAGGCACTTTGTGTCCAGCATGGCTGCCATGGCAGGGAGAACACAAGGGCTCTACATAACTTCAGCTGTATGGCTTGGCTCAGAAATGGCCATGTGTGCATGGCTGCATCTTTCTGTGTAATTGTGAGGAGACTGACTGTGGTGCAATGCCATTGGTACACACAGCTCTGCTTCTCCTCATCTATACTTCAGACTTTCACCAATTTTTCACCTGTTTTGGAAGTGGAAAACCTGTTCCACCTGTTCTGTGCAAAACCAGAATATACTCTTGCTCCATTGTTCATGATAGGTAACTGCTAGGGCAAATAATTTGCTATGCAAAACTGATATCCTGGTCATAAAATTTGTTTTCCCTCTGAAGTCTGTGTTCCAGGAACGTTGATTCTGGTCTGGGAGAAGTTGTTGGGCACCTTGGAGAACCTGGCACCTGTCATTGTGGTCCTTAGTTGATGCACCTACAAAGCTGTCAAGTCTCTGAAGTATCTCCTAAATACGTGAGATACACAGATATAAACAAAAGCTTCAGGTGCAACCAGAGGTACAAAAATATGATAAAGTGACTTCCTTGAAAACCAGTTTTCACCTGCTTTTCTTTCTCCTCTGTCTCAATCTGACAGGCTCCTCTGTCACTCATCCTGGCTTCCAAGAAAAAAAGCAGGGCAAGAGAATCATTATCATCTATGGTAGGGAAAAAAATTGACCCCTTCACACAAAACAAAGAATATAACATTATCCACATATTTGTACGTCAGCATCTGAGTCTTGGAGCTCACACAAGAGGAGAAAAAGAGCAGAAAACAAATAGATTTATCGAAGTGCTGGATATTTCAGCAGAAGAGCAGGGAATGAGGAAGAACGAGAGGTAAAAGAGCCCATAAACATTCAGAAAATAGGTGTGGTGCTCTCACCCTGAACTCAACAACTGCCTGGGAGTGGTATCCTTGGAGGACAATCACTGCCTGCAGACTGAGCTCAGGAGGGAATAATTTTGGGCAGGAGGAGTGGAGGAGGCAGAGGCCAGGTCTGGACTGTGGGAAGAGTAGGAGGGACAGCTGCAGAACCCTGAGGCTGAGGAAGTGGAGTGTCTGGCTGGCCACTGGGTCCAGTACTGGGGTTGCTGCTGCCTCTGCAGCTCTGTTAAATGTTTTGCTAAGGCAATTTGGGAGGCCCATCAGGCTGCTGCTTTCTTTAGGCTCTCAAATCTCCAAACATGCTCACTTGGAGGTCCCCCATGATAACCCCCCACCACTAGCTCAGGCAATGCATCTCACAGGTGCTGTCCAGTGGTGAGACACTGCTGCTGACACATGTGCAAGGCAGGGAAACCCACATGAAGAGCATCAGCATGGTTCTCGCCACACAGGTCTTACCTACAATTCCTTTCCCAGGAAAAGAGTCAGCACAGTAAATGCCTGTTTGGTGCACCAAGCAACAGCACCTTTCCCAGCAGCACCATCTTTTGTTGCCATCTGCATGTGCTCCTTCCCTTTCTCCTTCCAGCCAGCATGGAAAGTTGCCTCTTTCTTTCCTCGTTACCATGGCCTTCCTCTGTCTTCTCATTTTCTAGACTGAACAAAAACAATGCTCCTGATAAACTGCTTTTGTCTCACTGGTGGAGGCTCAGGGTGAAGTGGTATCACCAACCCCCATTGAAGGCTGCTGTATCCTGGCCTTGGGCTGAGCTGTGGGAAAAGCATCGTGCTTCTGCCTGCACGGTGTGGGGCAAGGGCCAGAGAAAAGGGAGCAGGATGGTTGCTCCAGCATCACCTCTGCAGTCCATACGTGGTTACACACATGCAGCCTTTCTACCCTTTAAGGCAAATTTTGTGTTTTTCTTGCAGGAAACACCTCAGCTTTCGCTGTCCTGCTGCTTTGCATGCACACACCACACCCCCCACGGGTATGGGGCCAGGCTGGGGAGGAGGATGAGTCAGGGAGCAAAGGGCAGGGACAGGGAGAGGAAAACCCATCAGTGCATGCCACAGGGCAAGAAGACAAGAGGCCTCCAGAGCATCTTTGAACAGCTGCCTGAGGCAAATGTTAGTAGGTTGTTTGTTTTTTTTTAATGGTTTAATATTGTCTGAATGTTAGAGGTTTTGTAAAGTGCAGGTGGTGCTCAAGCACAAACTCTCCCACCGTTCCTACAGAGAGATGTGCTGGGCACCCATACGCTCCTCCTTGCTCTTCCCAAACTGTTGGACTGGGAGGTTCGGTCCTGGTGTTAATCGGCCCAACCCACCTATTACGTGAGGTGCTAAACGTTTGACTGTTTGACTCCCCAAGGCGCGGAGGGTCCCTGGGGGTCCGGCGGATCATTGAAGCCGGGCCCCGGTGGAGTGCCGGCTTCTGGCGGCGGGGTGGCAGAAGCAAAGGACACATCCCCGGGGGCTCAATACACGGTTTTCTCCTGCTGACTCCCGCCGGGGACGCAGCTTGAGGCCGCACACCCTGACGGCGAGGCCGGCCCGATCAGCCCAGAGACCAAGGCCAAGGGCCTGCGGCAGGTGGAGCCGCGGCGGGCGGCGGGAGGGCCGGTGGCGGCCGCTAGGGGTCTCCCGCCACTCACGGTTGGGCGGCGGCGGAGGCTGAGGCGGCGGCGGCGGCGGCTGAGGAGGAGGGGGCTGAGGCGGGGGCTGTGGCGGCCGCGTCCCTCAGCCCCCTCCCGGCTCAGCCCCCGCCGCCGCCGCCGTCTCCGCCACCCCCGGGGCAGCGCCTCCGCTCCGCCGCCGGCCCCTTCGCCTAGGCACGGCGGTCGGCAGCAGAGTGTGGTCAGTGGGGAGCTCGGGGAACACCTCCGGCATTAATACGCTTAAAAAAAAGCAAACCAACAAACATAAACCTTAAATATTTCCCCCCCTAAACTACACAAAGGTAAATTTTCAGAGCGTGCCGATGCCCAGAGGTCTGCCGAACCCTCGGATGTAACCAGGGCAGTGGTGGAACATCGTGTCCTGGGCACCCGCTTTGTTTCTTTGTTACCCACCCGCACTGCACACGCCGAGCCAGCGATTAGAGATGCCTTAAGCAGGGAAAATTTTTAAAAAAGAAAAAAAAAATAGAAAAAGAAGGGAAAAAAAAGAGAAAGGAAAAAAAAAAAAAAAAAAAAAAAAAAAAGAAAGAAAATAATTAAAGCAATGACCAGGTTAAAAGGGGATTTCGCTGGCTGATTTTAGGGCTGTGATGAGTCCACACTATAAAACCTGGGAACTGAACGACTACCCAGAGTGCAGGAGGTGGTTTGTTTTTTTTTTCTTCTTCTTCTTTCTTCCCCCAGAGACTCTGGGTTTTGTTTCAGAAACTTCATAGGCGTAGGAGCTGGCTGCAAAGGTTGAACCAGATCTATTCCAAGTTTTATCTGCCTCACAAAAGTCATTTTGGCAGCCAGGGAACCGACAAGACCTGAATCCAAAACCCAGCAGAAGTTCCCTGTTAGAAACTTTAGAGCAGGAAAATGTCTAGCACTTCAAAACAATGTAGGCTTTCATGTGAAGCTCTTTGCAAACTCACAACGCAGGAAAAAGTTCCTGCACTAAACCCTGTTTACTTGCGTTGCACGCCGACACCCAGCCCAGGTTCCTGCACCCAAAGCAAAGGGCCTGCAGGGGAGCAGAAATCAGCTCTAAGTGCATGCTTGTGTATGGCACCAACACAAAAAAAACTGTGACAAGCAACTGAATGAAGTAAATGCTTTTCCTACCAGAGTAGTTCAGCGGGTGCATCTGAGGCCATTCTTCTTCTCCTTTCTAGCTTGACATTTTCCTGGCCCTGTATGCTAATGGAAACCATCCTAAACTAGCAGGTATCACCTGCCCCTGCAGGGAAGCAGCATCTCCCTCTCCTAGTACTTGCCACCAGTGAAAATTTCTGGAACCAAGCGAGAAAGCTGAGTTAAAAGGCTTTATCTTGCACTTGCAACACTGCTGCTGAATGTGATACAGGCCAGTGAGAAGCTGAACCTGTCGCAAAACTGCCATTCAGCATGGAGGCAAGTTTCTCAAGCGTCACAACATGTCCCCACATCACCCTTCTCAGGTTCCCAATACAAGGCTTTCCTCTCGCTGAAGACTGTTCAGATGGGTCAGCGATTGCCAGGGAAGGAAATGACAGCCAAGGAAAGTGGAGTTAGCCACAGTGCAGACAGGGTTTGTGTACCACTAGTTCCCCTGGAAAAATATGCTCATTTTATTTGTGATTTGAATGGCAGGACCCTCTGTGCTGCAGCATGCACAACTGTCTAATGACAGGATGGGGGGGGTTTCCCCTTGATTGCTCTCTGAGTGGGGAGCACCCCACTGAAATGGCCCCCAGCCAGGGCCTATCAGCTTGGCAGGAGCGAGGAAGAGTGGCCCCAACGAGAGCACAGGGCACAGTAATTCACAGGAAGAAAAGCAGGAAAAAGTGCTCCAAATTTGTGGAAAAATTACAGGTTCCACAGAAGACTGCAAAATCAAAAAGGGATTTATGTAAAAGATAATCCTGCAAAGAAGAGGACTGGAGGCTGCAGGCTGTATGTTAGGCTGCTTGCAGCCTTATGGGACTGAGGTTGTGTGGTAGCCATCAGTAATAAGGTTCCAGCTGTGTGGGGACATCAGGACTTTGGGATTGACACCTGGAAGCAAATAGGCTTCACATGAACTGTTCTATCAGCTGCTCCAGGAAGACCCATGATTAAAAGCAACGCTAACTTTCAGCATACATACTTTATGGCTGTCTAGATGTGGAAGCTCTTAGATCATTCTTGATCTTAATCATTTTTTACCTAGGGAACCAAAACACCCTAATGTGTGACCTTGTGATGTACAGGATAGAAAGGGAGTTAGTGCATGCAGGGGTCCCAGCTCTGAGCCTGAGAAAGTCTCACTCCAGTGCATTTTCTAATGGTATATTTACCTGCTGATGTGTGCTAGGTAAAATGCATTAAGAAATTTTAATAAACATTTTCAGGAGATGTTTCTTGTCTTGTCCAGAGAAGCCTTGTCTGCATCCTGTCTGCATCCTGTTTTGGCTGTCCATCTCTTCCTGTCTAACCGTTGTTGTGCTACAGAATTTATATTTGAAGGCAGGAAAACTGCATGGACAGATGACCCAGAAGCTTTCTGGAGGCATGATCAAGGCAGAAGCATAACTTCTTTGATGACTTTTTATATTTAAGTTTCTTCCTCCTCTGCTTTATTTCTGGTTTCACATCAACAGAGCTTTCTTATATATCTACTGTAACCATGAGGTCTCCTTCCAGGGCTGCTACTTAATTATTTTCCTGCAATACGCATCTGGAAGCATTGTAGTTTCTTTCCTCTGTATTATAGTGCATGTGATTTGTTTTCTGGCTATCCAGCTGGATCATGCTTTTTTATAGATGGAGATTTACTTAAGTGAGAATCCTTTCTCCAATTAAATGCTCTCAGTTTAAGAAACCATTCTCATTTTATGTGCAAAAGGATCTTGAAGCTGATCAGTTCTATACAAGGTAATTGATGTTTCCTTCTTGATGAGGTTTTTTTTTCAAATTGTTTACGTTGTATCAGGGAGAGCACTGTGTAGTCAAAAGGTTATTCATAAATAATGAGCATGCAGAAGTCTTGTCTATTGACTGATGAGAAAACGGGGAGAGAACAAGCCCACAGCTCCTCCCGAGGTCAAGTGTCACCATCAACACCTGCCCCAAAGTGTTGGCACTCATGATGAATTTCCACTTTCCAGGGAGGATGTTCCTGAGTGCTGTGAGTCTGGACCTGGGCAGAGTGATGCTCTGCCCACCCTGAAAGGCAGAGTTGAATTTTAAGGCAAGAAATCTCTTTAATATAGTAATTTGTGGAGACATCAAAAATTTATAGGTGCTGGAGCTACTCTTTATCACTTGAAGCTTTTCTTTGAGACTGTACCTGGACAGCATGCACTGAAGATGAAATGTCAACTCAATCATTCTTCGGTGAGATGTTGTTGCATTTTTTCCCCCTAAAGATAAATTTAAAGGGCAACTCATTTTGCATAGCATTTTCATATCTTCAGTCCTGAAAAGAAGGAGCCAGGACTATGATCTGAAATCTAATATTCACACCTTTTGCAGTGGCAGAGGACAGGGGGAAATGTCATTAAAAACCCAACTCAATTATCTTTGTGAAAGAGTGTTGTGTAAACTGGGAAATACAGTCAATGAAGAGTTAAAATAGTAAATAGCATTACAGTTTGGGTTTTGGTTTTTTTTTTTTATTGCTTTACCCCAGGCATTTACTGTGGGTTCTCCATGTGAAATGTGGTGGAATTATTGTGAAGACGTGGTGTTTAAATATTAAACATTAATGTTCTTCTTTTGATGGTGAAGCCAGTATTAAACCTGTTAATTTTTCATTAAAGGACCTAAAGCTAAATTTGTTTAAACTCTAAATTTGCTGTCATCTTCATAATAGAAGACACCAAGTAAAAGCCATGCAGACCTGAGAATAAATAGGAGGGAAATGTGGGAGCCAGCTCCAGGCTTCCTCACAGGGTGGAGGGAAGATGAAGGGGAAGAGAGAAGCAGCAGGAGGGGAAGGAAGAAGAAAAGCAGCTCTGGGAAGAGAGGATGAAGGAGGAAAAGATGAGCATGTACAGAGCAATGGGAAAGGGTTTGTAAGTATTAAACACACCAGTACAGCAGCAGGGCCTGTGCAACTTCTGTGCAGCAAAAGGCATAAGCCTGTGATGGGTTGGAGGCAAGTCAGCTCTGGGAAATGCTGCTTGCTCGTGTGGACCAGGCAAGAAAAGGATGTGGGGATTCTGAGCTAAACCTATGCCCTCACAGCACTGCCATGGGCAACTAAAGTCAGTGCTACTTCACAGCTGAGTCTGGCCCCAGGTGCATTATTTTATCTCAGCGTGGTGGTGAGATGTGTAAATCAGCTCCTGCTCATCATTCCTAATGTCAAGGGCTGCACCTGTACAATCACATCCAGGTGGGAGCCTGTACCTTCATCATTGTTTTGTGATTGCCGGTGAGAAAAAGAACTCACAGGAGGTGTTTGTGTGTAATCCTTTGGAGCATAAATGATTTTAAGCTGTGGTTGGCGGGTATGGTGCTGGCTGGGCAGGGAGATGGAGTAGGAAGCGCTGGATGAGTCTGCATTTGCCAAGCAAGGAGAAGGATTTTACAGTAATTGAGATGTGAAATGCTGAGAGTCTTGACAAGAGTTTTAGCTGTACAGATGGGTAAGGAAGGCCATATCTCAAAGATGTTATGCAGAAAGAATCTACAAGCAGCAGAGAGAGAGCTTGGATGTGAGCCCGGGGGAGGCACCCACGGGAGCCGCTGCCCAGGTGACTGCGGAGCGATGCCATGGAGCGATGGATGGGTGGAGGGATGGAGGGGTTGGGTGGGTGCCTGGGTGGAGGACTGGGTTGTTCAGGGCTCTCATAAACAGGCATCTGCAGGAGGGAGAGGTAAAAGATGGGCAGCTGTATTTTAACCTTGCTGTGTGCAAGCTGCTGCCTGCTTGTCCACGCAAAACTGAGAGACTTAAGATTCTGATCGGCGCAGAGACAGGTCTCTGGTAAAGCACTAGGTCTAGGAGACAAAATAGGATGTTCTTATGGCTAATGAAGAACTAGTATCATGCCCTTCATCCAGTGAGATTTCCAGCTACACAGACAACCAAAAAACAGTCAATTAATATTCAGTATAGGCTATTTTATTAGAAATAACAGGGGAAACAAGCCCATATTTAACTTTGGTTATTGGACTGCTTTTCTTAAACACCACTTTCCTATTGCTTTAACCAACCCAGTTAACCCTAAGGAAAAAACCTATTTGATTTAATAAGGATGGCAATGACAAGGGCTTATAGAATGACTAAAAAATAGGGGGGAGTCCCGATACATGGGCCTAAACTGAGCTGTCAGCACATGGACATGGAAGGAAACAAGGCAATTGGGGATTTTGTGGCAGTGGGACATGGTCCAGCCAACTGACAGGGCAGTGAGTGAGCAGCATTATTTTCTGTTGGACTGTGCAAAACAGCCCAAAAAACTAAATCTCTGCAGCTGGTTATGTTTTTCACCTGAATTATTTAAGCCCTTTCCTGGAAGGGCCATCTCTGTGTATTCCTCTCCTTTACTCTGTCCTCTTTTTCCCCGTTTTCTTTTCCTCTCTCCCTTATGTGACCAGCTCATTTGCAACATTTCTGTTGCAATCCTGCCGAGATTAATTTTCACTTTTTTATTGAAAAATCAAAATCTTTGGAATTAAAAGCTCCCAATATTGAATTTTCAATAACAGGTGAAAATTAGGCTCTGCATGACGATGAGGAGAAGGATGCGCTGAGCTGGGAGCGTGAAGATGTGGGTGCCAGTGGGCTCACATTTGACCCACATGAGACAACAGGGGCAAGTATTTACAGCAAAGGAAAAAAGCAAAGGTCATTTGGGAAGTGCAGTGGAGAACACAGGGGAAGGAATTTTTCCATTCAGGGCAGGGCTGGTAGGAGGAGGAATTTTCCTGCTGTCTGCTTGCAAAGCAAAAGCAGGAGCAAGATGCAGAGTTTTGGGGGGATGGATGTGTTTGTGGAAAAGTGTTGGGGATTTGAAGGTTCCCTTTAGGAGAGAAATAGCTTAATAGATGCTGTTCCAGCTGCTTCCAGCTGTGCTTCTCAGGGCCTGCAGACACCTCACTGTGCCGTGCTGTGTGGCAAGCAGTGGGACCATGGGTTGTGCTAGTGATGGGTGAACCCCTCTGCTGCAGCAAATGGAGTGAAGCAGGCAAGGATATTTTCTCTCTGAAATCTGCCACAGAACTAATGCAGATGCAGCAGCAGCATTTCCAGCTTCACTAGCACCTGGTGTTCCTTTAATTACCATATAGCCTTGCTCCGAGCAAGGTTAAGCAAGGCTGTGGTGACACAGCCAGTCTGTGCTGTGACTGCTGGTCTGGGTTCCCCCTAAGGTGCATCTTGCACTTTTCTGGGAGTGTCCTCCTTTATCTGCAGGGCCCTTTGTGGCCACCTGGACATCTGCACAAATGAGAGGTGCAAGGGAGAGTGGCTACCCTGGCAGCCATGTGCCAGTGCATGTGAGCACTGGGCAATGGGTCAGGGAGTCCCAAGTCCAGAGAGCTGGCTGCACTCTGTGCATGCAACAGTTCACACCAACCAAGGGTAACTCTTTCCCTGGATGGTATTTCTTTAGGTTTATTTTTTTTAAGTTCCTTTTTCAGGCAGATCTTGCAAACCCTGGCCTTGTTTTTCATCTGGGATGGCAGGGTCTGCATGAGTGGGGCTGGATGGCTGGGGTCAGAGCTGCTGAGGCACTGTTGGGCAATGGTTAGCAAGTAGAGAAGAGCAGATGAGGTGGTTCCCTTATGCTTTCAACCATATCACAAAGTTTTTCCACCAACTTCCCAAGAGTGCACTCCTGCTCAAATGCTGTTTCATTTCCTGCTAAGCTGTTATCACTGATGAAGACTTTGAAGATGAGGAAAATCATGTAGGTTTCAATTTCCAGCAAGTGAGATACTCTGAAATTACTTCAGAAGAACTATGGTCTGCTTCTCCCTCTGCTGCCCAGCCCTGCTCCCTGCAAAGTCATGGGGGGAGTTTTGCTGCATGTTTTGAATGTCCCAGGTATAGAGCAGGGCAAGACAGGGAAAGCAAAACACACAGCAAATCCCTTGAGTGCTTGGGCCCTGCGAAACAGCAGGTAGCCAACAAAAGGGTCTCAGCCATTTTAGTAATGCAGTAAGCTCGTACCTGCTTGGAAGGAGGCACCAGGAATGTCCTAGCACTGCAGCACAGCCCCAGCCCCTGGAGCAAATGGCCAAGCACTGCCTGGCCCCATCAGGCTGGGGACCCTTGGGTCACATTAGCTGCGAGCCCTTCCCCATTTCTGGAGGCGAGAGGAGGAAATCAAACAGGAGGTAAAACATTGCTTGAAGATTTCACCGTGGCTTCCTCCCTTCCACCAGCCCTTTCCCAGCCAGCCCTGGAGAAAGCAACTGGCGGCAGCACGTGAGGAATGCTGCAGATGGATGGTGTGTCATGGACACAGCTGGATGGATCTGGCATGCAGGTGTTGGGCTGGTGCCTGCCAGCTGCCCAGCCGCCTCCAGATATTTGTGTCCGAGGGATGAAAGGGGAGAGGAGTCTCCCTCCTCCCTTCAGAGCACAGTGAGGGAGGCAGCCATGCTGGGGGGAGCAGGAGGAAGGCAGCAAACCCTTCCCACAAAAATTCTCATGGCTGAATTGCCCTGCCAGTAAGAGTTTGAAGGATCCTGGGGCTGGACATGGTGGCTGCTGCCTTGCAAGCCAAGTGACCTCCAGCAGCCCCACAGGCACTGCCCAGCTAACCCAGCAGGGGGGAAGCCTCTTGCAGGAGGTCCTCTCCTCCCATGCCCATGGGGGAGGCAGGTGGTCTCAGCATTGGAAAAGGCCATCTCCTAATTCAGGCATCCCTGCTGCTGTCCTTGAGGGGCCCTGCATCAGATGCCATCACGAGAGATGGAGAGATTAATCGTGAAAATAAAAGTTGTCTGTTGCTTAAATACAAAATGATCATGGCCTTATTTTTTTTTTCCTGTGCAAAAGAAAAGTTAAAACCCTGTATTAAATAGTGACATTGGTGCTTAGGTTACCATAAATTATGGGCTGAATAACCTGGGAGAGAGAACTAGAAAGATGTTATTTGTTGTCTTAAATGCCCCAATCCCTAAAATTAAGGGCTTGAGAGGTTATGCCCAGCCTGTCAGAAGGGAATAAAGCTAACTGAAGTTACATCTATATAATTCTAAAGAAGTATGTGTTTGTGTGGGTTGTGTGGAGTATGTACATATGTATGCACACACATACAAAGGGATCTGGAAATACACTGGTAAGGGGTGAGATACTGCAGTCTTCCCTGGATGCTGAATGTGGGCACTGGGGGCCTTCAGGAATGGTTAACAGGAGAGGTGGGCTTTGTAGTTTCCTTCCAACCTTTGGCACTTTCACATTGATTGAGGTCTGTCTGAGAGTCTGTGTTTGTGTTATGTGGATGCACGTACACCAAGGGAGAAGGGGAAACGGGTTGCAATGAATATTGCCTGGAAGAAAGGAACAGCAGAGAACTGGTAAATTAAAAAATAATGATTTACTATAACACAAAGTTACAGTTTAATGCAATTTTTTTTTTAAACAAGCATATTAGTAGCACAGAAAATCTGAGCAACTGTGTCACTAAATGGAAATTATAAGCTGTCACTCAAACATTATACAAAAAGGCTTTGCAATCAGTAAATATTCCTCTTGTGCATTTGGGAATGAACATACGCTATATTTGCATCCCAAGAAGATAACAGTGATGAGGATGCCTGACTTTCAAGCCTCACATTGGCTTTGGCTCCACAGGGCTCTGGGATGCTGCAGACCCCACAGAGTGGTGCAGTCTTTGGCCAAGGACCTCCCTGGCAGCTGCTCATCCCCCTGCCCGGGATGAGTCCTGCCCCCCATCCCGCTGTGAGTATTTTGTCAAGCCAAGCTTGCCCAGACCTGCTGGGGACTGTAAGTGCAGGTTTGTGTTTTGTTTTGTTTTTTCTGAATTACAGCTTGTATAATAAAGATTTCAGCAGCTCATTGCAAACTCAACTTTAGGCAACATCTGGGAGAATCTCTCAAGATTACTTTTATTATCCATTTTCTGCACACAAAGATGCTCAACTGGCTTTCAATGAGTCAGCGAGCAAAGGTGTATTCCTCTAGAATGGTCTCATTTATATTTTTTTTTTGGTTACTCCTTCTCTCTTTGAAAAGGCTGTTGGAGCTTTTTGATTTCTCATAAGCTATTGATGGAAATGACAAAGAAATCACAAAGTTCATTGGTTGGCTCCTAACCATTAGATGAAATTAGCTTGCCTAAGCCATAAACCCACTGTATCTCCTGCAGGACCACCTCATGCTGCTAACATCATGCACACAACTGCTTTTCAGCCTGAATACACAGAAATGTTCTGGTGCTGAGCTGAGCACTTACACAGCATCTTTGTGTTGCTCTGCCCAGCCTGTGATGTTTGCATGTTGTCTATTCCCATCACACCACCCCCCTGCACTTTAGAAAGTTTGGAGATGTATGGTTCCTGACAGCCTGCAATTAAGGGTTCAGGAGGGCTGTGTAGTGATAGCACTTTGCCCTCCCTGAAGGATACAGACTGCTTTTCTTCAAGAGGGCTGCTGGGTTTGTTCAGGTTGCTTTTATTTGTTTTTCTTTATGGAGAAGCTAAGCCCCTTTCTCCATCCCACTGGAGGATGGAGTAAAGCCAATTACTGCAGAGTTTAGAATCAGAGGCATTGCTCTGCTTATTTCACAGATTTACTTCTGATCATCAAAGTGACAGAAGACAATAAGGAAAAATTTTCTTGCCTTGCCCTGTCTTGTCTCCCCAGTAAGGATCTTAGAGGTCTTTTCCAACCATGATGATTCTGTTTTTCTGTGATTCTGTGACAGGGCAGGTGTCTGCAGTCCAGAAATACTGACTCCCACATTAAGTGCAGCCTGGGGATGTGAAGGTGAAATCTTTGAAGTGACTCAGTAGAAAGCCAAGGGAAGCCTTTCCATGTGTCATGGTAAGAGCAGTGAGGCTGGAGGGAGGCCCTGCAGTGAAGTGCTTGGGCCATGTTGTCTTCTGCTGTCTTGGCACCCCTGGAAGGGGAGCCACCTCCATGCAGTCCTGGGACATGGTGAAGACCAGCACCATGGCAGGGATGGAGACATCAGGGCACTGCTTATTTCCATGTGCATAAAGGTGAGGGGATGTGGCACAGCTTTGTTTGCAGCACAGCTCCATGACAGTTGCCTAAAATACCCAAGCACTGGCTGGCAGGCAGGCCCATAGGGCACAACTGTGGCCAAAGCCACCCCTTCACACCTACCTGGGGAGAACTTGATGGTGGTGTTTGAAAGCATCTGAAGGGAGATAGTGGTCACATGAGATGGAAAAGGCTGTTTTAGCCCCTGCTAGGACAAGAAGGGTGAGCTGCTCCCCTGGCCTTTTGGGAGGGAAGTCAGCGATGGCTCAGAGCATCCCAGAGCCAACACCAGCCCCTGCAGCTGGACAAGCAGCAGTTCAGTCTTATAATTTCAAGCATTTATGGATGCAGGCTGGCACAGCATACTCAGAGCTAATGGTCTTTTTGCAAAAGTAGTGTTTTTCTCTGAAAATAACTCACATTGGCATGTTCCATCCTACTTGAGTTCAAGGCCTTCAATGATGGAGAAGGGGGCAGCTCCATTGGGGCTCCTGAAGGTGCTTTGATGTAGCCAGATGTGGTCTGTTCCCACACAAGGTTGGAACTACTGCAACAGTGTGATACCCATGACCAGCCCTTTGCCTCTCTCTGCTGGGGCACTGGGGAACCCATGCTTTCCCATGCTACATGTGTGACCCTTTTGTGGCTTGAAAAGAAGGCTGAGCCCAGGGCCTCTCTGCAGGAATGAACAGAGGGATGGTGGGAGGATCAAGTGCCTTGGACCCAATTTTGCTCCTGGATGGAGCTGGGATGGAGCTGGGATGCAGCTGGAGGCCAGTTTGGTTGTTGCATCCTCTCCCCAGGGATTTCGTCTGGATGACAGCCAGGGTGCAGGTTCAGCATTCCAGCAACTCTTGCTTTTGCAAAACTCACTCTTTGCAGAATCCAGCTCAACCTTGGTGTTGAATGGGGTGAAAAAAGAAAACCACACAACTAATTCCAGCCATTGCACAACTGTGGCATTGCACCCCCCAGGCCTACAGAGGGTGGGCCCCAGGGAGACCCAAACTCAGCTGCGACCTGGGGGCTGCCAGGTGCCCCTCTGTGGGTGCCCCCCTGGCTCCTGCCCTGCATGAGGGCTTTGAGGGCCCTGAGTGCCCCTACCAAGGGGAAGGGGCAGCTGTCTCCTGCTCTGGCCCCATGGGCATGAGCTGAAGGGGAGAGAGGGGAGAGAAGACGGAGAGAAGGGGAGAGAGGCTTAAGTGCTGATGCTGCTCAGTGGTGCTGAGCTGGGCTGGCCACCCCTCACCTGCCACATCTCCAGCAGTGCTTCTGCTTTGTCTAAGGGGTGGCTGGGCAGAGTGAGTAAACAACATCTCCTGTGAGTTTTCATCATCCAGGCAGGTTAATAAGGGAGAAACTACAAACTTTAAAGTCAGTGCAAGAAGTTTGGCTTTTCTGCTTGGCCCTTCACTTCCCCCGGTGAGAGAGCTGGTGCCAAGTGGCCCCGTGCCAGTGCAGAGGGTGAGCAAAGTCCTGCTGGACCTGGGGGGATCCCTCCCCAGGGCCTTGGTGGCTGCTAGGCTGCCCACAGGGTGTTTAGCATCACTGCCCAGTTTGAAAAGGCCCCTTGTCCACTAGGGAGGATTAGGAACAAAATTTCATGTTCCCCCCTCACACACCCCCATCTTATTTGTAATGTTTCTGCCATGTTGATAGCAGGAACTTATTATGGTGAACAAACAGGGCTTTGAGAAGCTTGTCGGGAGAGGGTGCCTGCGGAGAGGACTCTTCCCTCTCCCACCCCAACTCCAAAGGGTGCCCCCGCCAGGTCTGGGAGAGGCAGATACCAGGGGATTAGCGGGTGGCGCTGGAAGGGCTGCAGCCGGAGGGGAGGTTTGGCACAGCCGCCTGGATGAGAGCTCACAACAATGGCGAGCTGCAGCCTGCCAAATCTCAACACAGCAGGCAAGGCTAAGGCTCAGCTCTAGCTAAACGGGAGCCGTGTAGGACCCTCCATTTTGGAAGAGCGCTAGCAAGGTCTGGCACTTGGAATTCTTGGCATCCACAAGTGTCTTCGCTCTTTCTTATCCCCTCCTGTTCCCAGTAGATTTTGCATCCTTTACAATGGATAAATTATACATGCAGAGTTTACTCTCCTACCCAAGCTTTGAGAATACCCCAGTGCCAGCCAAGGGAGCTGGTGCATGGGGGAATAGCCAGGAATGTTTAAAATAGTCTGGCCATGTGACTTTGGGGATTGGGAAAAAAAAAAACCAAAAAAAAAACCAACCCACCCCAACAAATCCTTTCCCCCAGCACTTTAAATGCGAGTGAACTTTTTTTTCACAGGAGAGACTCATGAACTGGTGATCTGTGCGCCAGTCACGAGCCAGCAGCTCTGGTTTCCCTCCTGGCTGCAGAAGCGGCTGCGTCTGGGCCCTGGGGCGAGGCACGCGGAGCCAGAGCTTGCTTGGAGGATTCTGGATCCAGCCTGGGCGAGGTGGAAAGTGGGAAGGCGGCAGAGCGCCCCCGTCCCTCCCTCTTTGGCTGGCGCTGAATGATTAAAACTGAGGGCAAGGGTACCTGTGCTTGTACATACAGTTTGTTCTCTTGTAGGGAAAAAAACCTAAACACAACAACAAAAAGAACAGCCGTGAAAAGGGAGATGCAAGTGATGCAAATCCCTGTTTGGGCAGGAAACCACTGGGAGAAGCGTGGCTCTCAGCCCCACATACTCCTCTCTACCTGGCTGGCTGCCTGCCCCTGTGGGCCCACAGCCCCTGCCTGCAGTGGCACCCACCAGCCCCATCCTGCTGTGACCATCCCTGTTTGCCCATGGATGAGGACAGTGATGGTGTTCTACGATCCTCCTGTGGCTGCCTGCCCCTGATGGCTGTGGGGGGCAGAGGGGCAGCAGTATTAACGAAGCTTTTAATGACAGCTACCGGCTTGTACTACAAGCATCTGAGTCTCATTTGAATTCAGGCAACTTTAAGCTCTTTTGGCAGTATAAAAGGGCCTGAAAGTGGATTCCAGTCACATGTGTGCTTGCTTTTAGACGCCAGTGCTGTGCCAGTGTGATGTAAAAGGGCCTCCGCGAGCCGGAGAATCAGGCCCTGCATATTTTACACTCTTTTGTAGCTTACTGTGACTCTGCTTATCTCTAACAGTTAAAAACCGAGTGCCAATGGTCTACACGCTGGATACGTATCATGCAAAACCAAATATAGCACGGCTCAAGAACACTCTTTGCATAATGTACATATGTATTTCATTTATTTTTGTAAAAATTCTGCTTAAGCATATGGAAGGGAAGGAGTGATAACACTGCCTAGAGGCAGATATAATGTGGTCAGGCAATGTGCAAGCTTCCTCACACAGCTCGAGGAATGTGCCTGAGTTTGAAGTTGTTACATGAGTCCTGGACAATTGCTTAGCAGGGAGAAACAAGTAGGTCATACAGATGATTTTGTGACAGGGGTCTTCCCATCAGGTGGCAGGGAGCCTCCAAAGGCTTTTCACCTGGGGCTCTTATTTTCTAACCCAGAACTATGGATGTGCAAGACACTAGCTGAAAATAACCATGTAGTTCCACATTTAGGAGCCTGCATACATGAATTTTTCTTCAAACTTTTGGCTTGCCACATCGACTCTGTCCTACCAGTAATTCTACAAACCCTCTGGCTTACATTGCGTAGTGCAGCCACTACCGCCAATTGCAAAAAAAAAAAAAAAAAAAGAGAAAAAAGAAAAAACCCCAAACCGATCCAGGCAAGCCACTAACAGAAAAAATAACCACATTTAATGAAACTTGAAGCTTCTTGTCCTCCCTGGGCAGGGCCAGCCAGACAGGACTGACCCCAATGCCTGGCCCTGAGAGATGCTGGGCTCCTGCCAGCGCTTCAAACAAGAGCTGTGCTTTGTTCATCTCAAAGTGTGCCTCTGTCTGTACTGCCTTTTCCTACTTTCCCTGTCTGCAGACAAAAAATTGCATTTTTAAAAAAGCAGAGTGGCTGCTGCTAGAGATTGGGGTAAACCATGTGTTGGCTTTGACTTGTGCATTCATCTCCTCTCAGCTGTGGTGGGAGCCGCTGGGATCTGCTTGTCATTGCGTTGCACGTATCAGCTCCTGGATGCTTGGCCAAAGACAACACCAAGCCTTCTGGGGCCCTTGGCCAAACCTCATGGCCTCTTTGTGCCGAGAGGATCTTCCCATCCTGCCATGGCTCCTGGCGAACAGGAAAAGTTGGGAGCACTGAGCTGGCTGGCCTCTTACTTCCCTTTGCTGATCTCTGCTGGATTTACCCCTGATTTTTACAGGTGCAAATGACAGGCAAACCAAATGCATTAGCACTAGCTGATGTTCACAGATCCAGCAGCGTGTGAAGCATTTTGAAGCTGGCATGCAGATGGCAGCTGCCTGTACCGAGGGACACACTATTTAAGGGCTGATTTTCCAAGCTGATTGCATCTTGGGCAGGGAGGATGCTCAGACATAATCTTGAGTTCATATTAAATTTCATCATTTTCAGGAAAACACCAAAGCACCTATGTAGCTGCAAATGGATAATTTACTGTAATTCTGGATAATTCAGTGCAATTAATCTAAAAAGGGTGCTTCCCTAAACAGGGACCACGAGAACACTCCTAAGCTAAGATGAAGTCAATGAGCTTTACTTCTGAGTAATGTTAGCTGGTGCCTGAAGTGAGAGGATCAGGGTGTAAATGTCCTGGTGGAGAAGTGAAGGATGAAGAAATAGAGATTACAGCAACACTGACATGTGCTTATTTGTGGACACAGGTGTAGATTTAAATCATGGACAGGTGTTTTACCTATGGGTTTGTGTAGATTTTATCAAACAGGCTTTGTTTTAGAGGCTGGGGGAGAGACCAGAGACATTTTAAGAGGACAAAGGACTGTCAGGGTATGAACATATGTGACAGAGGCAGCAGCATCCAACAACAAGATACCTTTTGATGTGTCGTGCTCTCTATCCAGAGCCAAATCTTAATCTAATTTTTTTACTGGTACAAAGTGATTTTCTTAATATAGTCATACAAAGCTGTAACAAAATAAAATTGGATCTTGGTGTGCTAATTGGAGAGCTGACCCAGAGCAGCAGTTAAGCATACGCTGAGTGTGAAGTGTGAGAGCCGCTCCACCCAAGTCAGGGAGGGTACACCTGGCCTCTGAGTTAAGCATCATTTTAAGAATTTGGAGCACAAATTCAGAGGAGCTGGTGTCTAATCTTCTCCCATTTCTGCTTAGATACCTCAAACCTCCAAACATTTCCATGTTAAAATAGTGAGTGCTTCGTTGGGAACTACTGTAAGTTTCCCTCCTCCCTTGGAGGAATATTGCCCTTCACACTGAGGGGTGAATTTCATTTTAGGAGAACTGCAAGACTAGAGACAAAGGTAACTCACCCTTACTGACCCTCATTCCCACAGCACTGGGTGTTGCTGCTGTAGTGGAAGAATTAGGTGTTTGTTGAAAAGTCTGTGCTTCACTGGCTTGCAGGGCGTACAAGACGGGAGGACTGGATTTTAATTTAAGCTATTAATTTGGAGGGAGGCAATAAAACAGAAAGGCACATAAAGATTTACTTGCCCAAAAACCTCTGAAATGTCTCCTATTTTTAGAATGCTCTGCAAATGCTTTTCATGCAAATGTAAACGCACGTATACATACGTATGTATATCTCTGTTATGGAAATCAACTCTGGCTTCTTATTCACTGTGTTAACGAGCTTTGAAAAGGCTTTGGCATTTCCTTTTCTGTGAAGGGATTTTTGTTTTTTAAAGAAATAATTAAACCCACGTCTCATAAAGGTACTTTTAAAGCAGCCAAACCCTCATAGCTGTAGTCAAGCTAAATTTGATCTGGTTGTGCAAGCAGTCCCCTGAAATACTTCCCAGAACACTGACAAACTTTTAATCATTTGCTGAAAGGTGATGCTGAAGTACCTGGCTGAACTGAGGCCTCATCCAGAGACCTGGGGTGTGGGAGCCAGGCATGTGAGAGGGTGGGAGGGGGGAAGTGTGAGGAGTTGGCTCAATCTCTTTGCTCTGCCAAAAAGCACAGAGCTGGCTGGGGAAGCCATGGGGCAGTTATCACCTGCAGTGCATGGACACACCAAGTATTGTATCCCTGGCAAGTCTTCACCTGCAGCCACATCTCCAGCAACAGCACTGGGTGGGCAGCTCTGGGTCCACGGGGAGAACAGCATCCGCCTTGCAGGGTACATCTTCTGGAATAAAAAATCTGTTCTTCAAGTCTCTGTATGAGTCTCCATCCTGCTGGCAGTGAGTCAGGAGATGATGACTACTGTGGACCCCTTCAGTGCAACACCACCTCTTATAAAGTCATCAAAACCCAGAGGGAAAGCCAAGAATTCGTGGGGCTGGATTGTATCCCAGAGTGTCCAGTAAGCAAAGATGTACATTATACGTATGCCTAAAATGGAAACATGAGCTGGTGCTTGCTTCTACAGCTTCAAAGGCAGCAGCCAGCAAATTCTCTCTGGAGCCCAAATGCTAGTCCCAGCAGACAGCCCACTGTATTGGCTGAGAACAAAGGTGAGCAGCAGGCCACAGCCTGCAGGTGCTGGAGCATCTGCAGAGCAGCAGCCAGATCAGGCTGCACACCAGAGGATATCTGCAAATAAAGTGGTTGAGTCCCACCACATCTGTAAGAGAACTAAAATGCACAGCAGTCAGAAAACATCTTGGCAAATAGTTTTTTTCTTTTTTGTTTTTTTTCTGTGAGTAGAAGGAGTTTTCTGACTAGCAGTTTCTGCCCATGTCCATTGGCTGCTTTCTGTGACTTCCCTTTCCACTTTAAGCTGTCTGTACTGACTGGCAAAGGAAATGAAGCAGGATTATTTCATACCCAAGTTGTATATCCTATAAGAAAAGGAGCATCCTGCTGTGCCAACTAGTGGTTTTCATACAGTAGCTATGCATAGAAAGCAGGCACTGGCTTTGAAAAGTAAAACCCTCCAGGGAGTCACTGCTCTCCCTGAGGGAATACCATTTACTGAGCACCAGCTCCATTTGTTCCAGGGACATTTCTAACCTGTTGCCTGGATTTTAATGCAGTTCAGGTTGTCACATCGCACCAAAAGGCACACACATGAGCTGCCTTTAGTGGGTAAGAACAATGGGCTCAAAGGGTTGGGTTTTATTTGTTTTAAATATTGTTTATTGATCAAGAAGGAGCAGCTAGTGTGGTGGGAGAGCAGTGATGTCCTTTCCTCCCAGACTGCTCTCCTGGGAGGGGAGGACTGATTGCCCCCACTCCTGGTTTCCACTGAGGTCTGAGCACTGAACTCCAGCCAGGGAGGTGAAAATGAGCAGTTTCCATGTTGCCTGAATTCCCTGAATATTCATCTCTCCTGCTCAAAAATGAAAAGAGAAAAAAAAAGAAAAAAAGAAAAGTAAAAAGAAAAAAAAAGAAAAAAAAAAGAAAAGGAGAGAAAAAAGAAAAAAGAAGAAAGAAGAAAGCAAGCTTCACATTTTCTGTGGCACCTCAAGCTGGGGGGAAAGGCCAAGATAAATGGATACTTTCAAGGTCATTAGCTAGTGGAGCTCACAGTTTGTATCACCCTGCCAGAGCTCAGCTTGGAGAGGTTATAAATGTTTTTCATCTGGAGCAGGGAGCTCATTGTTGGAATTTGGATCCTCTGCTTGGCTGACAGTGAAAAATCCAAATTCTGGTGGAGCAGGGCCCCCCTCCCTGCCTGGGAGGTCTTTTGTCTATTCATCTGTAGCAGAAAACAGGGAATTAGATGTGGGTTGGAGATACTGCAATGCTTTGCTGCTATGGTTGCCACCACCAGAAACATCACTGGGCAGCTGACCTGCCTGGCGACCCACCAAAAGAGACACAAGGTCAAGCGCTGTTTGGCCTCCAAGAAAATTACCTCAAAATGATGTCCAATCCTCTGCAGCCTTACGGGCCAGTAGCCCCGCAGCCTGTGGAGAGACAGCAGGATGGAGGGCATCTCTGAACCCTGGAAGACTGCAGATTTTGGGGGCACTCGATATGGTGTCTGGCTCTTTGCAGCTGAGGCAAGGGCAGCTCTGCAGCCACTGAGCCTGCCTGCTAACACTCAGGGGTCTTCTCCTCGTCCCAGCTCCCAGCCCTGCTGAAAGCCACAGCTTTTGGCCATGTGTTTGTCTGAGTTAATAAACCCTGTACCAGCTTCTTTTTTCTCTAGGCTCCTGAGGAGATCATAGGTGCAGGGACACAGCCGTGGTGGCAGCAAAACCCAGCTTCTGAAGGGGGAGCTGGTGTCTGGCTGTCTATATCTCTTCTGCCTATTCCCATTGCTTTGCCATCCAGCTGTGGTGCTGGGTGCAGGGAGGGTTTGTGCAAGGGGGGGCATCCTTCAGTCTCATGGACTTGCTTTGAAGGCTGCTGTGTAAGACTAGAGTTCTTCCTTCAAAATCTGATCTTTGGCATTCACCCAGGTGCAGTTTGATCAGTGGATAGATGCTTCTTCTGGCATCTGGAGCCCCACAGGTTCCAGGGAACTCAGAAATGGTGAAGATAAATTTTAATTTGGGGTCAATGCCACAGACTGAAATGGACAGAAAATTCCAGCTATTTGGTGCTCAGTCAAGCCAGATGTTTTATAGCCTCTGGTGGAATATCAGTAGATGTATTTCACAGCAGTAAAGGTCAAAGATGGACTCTAAAGTAAGTGGAGCCAGTATTTTTGATGGCTCTTGGATTAGAGAAATATTTACTGGCAGATAATATCTGCAGAACAAAACCTTCTCATTCAGAACCGAGAGAAGAGTTTTAGCAGTAGCTGGGACCTCCAGGAGCCATCGTGTCTTACAGACCTCAGGCTGGCATGGATGGTCCACAGGGATTTTTCTCTTCTTCCAGAGCATGAAAGGTGCCCTGATAAATAGAGCTGAGCTCCTCTGCCTCTCAACTGCACACCTCACCAGGGACTCCTGTTCAGGTTAACCACAGTGAGACCTGTTCATCATTTCCAGGTCATGACACAGAAGCACGGGGATCCTGGGAGATGCAACCTCAGGGATCTCCATTGCCTCTCCTTCCCTTAACCCACCAAGCCTGTGGGTCTGGTTTGCCTGCTGTCTGCAGTGGCTGGGTAGCTGTGGGGAGATGTCTTTCCAAGGCCTTTCTCCCCACTGCTTCCAGAAGCAA
The DNA here is from genome assembly GCF_003957555.1 of Calypte anna. Taxonomy (NCBI): domain Eukaryota; kingdom Metazoa; phylum Chordata; class Aves; order Apodiformes; family Trochilidae; genus Calypte; species Calypte anna. Next base: position 9,351,612 of record NC_044246.1, on the reverse strand, counting down.
AGTCCCAAGAGCCTCCAAAAAGCTGCTGCTCTGCAGGGATGCCTCAGCACAGAGCAACAAACATTTATACCCACTTAGTCACAGCAGGCTCTGCAGGACAGCTGGACTGAGCTGAGATTTAACTGCCAGGGACACATCCATTTTGTTACTGAATTTATCCCCGACATAGTCTTTTGTGGAAAAAGTTTCTATAAGGATACATCCCCAAGCATATATGAACTAGAGGCTGCAATAATACAATTTGAAAGTGGGCAGGGTATGAATTAGCAGTGCCTTTCCAGACATATTTCTGAAATGGCACACAGAAATACTGAGAGCAGATGTTATATTGCTTTCAGAGGACAAAAATGGGTCAGACCTCATAGCAGAGTTTCTAACCACTATGCCATCTCTGCTGTCCTATATTTCTCAGGAGGAGAGCAGGGAACACTAATTGTCCTGTTCCAGGTGTCCCAAACTCCTGTAACAGTTTATCTCCTAAAATGCTACTGTGGTGAAACTGGTGTCTTCCTCCCTTCCAGAAAGATAAATGGTCTCCACATCTGAATCAGGCAGAAGTAAAACGATCAGCCCAGATGTCCCCTTCCTAAGAATGTGAGTTTGGGAGCTAACAGATCCCAGGAAGTAAGGGATGAACCCCAAGTGGCTGTGAGTGCTCTGGATGTGATGTTACATCTCCTGGGTCTGGAGAGGAGGAGGAATACCCACAAGACCCATTGGACACCAAACATGTAGGACAGATCTGGCAGCTGGGGCAGGAGCCATGCTGGGGTTGGAAGCAGGGATGGAGTGGCAGGTTGTGCCTGTAGCCTGGGCAGGGCTGACCTTGGCTGAGGTGGAATGGATGGATAAGCCACCAGGCAGCAGCAGGACCTCCCTGACAGACAGACAGACCAGCCTGAAACGTGAGGCCTCCCAATAGGAGCCAGATCCTTTGCCACTGCCTTGTTGGTGTCCTGGAATGACCTGGACACTGAATTACTTCAGGCTGACTCGGTGGCTGGAGCCTGTAACTCCTTGCATGTAGAGGTTACCGTCACCTTAACCCATTCAGTTTGACTATCAGAAAACTAAAATTTTGTATTTTTTTTTTTTTAAGGTTTGATCTTGTTTTCAGGTAGTAATTTCCTGTTAGGGAGGTTCTTCCTGAAGAATTGCCTTCAAGTCATCTGATACTTGTTGGAAAGTGAGGTTTCCCTGGGCAGCAGTGGTTAGAGGGCACATTGATGTATTGCCAAAGCCTGTATTGCTCTGGGCTGGCTGCAGCCAGTAACAAGTCAGGCTGTGACTGGAGAAGCAGGGGAGTTACAGGAAAGGGAAACCAAGTATGCATGGGTGATATATCTGTGATTCCTGCTATCAGGCCTCCAGGGCAGCAGAAAGAAGGTGTGACACTAACTCTCCTGAAGACATCAGCAAAGACCCCCTTGACTCCCCACACAGCCCAGGCTTTGGCTGCAGCATCTCCATCACAAAGCAACTGGGACAGCAGGGCTGTGCTCCACAGGCATGGCAGAATTCCCAGGAAAGGTCTCAGAGAGAGGCCACCCATCTCCCTGAGTACTTGCAGTACTGGGGCAGGGCTGCATGAACAGCTGGACCTGGTGGGGCTCCCTCAGCACTGGGGATCACAGCCCCATGGCTCCTGGGGGCTGTATGTGAATGAGGGAAGGGCTCAGGGACCAGCATGTCCAGAGCAACCAGGGGGACAATGGCAGGAACACACACTGGCCCTGACCAAGTAGGCCACAAGTCAAAATAGGCTATCACACCCAAAATCGTGTCAGGGGATTTTCTAGCACCAGAGGAAACCTTACCGGGTTTTATGCTTTAAATAAACTGACCTAAAATATCCTAGCAAGGTACCCAGTCAGAAAAATGCCAAAACTCAGCCAAAAGCTTCTGAAGGCAGTCAGCAGTGCAAATAACTCAGCCATTCAAAACCATTTGTTTTTCATGTCAATCCCTGATTAATCGGCGCTTAAATTATGTTCTGTTTATTTGTTTATTTGTTTGTTCTTCTGGGATTAGCTGCTTCACTTTGAAAGAACACAGGCCCCTTAAAAGATAGATGAAGGTGACACACAGCAAATGTCCACTCACCCTCTGCTTTTTTTTGAAAGTCTCAGATGACTTCTGACTCTCCTTCTGGGTTTCCACCGGCACAAGACATGAAACGGGATCTTTGTGGTGTGAAAGATGGCAACAGGCTCACTGCTGTGCTGCACCAGGGCAAGAGCATTGGTGTAACAAGGTTTTAGTGACTGATAAAAAAGCAGACAGGAGGCTTTGGGTTTTCTCCTTATCCTAAAACACCAGACCAAGGAGCTGATGCTGGACTCTGAGGTCTCTGATGAAACAAAAGCTGGATGCACTCCCCATCTCGGTGAGAGGAACAGAAATTAAACTTCATGAACTTGAACAAAAGACTAATCTCTGAGAGGGGAGAGGGGAGTGAAACAGAGAGGAACCACAGACAATTAGTACTCTACAGGCTCTGACAGAGTCATTAATGAGGGGTAATACCCAATTAAGGAGGAGGATGGGAAATCTGGGGAATGCCTGTATATATTCCAGTAAATTGCTTATGGCTCCTCCTTATTCGCCTCTCTAACTTGGATGATTGTCTAAACAGGAAAGAAACATTCAAGTGAAATATAGTTGATGGCAAAATTTGGAGCTCATAGGTAGGTGGCTTGCTGCCCAGATGTCCTGGGAGCACATCCCCACACACACGTCTCATCAGAGATGCATGCATTGAAGGGTGTGCGAGAGGGAGCCTAAAAGGTTCTGGCAATGATTTAACTCAATTAAAGTCCGTGGGAGGGTTCAGCTTCACATCATGAAGCAAACACGGGATGAGTAACTGATATAAAAATGAAAGGCACTTTACTTGTGTCTTTTGTCTTTAGGATGGCAGGAGGTGGATAATATTCCTTTACTGACAGGGTAAGGCTGGAGCTGGTCAGATTCTTGTAAAGCATTATGGGTTTTTTGTTGTCAAAAGGTCATCAGCAGCTTCGAAATGCAGATTTCCTTCCAGCAGGAAGTATTTAAAAAAAAAAAAAATGTTCTACCCATCTCAGCATTTCTTTAAATGGAACTGTTAGTCCTGTTGATGTGACCTAAATCAGCAATGTCCTGCATAAGAAAGAAAAGTAACTCACAGTCCCCAGTGCCTCAGAAACACTTGTCTCGATTGACAGAGAAAGAGTCTGTTTCCAGAGAGTCTCCTATAAAAATAGCTGGTAGCAATTTTCAGATTATGAATTCTCTGGGTTTGGGGCTTTGGGGGGCTTTGGGGAGTATGGTTTTTTTTTTGATAATTTTATTTTTGAATGAACCCCCCCAAAACATTAATTATGTCATCAGTATTTGTTGTTATTTTATTTTATTTTATTTTATTTTATTTTATTTTATTTTAAATCTAGCACCTCCTTTAAAGTGGTTCCCAAAGTAGTTTTGAGAGTAAAGCTTAGTTCATTTATGTCTTTACATATGCTGTGTAGAGGGAGAGCTGGATAAGCTCCAAAGACTTTTCCAGACCTTCAGAGCTTTTTTGAAAACCAGTAAGTCCCTTGTGCCCCCAAGCTTTATGACTAAATTCTCTCCTCAGTATTGCTGCAAGGAACAGAGATCTTTACAAGTCTGCTTTTATAGATTGGTTCTAAACAGTGTAATCACCAAGTTCTTGATGGTCTGAAGAATGGGGCTTGACTTGCTCTAGTCATCCCTCCTTTTCTCCATAAATACAAATATATATATATACATATATATACACACATACTTAATCCCTCTCTGCCCCAGTATATACAACCAATGGTTATTGCATCAGTGAATGTTAGAGATCCCATTTTTCCCAGGGCAGGGCCCCTAATGTGCACAAAGACACAATGCAGGGAAGATTAATATCAGCTTCTGCTTTGCCATTCCAAGCCCCTACTAACTGTAAATAATATTTTAGCAAAGATCTTGATGCATCATGATCTATTGTGTTGCAGTGATGATGCTGCTTGTTATGTCTTTAGCAGTGATTTATCATCCTCTGCAATGACACAAATCACGGATGGCTCATGACACCCCAGGATGTATGATCTCTTAGTGGTGGCAGTGATGAATTTTGCGCTTAGATCATAACATTTTGAAACCTGGGATGTGGAGCTGATCCTTTCCTTTTTACTTCTAAAAGGTACCTAAGGCAATAAAACCCTCTCTTTGTTAACAATGCATCAAGTAGCACATCTCCTCCTTTCACAACAGCTCTATAAGGTTAATTCTGGCTAAGCCTCAAAGGGTTATCAGGCAACTCCAGATTACTCATTCCTGGTGCTTTTCCCTTACTACCTCCTAACCTTTAATGTCCTCCTCCTGCATTCTGGTCCCAGGGACATATTTTGAAATTCTGCTGCATGTATAATGAGTATGAAATGTTCCTCTAGGAGCTGGAGAAAGCTCAGATGTTTGGGTACAGTAGGCCCATTCCGACACAACAAGCCTACGCTCAAGCTGTGATCCCAACAGAGAAGAAAGCGTTTCAGGTCTGAGCTGCTCTCATCCAGTGAGCTCCTGCCATACCGGCTCTGCTCCGAGGAAGTGGAAGTACTTGCTTTTATTTATTTTTATCCTGTGGCACTGAAACACCCTAGCTAAGAGAGGACAGAACGGAGAGGGGGGGTGTTGAAGGTTCTCACTCTTCACTGCTGGGTCCCTGCTGCTGAGACAACCAGCATTTCTTTTAGGCAACATGTAACTTATTGTGAGAATCCAGGTTTTCTGGTTTTCGAGTTGACAAAATAGACATGAATGTCAAAGGAAAAAAAAATTAAAAGAAGAAAAGAAAATCCCAAACAAATATCAGGGGGCTGGCCAAATGCTTCCCTTGGTGATGAACATCTGGCTTTATTCGGGGGACCTTTCAGGCTGTCTTGGACATGGGTATGGCTGGAAACCTGTTGCTGGGGGCTCACTCCAGCAGCCAGCACTCCCCCCGAGCTCAGGCTGAAGGGGCCCCTCCAGGGCTCAGCCCCCATTGCTCTGCCTCTTCCCAGAAGCGATGGGTAAGTCAGCTGTCAAAGAGAACCTGGACTGGCATCAGGCTGGCTGTAAGGCACTGCTGATACCCACAGGCAAGGGTCTATACAGCAGCCACGGTGCCTGTCAGCCGGAGAGGTGCTGGAGCCCCAAGCCTGGACTCAGGGCTGCCGGTATCCTGCTAGCAGGGCAGGGGATGGGGCAGGCGAGGGCATCCCCTTGGAGGGCTGCAGGGCTTTGGCTGAGGCGTTCTGCGCTCCTCGGCCCCATCCTCAAAGCCTGGATGGAGGCTCCAAGGTGTTTCGTCACCACTGGATGGAGCAAAAGAGGTGGGCGAAGAGAGCCGAGGAAGCCTCCCGGGAGGCTGGGCTGGCCGCCTGCCTGCCCTGGCCGCGGCTCAGCTTCCAGGGAAGCTGTTAATAACCCGGAGCCTCCTTTCCCCTCTGCTGGGGGGCCCCGGGGCCCCTGGGGGTGCTGCCCGGCCTGCCCGCCCCCAGTCCCCCCCCGCCACAGCTGCTGCTCTCCAGCCGCAGCCAGCAATCCAGGTGCTCCACGCAGCCCCTGCGGCCGGGAAGTCCTGGGCGAAGGGGACCCCAACCCCACCGGCCCACGGGGTGAGGAAGGGGGAGGGGAGGTGCTGTGGAAGGCAGCAGCACTCAGGGGCAGCAAGGGTGAGGGGGGGGGGAATGCAGGTACCGCACCCCAAAGTTGTGTCTGCTCTGCTCTGCCCCGAGGATTTCGGTGCTCGCCTCCAGCCCCTCCATCCCGGCCGGACACAACCAACCTGGTTTCTCTAAAGGTGTTAACAGGGTCAGACTCGGCAGCATTTAGCAGCTGATAACGATTTGATACCGTTATCAAATCTCGGAGAGCTGACTTTTTTTCTATTCCTTCCATCACAGAACAGAAGTCTTAAGCCATTCAACCAACGTTAAGAACTCATTTCACATGAGAAAAGGGCCCTTTTTAAGGAAGGAGCTCTTTTCCACCCCTAAAACTTAGGAAAACAAGAACCTTAATTATCAGCCTGAGACAGCCGAGCATCACGGAAAATTTTACCTCAAGTGGTGAATGTTCAGCCAAGTTAAGATACAACAAAGGAAGATTTTAGAATAGAAAATCTTGGGCAATCCTGTTTATAGTCTTCATTGCTCATTAGTGTCTGTGTTTTCTGTAATACTGTAATTCATTCTATAATATGGTATCATGACATCATATTGCTGCAGCAGGCAATGCCATCCCCTGAGAAGAGAGTTCTACTGAGAAGAAAAAAAAAAAGATACACAGGTTTTAGGCTATATACTCTGGAGTGACCATCTGTGAAATACAGAGCAGCCTTTCAAACTGAAGCCTGCCTTATTACTAGATCCAAGTCTAGAAGGGGAAACATCTCCTGTTGTCTTCCAAGGGTGAGAGAAATCATTTGAGACACACCTTTTCATGGTATCACATTTCTTCTGTTCCCAGTGAATAAATATGATTGTCAGTAAAATTCTTAACAGTGGGGATTTTACACATGCAATAAATTTCTCACATAGAGTGCTCTGTAAATATAAATATATATTTGAAACTGAGATGCACCAAGAGCAACCTTCTATATTTTAGTATGTAACAATTTACAATATAATTCCCACTATTTTACATGCTTTCTTTTCAATAAACATATTTCTATTAGCTCATACTTCACCAAGTCTTTTCAGCTTAACCTGTTAAAAATGTTGCATGAAGGACTGTTGGGTTATCAAATACTAATTGGGTTACCAAATACATGTCTTGAAAGTATGAATAGATGGGTTTTAGTAAAGAATTAAAATGAGTCAAACTTACCAAAACCAGACAAGAATTAAAAAAAAAACCACCCTAAAAGTTATTTAATCAGGTAAAGAAAATTAAACACCTTCCTAAGCCAAAATAATTATAATAAAATAATTACAATAAAATCTATGAATGAAAGCCCAGGGATGTAAAAGCTGGGATGACAAAATGGGAAAGAAGTGCTCCTGTGAGCCAGTAGCACAGCAGCCAGAGCATGTTTTTTGTGAATGTGGAGGACTTAGGTTTAATATTCAGTATTCCCCCATGCCCAGAAGAGATGTGAAGCCTCACCACAGTCTTGTTCAGACAAAACACCCTGGACACAGGACTATAGACTTAATGGAAGCTGAGTTTCCTTGTCCTCAGTGACTGCTCTAAGCACTGTGCTATTTAATAAAAGGGAATCCCTTGTCCTTTATTTTATGGGAAGCTTTCCCTTTTTTAACAGGTGCCTGAATCTTTTGATTATACTAGAACAGCTAGCAATGGAAATTATGGGACTCGTTTGTCTACCATGTTCTGATATATTTATTTCAGCTGAAAGTCTCTGGCAAAATTCACTTGAATTTGCAAATGTGTTTGAGCTTCCCTGAAATATCATTTTATGATATTTCATTTTATGATACATCGTTTTATGATGTTTCACCTGGTATTTTCCAAAATATGATGTGATGATGGTGATGATGATAAGATTAATGATTACAGCTGTTATTGTTCAGGTAACTCTAACAGTATTTCCTTACTTTTTTCTTTTTCTTTTTTTTTTTACTTTTCTTATTTCTTTACCTACCTGCAGCATATTATTTTACATATATTTCCTATTTATTTTGCTTTGTCCTTGCCACTGCCATACATGATGATGCCCTCATGGCTTTCAGTATCCTCAGACCCACATCCCCATGACTTCTTTTTATATAGTCTGGGCCAAATCCTTCACAGCATTACTCCAGTTTCCTTCAGATGTGATGCCAATGAAATCAAGTTATATCAACAGAGCTGATGTGCAACCATGGAAAAAGCAGAGACCTTATCTGTATAATGTCTTGATATAATTTTTTTATTTTATAATGTCTTTCTCAGCATATATCTCTATTTACAGTTTCCTTTTTTATTTCTCTGCACCTCTTTATACAAACCTGTCTTCTTTACATTCAGTAGCCATCACCATGATCTATCTGATCTAGACAGCTGTGCCGAGACAGGGGATTTTGAAATATTACAGTAAAAAACTGTGAGCTTTTTGCCACACTTGTATTCATTTTAGTGGTTATCACTGTAACAGTTAACAAAAGACACAAAGACATCCATACCCAAAACACAGCATATGAAGATTTAATTTTTTTTTTTTTAATGGCACATACATTTAAATAGCTCCTACTTTTCCCATTTGGCAAGGCCATTGTTGTGGCTAATGTATGTATTTCTGAAAACAATGATACATTTCCAATAGTATCTTCCACAATTTTTTTTTTCAATGAGCAATAAAGGAGGTTGAGGTGGGATGTGTTTTATCCCACCACATTATATCATTCCTCTTTTTCCTCTTTGTTGGATGGCAATCAGGAACCCTCATGCCAAGCTTGGGAAGCAACAGCATCTGGCTCCTTGGCAGATTCTGCAGGCGGTCTTGTTGCCAGCCTTTAAGCTGTGTCTGGGTCTGCTGCATGGTTTGGCTGCAGATGGGCTCTCTGGGTTGCCTTGTGCTTATGGGTGCCAGTTTTGGCTTACCTTTGATTCTGAGGACTTTACTCATTTTTATTCATTTGTGAACAAGGACCCGTCCAAAAGCTTCATGAAACCAGTATCAGAGTGTACCAATATTTAAAATGAAAAGGGAAGGAGGCTATTTCCCTTCCCCCTCCCCTCCCCAAGATGAAACATTATAATAGCATCTGCAAATGGATCTGGATCTATCAGTATTTCCATTATAAATCAGAGGCTTAGAGCTTAGCCATGAATATTCCTCCCAGAATGGAATGCAATGCAGTTGCTGGTATCAAAACAGCACTGAATGTTTTTTCAGACCACCTAGGCATTCCCACACTTGCTTTCCCTTCCTTCAGGGACAGTCATTTTGAAGACATGACAGTCTAACACTGAGCATATGTCCAAAAACATCTGCATGACAAGAAGAAACACTTCTTGCTGGTGTTTTGGGATGCTGAGGTTCAAGGCAGTTTTGGAGCCACTTACAAGAACAGTGCCTGGGCCTGGAAGAAAAGCTTCAAAATCAGAGACTCGGTGGGCAAGGGGGGAACTGTGGCTATGAACACAGCCTTCCTGCCTCTCCCACCTCCAGACTCCCGAGGGCTGGGAGGTTGCAGCAGGGAAATGCTGTGCCCATCTCCCGCTTCAGCACCTCCCATCAGCTCCTGCCACGCTAGATGTGTCACTGGTGAGACCCAGTTTGGTCACCTTTCTGCCTGGGTTTAGGCACCCAAACACCCTCCAGGAAAGGCCCTGTCTCTCCTGGAGAGGGTGCAGGGTGAGTGGGGTGTGGGGAGGCTGTGTTCCCTAATTGGAGGTGTCAGGCTGTTGTCAGGGGGTAGCCAAGTGCCTCTGCCCAGCCAGCCAGTGCGGATGCTGCCTGGCACAGATGGCCTGGGTGGGGGGTGGGGGAGCTGCCCAATTACCAAATTAAGCCTTCAAAACACAGTATGACTCGGATTTTGGAAGGAACCTTTCTGAACCCCAAACCCCCATGCCTGTACCTCCTCATGGTCAGCCAGACCAGGAACAGATACTTTCAGTCATATTGGGACAGGTGCCTTTGGGGTATCTTACTTGCTTGTAAAGAAGCATTCCTGCTGAGCCAGGGGAGATGTGAGGACCTGGCATCCCTGAGAAGTGGATGAGGTGGGGCTGGAAGGAGCAGAGGAGCATGAGGAGCTTGTAGGCACCCTGTTAGGGTGTACATACGGCAATGGTGCTTGGGGACCAGGACTCTGCCCCTGCCTATGACTGGGACCTCGTGATAATGTTGGATACTGGGCAAGGCTGGATCACAGCTGCCCATGCTGATTCCCAACATGACCCTGCTTCCCTGCTGAGTGATTCTAAGGGATCAGAGCAGTCTCTGAGCAGCCAGGCAGGCACTGAGGACAATGCACAGCAAAACCTCTTCTAATTACAACAGGATCCACAGGCAGAAGTTCCAGTACCAATAATGACAAAGGAAAATTAAAGTAAAAAAAAAAAACAACACTTTTTTTTAAAGGGTATTTCTATTTTTCTTTCTGATATACACAATGCAAAATACAACTGCCTGAAATTTTATTGCTATGTATATGCTCAAAGAGTCATGTCAGTGACACATCCTGTTACACAAAATCCAACTAAATGTGATGCAACATTCAATGCTGGTGTCTCTTGCTTTCTTTTTGAAACCTGTCTTTTCCATACTGAGGGGAAAGGGTTCTTTCCACATTTTCCTGCAGTACAAGATTTATAACAATCTTTCATCTGCAATCTTTTCCAAGATACATTTTTTTGCAATCCTTTGTAACAATCTTTCTTACAATCTTATGCTCTTGCATTCTTAAATGAATCAAGGCAGGATGTCAGATATGTTGGTCTAGTGGCGGGCACCTCTCTACCCCCCTGCCTTTTTTTCATAGCAGCATAGGGAAAAAAGTTAAATCATGGACAAAATTGTTGTAGATTCTCTTTTGCAGGTTATTTGTTGAGAGGAAGTTATTCACCTTTAAACTGAGTGATGCTCCCCATTTGGTGACAGACTTGAGCACCCATGCAGTTCCAAGTATGGGAGGAAGCTACATGCAGTTGATGAAATTACTTGCCTTTTAAATTAAAGTGCTTAATAAGTTTCAAATGTCAGGTCTCATTTTTGCATGTGGGTCAGAATCTTGTCTAAAGTTCATTTCTTTTTTAGACTGGTAAAATCACACATTACAGATCAAAATAATAACCAAAAAAACCCAACAGTTAGGCTCCTTAATGTGAACCTCTCCCCTCTCCTGCATGAGAAGCAAGAGAATTCATCAGAAAATCACACATCAGTAATAAAAGTACAAGCTAATATTATCTCCAAGAAAGACTCCAAAATGACCAAAGACTGAGTGTCCAAATAGCAGAGCAGGTTAAGTGATGAAAAACAGGACTGGTGAATGTTTGTTTCACTTCCATTTGAATTATCATTTCATGCTGTGTCTTCTGGAAATTTCTTTACGGAAGTGAGGGCTGACTGTTATTGGAGTGGTTGGTTGCTCTTTGTAGTGCCCTTATTCACATAAATCCCACAAATGTTGATGTGTTTGTGGTGGTATTTCCTTTTTTTACTGTTCTCTTTGACAAGTTTCACCTATCCAGAGGGAAACAGAAGGAGTACTGTGTGGTTTAGGTGATCAAGTCAATACCATGAAAGGTGAATGGCAAATAGGAAACTGTCAACTCAAACAGCTCATAAATAAGGCCCATGATGAAAATCATGAGTCTAAACCATTGACAGCCAAAAGCAAAAATATACCAAAAAACTTAACGAATATGCTCAATGCAGTTCCAGCTGGTCCATCAATCATTAACCAACAGAAGTGCTACAGCCATGGCAAATAGTATTAAAATAAATAGTATTACTATTGCTAGCTGTGTTGTCCATGACTCCTGTCTCACAGGGGAGGGTTAGGCAGGGATCTTCTGCCTAGAGTTTAGGGCATGTCAGAGATGCTCCACAGAGATGTTCCACTCCCACTGTCCCACTCCACCAGCCCTGAGCCACCTCTTCCATCTCAGGTCATTGCTATCTGAGCACAGAAGTCCAGGATTCAGTCACTGCTGCAGGTGGTTTGCTGTGGATCTAGGCACAACAGTTGAGAAAGGCATTTTTATTGATGTCTCACTGTCCAGTTTCTAGGGGGTCAAAGAGCACAGCACAAAAGCTGTCATCCCACTTGGCTCTCATCACTCTTCATTTTGGCACCAACAGCTGAGGCCAAGGATTGAGTGAGCACAGGGGATGAATCCTGCTTTCAAAGCTTGCAGATCAGGACTGAAGCATGTTGAAAGAGCCATATGAGATGCCTGCATACCTCTTTCTTGCATAGTCTTGTTCTCTGGGTAAAAAAAAGAATCATGATGCTGTGGGGCTGAGGGCTCTTATGACCATTTAGGCATTCTTATTAATGGCTTGAAAAGGTGGTCAGATTTAAAAGTGATACTTCAGGAGGGGGCACTTCTGCAGCAAACTGACCTTTGGGCTGAAAGCAGACCCTTTACTTCTTGTCCACAGGTGATTTTTGTTAAGTAAAATCTGGAGAAAATCCATGTCAGTTTTGTTTGTGTATTTTTCAGTTTGACTTGCAAGCAGTGCTTTGCCCTGCTTTGAACAGTCAACTCAAACATTTAAACAGAACATTTAAACAAACACCTTCTTACGTTTTTGAGTTGGGTCTATCTTTTCGCTTCCCTTTAATGGCATTTTACCTGAAAACTTAAGGCTCTTGCCATTTGCCAAGACACATCCTCAACTCCTCACTGGGCAACAAGGCATGCACACAGGAGCAGCAGCTGCTCCTTTATGTGCCTGGAACAAGCAAAAATTGGAAAGTCGGGAGCGCCGTGTAGTGCAGCCCAATGTATGCAGAACCAGGGTATTTACTGCACAGCAAGGCAGCTATGTACATATTGGGCCTGCAGAATGGCAGAAGCCCTGTGTGCCTCCAATACCTACCCACTTTACTCTGCTTTCCAGACAGGGCAAGGCAGCCCCACACATCCAGCCCTGGCTGTGCCCCCCCACTGTCCTACCTGAGGAACAAAGGGAGAGGACAGTTCCTCAGCTCTGGCCCCAGCTCCTGAAACACAGGAGCCATCAGCCAAGAGTGCAAGTAAAACAATTGAAGTAAATCTTCAGGTTTCAATAATTTTTTTTTATTGGTTGGGGTTTGTTTGTTTGTTTGCTTTTGTTTCCTTCCCCTTTTTCTTGTTTTTATTTTCCACAGATTTGGCAAACATTTTGCTTTTACAAGCTCAAGCTTTGCCCAGTCACTGAGCTGTGTATAGGTTTTGCTTAGCTTTTGACTTCCATGTTAAACAAGAATTAGGAAATAAAAGAGATATCATTACGGTTTGAATGTTCTGGTTTGGGAATCAATAGGACATGTAAGTGTTATTCACTCCTGGTAGGGGATGACATAGAGCAGACTGCCTCCTGTTAACATTGTAACCTGGAAAGTTTGCTCTTTAATCCCAAACCAGGTATGCACTGCCCATCTGACATCTTCCCCATCCTTGCTTTGAGTCGCTGGCAAAAAAACCCCTTCCATGACATTCCACAGCAGCAGGATAGGGTCCAGGATGTTTAAATCCTCAAAACTTTCTGTTATTTCCTAACAATACCCAATTCATTGGGCCGAGATCTGAATACACATCTTCCTCGCACCATTTCACAAAGGGCTTGGATCCCAAGAATAGGAGGAACCACTGCAATACAACAACGACATATAAATATGAATGTCAAACTGCCCCATCAATGAAATGCTTTAAAATGCAGGGAGTGTCATGGTGCAGTTGGCCACAGAAACACAATGAAATGATAATGAGGACAAGTGGAGATGAAGACCACCCACCAGTAGTTTTATGACTGTGACTTGGAACGACAGTTCTCAGTGGGGCCATTGCCACTGGATGTCATTGTCATTTTTAGCACATGCTAAAGTAACAATTGTGCATGGACATTTCAACTGTTGCCTCTGACAAACAGCAGCCAGATTATTTATGAACAAACCCCAACCCCCATTCTTAAAGGGTTGTAGGTAGGAGAGAATGGGAGACTGCTACTTTGTTCCGACAGGTTTTCCCATAGTCACTGTCTGCTACTCCTTGCATATGCTTAATTTTCTGAGGAAGAGAAATTACTTACTCAGATCCCTTCCTCTCCAGCTTCAGTGTTAATCTTCTCTTATGAAAGCTTCTGCACCCCTTAAGCTATAGTCTTCTTCATGCTCCACTGTTTTTACCCTCCTTTCCTAGGAAAAACCTCTAACATTCAGAATTAGGGAACCAGAATAAACTTCTCTAGGGCTTGGCTGTGTCCTTAAGACATAATGTGGATTTTGGAGGGATGAGGAAAAGAAGGGGAAGATATGGCAATAGTACATTCTTGATACATTGATTCACTCTTTCCAGGAGGTGCCTGTTCTGGATCACAACATCAAGGTGTCCTGGCTTAGGTTTCTGCCTCTCTATTCCAAAATTTTGCCACTCACTTTCTTGGCAACTCTCAGGACAGAGAGGGTTCAGACAGAATGTAGGACCATGTTCATCCACCCAGCTTACACATCAGAAACTGTTTGGTTCAAGATTTAGGTAAGCAAGAAGTTTTTAAAATAATAATACAAATTCAGATCTTTTCTGCTTTGTAAATCCACTAAAAGGCTACCAAGGCACATTCAAAAAAATGCAGCCTTTTAGGTTTGTACAATGTTTCATAAATATCTATAGATTTCACAGCACCCTGACAGCTTGCATTTAAGTCTTATTGTACTAAGAAACTCACTTGAAAAGAATTTTGTAACTAATATATTCTTAATCCTTCACTCTTCAGATCCAGTCACAAAATGTGTAGCTGAGAGAAGCTGCTCACATTAATGTGATGCTGTACCAAGTCATCACTCCCAAAGCTTTCATCATGGGATGTCACCAAAAGGTGCCACCTTTACAGCCAAGAAGTGCCTAATTTAACCATTAGGCATTCCTTCAGTATTCATTCAAAGTGAGCATGATTGGATTTTTTTAAACTTTCTGTTTTTCCAAGAAGAGAGCTATGGATCAGAAAATAAGCATTCATGTTATTTGCAATGGCTTAGGGGAAAAAAAATAATTTGCACTTACATGATGATATTGGAAGCTGACTGAGAGGGAGCTGTTGCTAACAGGTGGTTCTGGATGGTCTCATTTAAGGAGTACTGAGAGGTCTCCAGTATGGACCAGAGTGTTGTGTGTTTGGATGCTGTTCTCTGTGTTGTATAACCCCTTTCTAAAAAGATGGGGAGTTATATATTTATTTTTGAAAAAAAGAAAAAAAAAAGGAGCTAGAGAGGGAGGAGGAGTAGAGGGATGTGTTGCAAGCAGAAAGGGACAGCTGAAGGCACAGGGAGACAGGCACAGTGCAGTTTATTAACCACTGTGGAGGTCATTGTGCATTTAGTCCTGGTTTTATTCTACCAAAGTTCTTTGAAGAGACCTGCAACATCCCCCTGAAACATGCCTTAGGTATCCTATACAGTCAGTGGAGAGATGGACTGGATAGTTTAATAAAAACAGTTCAGTTACCTCAGATTAGAGTGTTTTCTGGAGCTATCCATCATTATCTGGAGACTATAACAGAAGTCTAGTGTCCAACCTCAAAATCATGGAATCATAGAACAATTTCGGTTGGAAGGAACCTCTGAAGTTCACCCAGTCCAACCCAACCCCCTGGAATAAGCAGGGACACCCTCAACTAGATCGGCTTGCTCAGAGCCTCCTCAAACCTCACCTTGAACATCTCCAGGGATGCGGCCTCAACTACCTCCCTGGGCAGCCTGCTCCATTTTTCCAGTATCCTCATGGTAAATAACTTTTTCCTAACATCCAATCTAAATCTACTCTTCTCTAATTTCAAGTCAGCGCCCCTCATTCTATCACTCCAGATCCCTGCAAACAGCCTCTCCAGCCTTCCTGCAGCCCCCTTCAGATACTGGAAGGTCACCATTAGGTCTCTCCAGAGACTTCTTTTCTCCAGGCTAAAGAAATATGGGGTCTTGCACTGTCACAACATCACAGTTATGAAGGAGGAAGCCAAATTCCCTGGCTCAGGAAACTTCTTATAAAAATCTTAATGAGACTGGCAATCACAGAATATGCAGTGTGAAGCTGAGTGGAGGATGGGCTCCAGGTGCATCTATCAGGCAGGTGGTGACCGTGGCTCTGCAGGACAGGTGTATTTTGCCTCTGTGACCTCCCCCTTCAGCTTCTGTGTTGGGCTGACAACTCAGGATTGGCACCAGAGCTCGTGAGCCACAGGACTGCCTGTGTAATTCAGATTTCTGTTTGTGGAGGTAAGAGAGCCAGAAAAGTCTGCACCAAGGAACAAGGCAGGGACAAAGTGTCCAGTGACTCACTGCCATGAATGGGGTTCTGGTTTGCAGATTCTGTGCAACACAACTTTCCAGTTATAAAGCCAGTGGATCTACAGTGGCTGTAGAAGTGATTGAGAATAGAGCAGGAAATGTAAATTTCCCCTTGCTCTTCATCCTTGAACTCACTGCTTCTTGCACCATCCCATGACTTCTTGGGAATTTTAATTGATGAGTACTTTGGTTTGCAGTGGAAATATGGTGTGGGTATATGGCAGTGGTTTTTCATACCTCATTACATATTTGTTACTGTGTAGAAACAAGAAGTGTCACCTCACAGAAAATTCAGCAGAATACACTTGGCAATAATATTGACACTCTTGGCCAGATGTGAATCCTCAGACTGATTCTTCCAGATCTCAGAGCCTCTGCTTCCTCTTCTTCCTGGTTAGTTAAAAGTTTCTCTATAGTTCTAGGCTAAATGGGATCTCAGAAACTCACAAACATATATCACAGACACCCAGCAAGACCTCATGGTGTGGGCTGTCTGGTGTTCCCAGTTGAGGCACATGTTGGTGAGGTAGCCTGTCCAGTTTTGTGCAGGAAATTTCTGCTAGATCTGAGAAAGGAATTCAGTGATTTGATCCTAAGTTCTCTGCCTTAGCCCTCACTCCCTTCTATGTCTTTCCTTCACCCTGAATTCCCATTCTTAATGCCTCAACACAGAGATTAAATAGGCCTTTTCGTATGAAAAGGGGGACACTTGTGACTGCAAAACTATATTTGAATTCAGCATAGCAGGGAGAACAGGCGACAAGAAATGGGAATACAGTCAAGCAAGTTCACACGTTAGTTATGTCCGAAGAGAGTTGCTCTCTTTTGTTACAGTGTGCTCCACTCATCTGTGCAGCTGTGCATCTGGCCTTTTGTTTCTCTACCTATTCTCATAGGTGACTATTGGAATGAGGAATGGGATGACAGCACCAAGGAGCTGACAAGCAGAAACCTCTCAGATGGGTGAAAAAGGCACTTGAATCAAAGGAAACTGGAAAGATATTCAAATATATATGAATACATAAATATTACGAGCAACACTACCATACCTCAGCCCCACTTTGCTGCAGACCTCTGTAAGCATTCAGCCTCACAATGGACCCTCTCATAAATCTCTCCTGTTTATTCTCCATGAGTCCAGATACCACCCTGGAGACTACACAGGAGTTCTCCTCAAGAACCCAATGGCCAGCATGTAGCTGGTCCCTCTTCTGGACTGTGCTGATTTTCTTTGTGTTTGGCACAGTTTGTTCTCTGTGCCAAGCACAGACCAAGCAGCCTAACACATTATTTTTCAAACTCTGCAACTGATCTCTAAAGGGTGGGTTTCATACTTTGTAGGGGAGATTTGAGCCTGCCTGCCAATGAATGTTTATTTTTGTGTTCTTGCCTAATCATTGCCACAGATGATTCAGCAAGAGCAGATCTACCACTCTGCCTGAAAAAAAGAAATATCTGCCAGCTCTCATACAATTTGGAGTGGAAATGAACAAAAATATATAAAAAGCCATCCTTGTGCTCCCAGAGGGTATTTCTCTGCA
Source organism: Calypte anna (assembly GCF_003957555.1). Lineage (NCBI taxonomy): Eukaryota > Metazoa > Chordata > Aves > Apodiformes > Trochilidae > Calypte > Calypte anna. The sequence continues at coordinate 9,334,097 of NC_044246.1, read as the reverse complement.
TTTTGAGGGAGGATTATTGAGCTAAAATTGGAGAAACTGCACAGGTAGAACATTATTAACATAATTAATGGCTTATGTAAACTAGGAAAAATGTTGTCTGGGGGATGTTTTGCTGTCTGCAAGAACTCAGAGACCTAACAGGTACCTGCAGTTCCATGTCTTGATGTTGTTTAGACAATTTTCTCCTGCCACGAGGAGGTCAACAGTCACGTACCTTCTGTGTGGGACACTGTCAAACCTTGATTACTGTCATTAGAAGGTCTCAGGAGAAAGCTGGTGAGTTTTTGGCAGTTTATGGCAGAGGAGAGAGCTACAGCTGCAGAGCAGTTGTTGTAGAAACACCTATTCATCATTATCCCTCCCATCATGAATCACCTCCTGATAACTGACCCGTCTTTGTTTACCATCACATCTAGAAAACCCGTTCTTGATTCCAAAAATCACATCTTTACCTGAGAAAACTGTCTGGTTTTGTGCCAGCATTTCTTCCCCAAACTCAGAAAATTCTCAAAGTCTCCCTGCTGAGAGAACAGGGACAGCTTTTCAAATGTTTTGTTCACTTCCACTTAAAATTCAACCAGAGTGTCTAAATTAGGAATGCTGCTACATTCCAGCTCAGAAAGCTGCAGTGCTCTGTTACAAAGAGGGGCTTCCTCTCCTCCTTGCCATCCGGAACCTTTCTGGATCGTCTGGTCCATTTGCCTAGGTGGAAAACTTGGTAGAGGGCTTGCGTTGTACCCTTCCTCCTGTGTCTCACACAGCACGGAGCACCATGCCATCGCCACACTAACACAAGAGAAAAATCAGCTCATCAAATCAGCTTCATTAGCTGGATCTGGAGAGCACAGCTCCTCTGCCCAGCCCCGCAGACACGCAGCCAGCCTCACCGCTCCATCTGCTGCAGCCGAGCAGGAGGGGGCTGCCCGCTCGGCTGTTCACACACAAGTGCAAAAGCCCGGGACTCCAGGGGTACTTGGAGCATGTGCCATGCTCCTGCCTGACACATGTCACCAGGGGACTGCTGCTCCTCCCCTGTCTCTCAGACATAAGACCAAATCCAACTCCGGAGGGCTGGCGATGAAGCTGCGGAAGCGAGGTTTTAGGCCACTAATGATTTCACTGGTTTTGGGGAGGATGGGAGACAGGTTTGGTCCAAAAATCTGCCTGGCATGTCTGTTGTAAAATGGATTCCTGGAGACCACCCTGTGCTGCTGGGGAGGGAAGAGGTGGTAAGGAAGAAACTGCCCAAAGGTGGGTTGTCCCCACAGTGGGCATGGGGATTTGCAGTCCCTGTATTTCAATAGCAGAGGGCCAGGACACTGGCAGGTCACGAGTTTCACAGATTTGTTCACTGCTTGGAATTTCTGAGTGAGATTATTTATGGATAGCTCTGGAGTTATTTTTACAGGAATGGCTGTGTAACTAAGCACTTCAGAAAGAATATCAGGCCACCATGTGGATGAAAAGGCAGGTGGAGAAAGCTGCACTTCAGCGTATCCAGTTTGAAAATGGATAGGTGCAAGCACCTAGCAGGCACTTGCCACTGAAATCCCCTAAGGACAGTTATCACAAATGCTCTGCTTCAAACAATGATGAATAATAAGCACATGTATAAATCTTACAGTCTTTGGTATTGCCAAGGGTCTGTGCAGAAGTATCTGTTGCTTACACTCAAGTTCTCTCTCTCTCTCTCTCTGTATTTTTAGCATGGATGGAGATATAATCTCAGAAAATGTAATGACATGTGACATGAAGGATTCATATGTATCGAGGCAGTATTGGAATGTACCATGTAGGAGGAGACGTAACATACTGCTTGGCTTCTAATACCCATTACTTAAGCATAATAAGAAGCAGTATGGAAGCCGATAAGGGGACTCCCCGTTGTGCAGCATTAGAAGACACATGTTTATCCTGTACCTGGATTTCCCTTTGCTTTATGTCACTGCATTAATTCATGAAATTCATGCAATACTGCCTGAAGATTTACACAGGCTTGTCAAAAATGCCCTCGGGGTTTCTCTTTAGGAGGTGATGGGTTTTCATGAGAAAAAAATCATCAACTTGATTGCATCTCTCCCAGGCCATTAACAAATATCTGCTAATGAATCTGATCAGATATTGATGCAATGCTATGGAAAATCATCTAATGTTCAGAATTTCTCTGCTGGTTTTAACAGAGTCAAAAGGCAATGTTCTATCCTGGAGTTGCCCTTGTAATTCTAACAAGATGATATACTGAAATTTTGCCTTGTAAGTGGTTCTAATAAAATGTTTTTCCAAAAACCAGCATGTTTAAGGAATCATCTGATGTCCACACTATTGCTGCCACTGAGAGGAGTGTGTCAAACAGAAGGGATCAACCTCTTCCCTCTTCACACAACCTAGTTTTAATAACTAGCCTGCAAATGGATACAGAAAAGGGCTGCCAAAGATCTTAATATCATAGTTGAAGCAAAATGCCTATTTTCCTAACCAAAGTTTGAATTGTATTGTAAAGATAGATGTTGGAATGGTTGACAGTTTTAACAAGAAAACTGTGACTGCGATTCCAGTGCAAACCATACATCTTGTGAGATCAAGTGGAATGCTCTGTACAGATGCCAAAAAGAGCTGAATTTTTAAAGCCTGTTTTTTTATTAGTAGCTAATGGTATACACTTAACAGTGAAAGGATCATTTGACAGCACATCAGTCTTGCCAGATATAGGAGTAAAAGGAAACTCAAAAATTATATTTGTGTGGGGTTCTTTTTCATCTAAAATTTTAGGAAGAACCAACCTGCCAGATGTGAACTCTATTGAATTAGATGGAAAGGCTGCCATTGATTTCCATGGGCTTTAGATCAACCATAAGGAGAGGAAGCAAAATACATGCTAGGATGTTTCCTTGGTTATTTGCTTGTCCTTTTAAATGCTGTATGTGACATTTTAAAGTTCAGGTGTTAAAAAAGGAATGATAGCTTCATGAAGGGTTTGTCAGTGAACTGCAGAGTTTAGAAGGCTGTTAAAAATATGAATATAAATGTCTCTGTGCATACACACTACAGGGACAGAATTTAATTTAGCTGGAGCTGGTGGTACCTGACACTTTCTGCTATGAGAGTCTGTTTTCAGTTTTCTATACCTTTGCCAAGTTTTAACCATTTGGTGTCTACCTCACGCTGAATATTTTGCATCTCTTGATTCTACCAGCAAGGTGATGAAAAGCTACCCAGTATCACAGAAAGGAGAATGCATTCAGGGGATCTGGCCACATGGGAGAGGCAGTAAGTGACCGTGAGAGAAGCATGTGAATTCTTCTTAGGACAGGAGGGGACAAAGTGAAACGGAAGGTAAATCAGATGGGTGAAGCCAGATGTGAGGGTGATGGGGTGGGGTGAAGAGCTAGTCCAGCAGGAGAGGCAGCCTTGGAGAGAAACAAAGGAAAGGGTGAGGAAAAAAAAATCCACAAAGCAATCTGAGCAGTAAATCCTTGACTCATGTATTCATCTTCTGTAGGTTGTTTTAGGGTTTTTTTTGTTTTTTTCTTTTTCTTCTTTTTTCCTCAGGCTAAAGAAAATGATTTATGCAGCACCAAGCATAAGAGACCCCCATTCTCCACTAGCTGGTAAGCATTGCTGTAAGGAACACAACAGCAGCAACAGCAAAGAAGGCAGGAGTAGATGCCTGTTGTCATGTCAAACATCCAGAGAATGACTCATTGGTCAGACTGCTCCCAAGAAGAGTTGCTTATTGCAACTGTTTTCTTTCTTTTCCTGTTGAGATCACAGTTTTTATATTAATTTTACAAGCATTAGGAGCAGCCTACAGGACTTCAGAAGAAGGCAGAAGAGCTAAGAGAGGAAAGGTAGACAAAGTGCAGATGAGGAAAGAGAGCAAGTGAAGAAGTTCAGAGAGGGAAAGACTCATCAGATGGGGAACAAAAAGACAAATAACAAAATATCTCAGCGTTTCTAACCGTACCCCAATGTATGTGCATGTTCCCTGTGCAAATATTTCTTCTACAAGGTGCTTGATCACCAGAATACAGGGGTGGGTGCAGTGTTAGTAGAAAGCACAGCTGGTCAGGTATAGTTTGATGATCACAGAATCATCTGGATTGGAAAGGACCTCTGAGATCATCAAGTCCAACCCTTGATCCACTACCACTGTGGTTCCCAGGCCATGGCACTGAGTGCCACATTCAGTGTCTTTTTTAAAACTTCCAGGGACAGAGAATCCAGAAAGAATTTATTCCTAATATCTAACCTAAACTTCCCCTGGCAGAGCTTAAGACCATTCCCTCTTGTCTTACTGGTGGGAGAACAGCCCGACCCCCCCTGGCTCCAACCTCCTTTCAGGGAGCTGTAGAGAGTGATGAGGTCTCCCCTGAGCCTCCTCTTCTCCAGACTGAACACCCTCAGCTCCCTCAGCCCTTCCTCACAGGACTTGTGCTGGATCCCTTTACAGCCTCCTTGCTCTTCTCTGCACCTGTTCCAGCACCTCAATCTCCTTCCTGAACTGGGGGGCCCAGAACTAGACACAGTACTCAAGGTGTGAAATGTCTAAGGACATAACCCTGTACACTCCACTGGTAGAAATGCTCTGAGAAAGTCCCTATTCCTGTGTACTCCCCCACTGTAGCTGCTAGGCTTAAAGCCTTCTTTCCAGGGAAGCACCACACGTTTCCTTGTACATTGACCACAGCTGGGAGTGGGTGAAAGCTTTCCATGTTTAAGTCCACTGTCTCCTTGGGAATCACATTAGTCTTGCAGAGCTGTTTTCATGAGGTCCTGCTAACTCTCCTTCTCTATCAGCCTGTGTCTGCATTTGTCCCTGATCCCCAGATTAATGGTAAGATTATGCTTGTGGTAGCTGCCTCCTTGCACTGCTGCTGAGAAACAACATGTAGGCAAGGAGGTGTCCCTCAGGCTCTAGCAGCATGTGCCCATCGCAGGCATTTGTGGAAGGGAGGTTATTTTGGAAGTGCAAGGAATCACACGATTCCGGCAAAAATGTTTCTTGGAGATGTTGCTCTTCCTGCATCTGTTCCGAAGTGGAAAAGAAAAGGGGAAAGGTAGAGGGAGGCTTCCAGCCAGCCCTGTTATCTTTTGCAAATGAATTCACTAACGAATGCAGCTTTCTCCTTGCAGCATGAATTTTACACCAAGTTCTTGGGCATACCCCTGTTCATATCTGCTGCAAAGGAATTAGGGCAGAAAAAGAGAAATACTTCAAAATGTTGCCCCTGACTTGTGGGTAAACAGGTTATTTGGAGCCTTGGCTAATTATTTTCCCTGATGTATCTGTCACCCAACTTTAAAGGCATTGTCTCTGTGCATGACTACCATAAGGAAAAATTTGTTTTGTTCTGTTTTTTCCTGTTCAGAAATTATCCACACACATTTCCTAAACATTTGATGGGTCTCAGAATGTGAGGCTTTTCCAAAAGGCTGCAGAAGCCCTTCTGTGGCTTATTTATCCAAGTGAATATTTATCTCCTAGCAATGACACTATTCCCCTGATGGATGCAAGTGTCTGTGGCAGTTAAGCTGCTTTGTGTGACAGGACCCTAAGTGATGACCAAGAAGAGACACAAAGATCCAGATGTATGGGTGGATCAGGGGAAGGAGGTCGGGCAGGGTGACTGCTGTGGTTTAACCACCCCCCAGTTGTGAAGGGGTCGTGGCTCCTGCTTGTCTCACTGTTCCTTTCACAGACAATCCAGTGACTACAACCACCACCACCAATAACTTGGTAAGTAAATAAGGTCCATAACACCAGCAGAGCGAATCAGTAGTTTTTAGTCACTAAAATATGAGTTGTTGTTCTTTGGGTTTTTTTTTTAAGAAAAAGAAAAGCTGTATCCACACAGCTGTAGTCTGGACTCCCACATTTCAGCTGTTCACTCTGTCCACAGGCAGAAGTAATGCGTCACTTTCTGAATTGTTTCTTTTTTTAAAAAAACAAACCAACATAAATCAGTTAATCAACAGCAGCAGTAACATCATGTGGAAATGGTCTGTTCAGCTTCTTCCAGGAGGGGCAGCATCGACTATGGCAGGTAACAAGCTGAGAAGCTCAGCATCATTTTTGGCACATACTGTCTGTCCCCTCAGCCCCCGGGGGGACATGGGGACCACTGCTCACAGCACCCAGGTTCCACCTGGGCCCAGAATAATGCCAATTCTGTTAAAATTAAGAGGGTTTCAGGTTGGGCTGTGTTCAAGCAGGCTGCCACGGGCCCCTGGAGCCTACTGCAGACGGGGCAGGAAAATGTTGTGTTCCCCAGCAAGACGCACAGGATTTCCTGCAGTGGGTCAAGAAAACACACCTTCCCATTGTCCCCGTCGTGTCACGGGGAGTCCTTGTGCTCCACCAGGGAATATGTCAATTCCTACCCTGGCAACCAAGGAAAACAAGAGAGGTTGTTTGGCATTTTTTTACGCGAAGCTGCTGCCTGCCTCCCTCCCCAGAAAGGCCCAGCTCTGAGAGAGGCATCGGGGCTGCTAAGGAACTTCCCTTGTCGACTGTTGGTTGGCCACTGAGATGGAAAAACTGTGGCAGCCCAACGGAAAAAAAAATATCTGTATTGAAGACAAACAAATGCTCAGGGGTGGGGGAGGTGGACACCAGCCAGCTTCTCAAAGTGTGGTTCTGACTCCTGCCCTGGGTCTGCCAGGAGCTGCAGGTCAGGTGGCAGTGGGCAAGTGGCCAAGAAGGGCCCACAAAGGGCATTTGGGTCAGCACCAAGCCCAGCTGTGGTGGTGGGGTGTCCAGCAGTGAGGACCTGGACACATCATTGCTCCATAGTATGCACAGGGGTCAGGCTTGGTGGCCACCCCTCCATCAGCTCTGGATTAATTGTAGAGTGGGCTTCATGTTGTTCCTGTTCTGATGTTCAGTGTGTTTGCTATTATTATCGGATTTTGTCCCTCTAGAATCACTTTAACATTAAAAGAGCAGTCACAGTAAGGAAACTGCTGTCTTACATTCTTGCAAAAACCTGGGGACTGAGTCTTCTAGCAGGTGTTGAACACACATGAACACTACACACCATGCTGGACCTGAGAGACACAACACAGACCTCACCAGCATGTCTCCCAAGCACTCACAGTCCAGGATGGATCCTGACTGGCTTTGGAGCCCTGTGATGGAGGCTGGGAAAGTCTCACCTTCGTTACTGCTGGGCTGGCACACCTCTGGGATTAAAGGCACTGTTTTCTTCCTGTAATGCTTTTGTGCGCCTGCGTTTGCTTTTTGTCATAGCACCAAACCAGCAAGTGCAGGAGGAGACAGAGTGCCTGGAAAGCAGTGCAAAGATTGTAAGAAACTGGGCATTTTAGTACAGCTTAAAGCAAAGATTTCTCACTCTGAACCTTTAAAATAAGGTCATGTCAAAATGCGCATGGAAAAAGTGTAAATTGGCTTACTGTAACAGTGGCATGCAGATATGTTTTTGTTTTTATACTGATAGTAAGAAGATATCTGAAAAGTTGACTTGAATAAAAGAATATCAAACTGTAAGAGCAGCAAAAACACACAGTCAGTGCAAAGGTCATTACCTCAAGAAATGATGTTTCGGTTGCTGGCTAAAATGCAGATTTTACCTCTGGCCTTGAAAAGCCAATCTGTGCTACATTTCAGTGCACCCTAGAATACCAGAACTGCTGTTTGAATAGTACTCATTATTTGCTTGATTAAGGATTGTTAATAAACCCCAACATAATGCAAAAGTGAAAATACTTAAAATAAAGCCCTGGAGATAGAAGTGCACATAGGCCATGCCTCTAGGCTTCAGAAGTGCTGACACTAAGTCAGGTGCTGACCCAAACTGCCACAAAACAGAGCTGGTGTTACTATTTGACAAGATCCATGGAGAATACTGTGTGCAAGTCTGCCCACTCAAATAAAGTGAAAAAGGACACATATAAAGAGATTTCATTAGTATTTCATTGTTAGATAAAAAAAGATTTGAAGTGTGTTTGTCCAGAAAGGGGGGAACATGTGTCTTTAAATTTATCATAGATAAATGGGCAGAGGGAATAGCAGCCAAGATTTCCTTCTCTGAGAAGCTGAAGCTAATACTGTCATCTGTGGTTAAGACCCATTTGTCAAACAGAGTATGCTGAGAATAAAGAAAATCAACTTTCCCTTCTCTTTTTAATTTGAGTTAATTAGCCATGATTCCCCATACTGAAATAAAGGCATTTCCAATAGCAGGACACATTTCTGTGCCCTTACTTTTGGTAAAGGAAATACATAGCTCCGCATGCAGGGGAAGCAAAAGCCGAACAAATGTGCTGCAAAAACAAGATGCTCCACTACACTCACCTCCTTCCTTGGGAGAGGAGGACAGAACAAACAACACGTGGCAGATGTTAGCCACACAGTTCAGTGCCCTACTGGGAGGCATGCAAATACTGTCGTGATAAGCAGCCTGGGAGAAACTACATCGGCGAAAACATTGCACTTGTTGTATGTATGTATGTCAGATTTGCCCCTCCATAGCTAGGAGGAGGCATGCACTCATAGCACGGCACGGAGTGCATAACAAAATTATAATTGGGTGCAATATGTTCACAGCATTTAAAAAAACGTTGTCTTAAAAAAAAAAAACCAACAAAAAAACCGAGTGCCACGTTCAGATGGCTTAAATTCCCCATGAGCCCCTGTGCCTACTGCTTCCTACTGGCTGCTTCTGGTCCTTCAGCGGTGCCCAGCCAAGAGGAAACTTCAGGGCACAGATGGAGTTCAGGCTAGACAGTCCATAACCTTCACTGGATCCCGCTGGCATCCTGTGGTGCGAAACCTGCATCCCAGAATTACTTGGAGCAGTCATCCTCCCGAACCCGATGAGCACACTTGCCTAAAATAGTCGCTTGCAAAGGTGTGGCGAGGCCAGCCTTGGGGCTCGCAGAACTGCTGAGGGGGACTGTGAGCCTCAGAATATCCTTGTAATTTGTCTGTAATGCTAAACTTTAAATAACTGCCTTCCTCTTTCACTCCTCTCTACCTCGGCTAAGAAATGCGACACGCACTGTGTAAAGGGACTGTCACCAGCTGTTAATAAGAAAGCAGCTTTAGCTTCCCTCCGCTTCTCTTGTTCACACGTAGACAGTGCTGGAAATCAGTGAAAACGGGTGTAGCCCCTCTGCTACCGCCACCGTCACCTCCCACAAAGAGAGCAAGTGAGAAAGGGAAGAGGAAAGGTTGAAGAAACGGGCTGACCTACTTAGGTACTGCGAAGGACGAGCATGCGGGCTCCGAGTGCTGGGATGGCTGCGCGCGTTTGTTCTGGGCACCTACTGTTACCCTGGCATCCCTCCAAACAAATGGCTTTACACCCAATTCCAAAACAGCTCCTTCCTCCTCCTCTTCAAAATATGCCCTCCCCACTGTGCATGCTCTCCCTGTGATCCTCGCTGCCTCGGTTTTAAAACGGCCACTTCCCCGAGCAGGCAGCCAGCCCCTGTCTTCTCACCCACCTGTTAATACCTGGCCTCCTGTTTGTCACACGGCAGCTCTGGGCTCTCGACCAGCATCCCCCCCCTGCTCCTGTGCCGCAGCCACTGCTTCCGGCATGGGCCACCTGTCCCTCCTGTCTCAGCTGAGAAAGGACAGGACCTAACTGCAGGGTAGGTGGCTGTCAGCGAGCAGACCCGGCTTGCAAGGGGGGTGGTTTCCAGAAGAGGGAAGGAGAGCAGAGGAAGGTCTCCTCGCTCTCGGGAGGCCCTGACTCAGACCCCTTCCCGTGTGTCACATGCCGCCCCCTCCCCTCCACTGGCTCCCAGCCCCTCGGTGGCATCACTGGAACCCTGCGAGTTAGCCAGCCTGAAAATTATACCCACTGGGATCTGGCCAGTTTGCAAAGCCTAATATCAGCGATTGCAAGGTGGGATCAATGCAGTCAGGCGACACAAAGATTGCATTATAAACCCTTTTGGATTTAGATGGCAAAGGATCCTCTTGCTCTTCAGACGGTATTTCTGGCAATTCAGAGCAGTTACAATTGCTTGTCAGAACAACCAAAAGTGCTTCCCTGGCAGCACGGCGTATCTTACTGAGAGACTGGAAGAACCTTCTTTGGTTTCTATATAAAACCACTGATGACTCATATAGGACTCAGAAATTGTCCTAGTTAGAGATAAATGAGAAGATACACTGCAGATCTGGAGAGTGAAGCCTGAGTCACAGAGCTGGAACCAGGATCAGAAGTCAAACTTCCCTGAAGACAAGGAGAAGCTTGTTTGCCTTTTTCACTCAAGCATCACATGCGGCATCTCTTCCTTCTCTTTTCCTTCCTGTTTCCTCATTTGGTGTGTTCTGGAGTCTCATAGTTCCTTTTGTCTACTCCCTCTACCACCTTTCATCTAGTTTCACAGCAGTGATGTCTCAGAGGCAATGAGGTTCCACTGAGTTCCACAATGCCAAGGCTGCTCCCATCCTTTACCGAAGACTGCATAATGATGTTTCACACACAAACCACGGTGAAGGATCATTACATCGAATCAAGCACTGAGAAGATAGAAAAGGCCTCTGATAAGCTGGCTTGCTGAGCTTCAGTTTGGCCCCTCTGTGAATACACATGTTGCAGTAGTCTTTAATTACGTCAGTATAATCCAGCACTGTTTGTCCCACAGAACCCCTGCCTCATTCAGCTCATGGAGCAGGTGGTGCTTGCTTAACAAGAAGCTATTTATATTGGGTCTGTTCTCAGCACAGGACCCCATGCCTTGGTCACTGAACACTTGTTTGGACCCCACAAGCAATTCACTGCCCTGCGGGTTCTTCTTGTGTACTTACCACTGTTGTGCTGGTGGGCTTACTTTTCACAAAATGTTTCAGAGATGAGGAGGTGGAATGATTCCTGTTTACTGATGGTGGATTGAAAAGGGAGATGTGAAGGGTCCAGTCCTTTAGGGTGACCTTTGTCAGGCTTCTGCTCTTCCTCTGTTCCACACGCAGGCTCCCACCTGCATGTGAGAGCTCAGGGCTTGTACATGAAAGACCATAACAGACACTTCTAGTGCCCACTGTGGAAAGTCTTCTTTCAGTGATTTGACTTAAATCATGCAGGATCTTCTGGAGCCTTCTGGGTTTCCTTTATATACAAATATTTGCCAGAAATAATACTGTGAAAAAAAATTCTCTCAGCAAAACTTTGTTGTGCTTGCACACTAGCTGTCCAAAAGAGGTAATTTTAAAATATTAGTCACTCTAGGTGTAATTTTATATACCCTTCATTTATTTATAGATTGGAAATGAACTTTAACATCTTCATTTGATACTATTATGTTGTCCCACTTCTTTCCAAGTAGAATGAAAAAATGCAGAGTATTTCCACATCATTAACAATGTTTGCACCTCCCCACCAATAATAAGCTGATGCCAATTCCTTTTGCTTCTACTATATGCAATAAATCATTCTTAACCTTCTTAGTCTGCTGCTTTCCCTGTTCTTGGACCTACTTTTTTTAGTTAAAACTTGGTAAGGTATAATGCCTCCTGTTTGGTCCCTCTTGCCCTTCTATTTACATTTTTTTTCCTTTAGGAAAAGGATTCCTTTTTGCCTCACAAACAAAATTAGTTGTCAGACAAATCTTCCTTTTTCCTTAAGAGTGGAAGCTTGACCTCTTGACCATATAATGACCTGAGTATTCTTGCATCCCTTTCTTGGTGTCTTTACAAGTTTTCCTCACATTTCTTATCACCCTGAGGTATTAGCCCTTCACAAGCATCAAGGGTACTGTCTTTGGTGTAGTGCCTGCAGTCAGATCATGATAAAGGTCCCTAAACTGCCACCAACTTCCAGTCCCTCAATTATTTGATCTTCACACATCATAAAGAAGTTCAAACTGGAGTTCCCTCACACTGGTTGCCATGTCTCTTGTGTCAAAACAGTTTCATCTACAGTGCTCTCCTGTGAACACATTTCCCCAGACTGCAAATCCATTGGGATCCCCCCTAACAGTAAATTGTTCTCCCAAGACCCTGACAGAAAGTCACTAAGAAATGCTCTCTGCTGGTCATGGTTGGTCTGCCCATTCCTCTTCATGCTTTGACCTGTTCTGCCTCCTGTCCTCAAAGGTTTTATGCCACAGCCTCTCTGCTCCCTGCTCTTGTCTTGTTGTTTATCTGCCTTCTGGACCTCAAACTTACTTAGCCAGAACTTCTTACTTCACTAGATCCACTCTCTAACAGCTTGCTCTCTGCTTTTGAAGCCCCTAACTTATGCAGCCATTACCAGAGGTCTCACTGAGGCAGTAAGTTGACTGAGCCAAAAATACTTAAGGTTTTTTGATTTGCAGCCCCAGTTCCTTGGTCATCTGCATCAGAGACCTGGACAGAGCCTCTGCCCACCCCTCTGGGAGCCAGCTGAGCGGCAACCTGTTGAATACCCATCTACAAGGGTTTGGACATGTTTGCAGCTCCACCAGCATGAATGTAACCCGAGGCTACCACACAAATATAGTCCTGTACACTACAAATATGGCCTCTCTTCTCAGTTCTGGCTCTAACTCAGCCTGGAGCAGCTATTACAGGAAAAGGTTGGCTTCTCTCCTGCAATGCTGGCCTCAGGCATGCTCTGCTGTTTCACAGAAAGGTACATGGGTCTCTATTGTCTCCTGGAGATAACCATGGGATGGATCATGCTCCATGACACTGGCATTCTTGAGGGCTGTATCTGTTAACATCTATAGAGTCTCCATTGAGCAGCTGTGAAGTGAGGGTTTTTCCCCAAAAGTTTTGGCCAAATTTGGTGGATTTTCAGAAAAATGATATGCGGCACATCCCTGAAGCTGAGACCAATCCCCTGCCAGATTTCAAGCCCTGCTTCAAAGCATGGCAATGTTGCAACAATTCCAAGAAAAAGTGGCCAGAACCTTTAAATTTGGACAAACTAACATATTTTCCCAAACCGCATTCTTGAAAAGGCCCAAACTGATGGATCATAAAGTTAAAAAAGAAAAAATTTAAAAGAAAAAAAATCAACCTGAACAGTACGGTAAATTTAACTTCAAATTATTAAAGTTTGGCATAGCTATAAACTGCCCAAACCATGGTCATGTAATACAAATCTGTGGGCAGTTCTTCTAAAACCCAGCAGCCCAAAATAACTTAATAATTTTTATCCCTGTTTTATTTTCTGGTGCACTTATATCATTCCCTCTTCCCCTCTTCTTTACAAGTTGAAGTGGATTTTCATGCATCATAAAAGATCTTGTGAGGTCACAAATCTTCACATTAAAATATGTAATGGAAATAGAAACTGTACTCTTTCAAAAACCAAAATCAGAACTACAAAACCAAAAATAAGGATGGGGATTTCCTATTTTTCATTCCACAAGCACACCTCACAAATGTCAGATTTCTTAGCTCTACAATCAATGTGAGGTGTAGAAATATTTTTCCTCCTGTTCTGAGTAAACATACAAAATGACTTATTTTCATGGAAATGCACAGAAGTGTCTTCTTGCCTCCAAAATTGTCACCTCCAAGAGAGCTAAAAATGAAAACTAAGGAAAATGAAATAGTTTTATGGCAACTAGTTTTGTGCAGATACCTGGGGGCCTGTTATCACTCAGGAGTCACTAACTGAAAGCATTGAGCTCTTAAAATGAGTGTCAGCAATGACAGCATTATGGCTGTGTTGCTGTATCTTTAATGATACAGGGTATTATCTCTTGGTGCCTTGCTGCAGATGTTGTAGAGCCAGAACTTCTTTGACTTGAAAGTGGCTTTTCCTATGCAGAAAATTTAATTTCTGGTTTACAGACTACATTTTTTGCTCTTGTCTCGGTGACTTTTCTTCCCCAACACAATGTGTGCATTCAGATTTCTTTTTGAGAGCTGTCTCCTCTGCCTTCCTCAGGGCAACAGAACCACTTATTTTCCTTCATGAGATGGCTGAGCTCTGTGGAAACCCTATTAAATGGCTTTGGAATCAACATGAAAGAACATAGAAATCATCTGTGGAAAACTGCAAAAGGTGGAAACGATGTTGTCATCTATTAGCCCTGCTCAAAAATAAAATAAAATAGCTCCATGGGGCTTTTCCAATATTTGTGGAGTGGCACACCTCCAAAGCACACGCAGTAAGACAAGGTGCTTTTGGAATGCATGCATCCAGGCTTGCAAGCACACAAACACATACACACACCATGGACTGCAGGCACAGACTATTTTGCTGGCTTGGAAGGAGTCAAGTGTTGGAGGACCCTAGTCAATGAGCTCTGCTTGCTGCCAGGCTGATGTCCCATTTTTTCTGTACTGGTGATGGGTGACAGCTGGGAAGAGCAGTTCTGCCCTGTCCTCTTGTGCCTCTTCCCAGCAGGGCAGGCAGGAGGAGGGTGGCCAGGACTGGTGTCCCCCCATGGGAGACATTGCACAGGAAGGTGTCAGCAATGCATTGAGGGGTTGTGCTGCCCTCTGGGAAGGGAGAGAGGTGGCTGGAACTAACTGGTATCCCAGGCCAAGTTGTCTGGGGAGAGGTTTAATCAAAGGGTAATACTGACAAAAATTCAGGAGACTGAGTATCATACCAAGATTTATACTGTGTTGATGCTATTTGTCAATTACCTTATTAAAACTGAGAAACTTTGGAAGAACATTGCAGATAGGGGAAAAGAGAGGAAAGTCTTCCCTCTAATGCTGGAAATGAGGGAAAGTCAGAGGTCTGCATGTTGTGGGAAAAGAGAACTGCACTGTTCTGTCTCTGATCACATGGAAGCTGCTGCTCTGCTTTTGGTTCCCAGCACAAGGGATCAGGAAAGATCTGCTCACTTTAATAGGCAGCTATAGCTGTTTGAAACCTCTCCAGATAAAACCCAGTGGGTTGGGAGTTGTGCTTCTTTTTAATTCCCCATCTCCAACTTAGAGACAACATAGCTGCAAGGATGTTGATGTGCCAGAGATGGAAAGGATGTGCTCAGTTAGGCATCATTTGCCAAAAGGTGAGGGTATGTGTGTGTCTCAAGCTGAGTCAGGGCAAGGGCATCTTTTCATCCTGGACTTGGGGAGCACAGCAGAGGAACAGGCAAGATCCCAGCCCCACAAACTGAGGTGGTTTTGCAGTCAGTAACCACTGCACCAGTCATCTCTGCATATTTTAAAAATGACAGGCAGTTTGGGCATCTGCTTACATCAATATTCTGTAAATACAAGTATAAATTGGTAGCCCAAAACAGTGAGAAAGCTTTGCATAGGTTCTGTTTTCAATGCTATTTATTACACAGCATGATATACACAGAACTCTTATTCATGTCAGTGGGAGTTTTATGCAAACATGGAAAGCAGAATGTGGCTCAAAATTGTAACTTGATTTGCTGTAGACAGGCCTTTATGCGTGCAAGGCTGTGAAGGCAAGTTCTCCTCTTCACACAAAAAAAGGTGCAAACCTGTTACCTAAGCCCAACATAATCAGGAGGCTGTGGTAAAGTACGGAAAAGTCTGGCTGGCGTGATTTTACACCAATTCACCCTTCACCAAGAGGAATGAAGAGAAAGAGAGAAGGGAGGAGTTCTGGAAAACATGCAGATTTAAATTTTTTCTTGACAGGATTTGGTTATATTCAAATTCACAACTGATGGTTTTGAAGGGATAAGTGTATTCCTAGATCATGGATAGTATTGTGGAGAGGTGGCAAACTTTCTGTAGATAGTGGTGTCCTTAGACTGTTGGTAAAATCCCATTTCTATCCCTGTACCTATAAGGATAGAAACCTACCATCATCTTACCTACAATGACTGCTCTGAATAATAATGGATTTATGGCTTTATAGGTTTACTCTTTTGCTAGGTGTTTTCTTTGTTTTTAAAAGTAGTGTTAAGAAGAGCTGCTTTCATCAAAACATGAAAATTTAAAAGGTAAGGATTTTTTCCCCAATACCTCATCTTGATTTTTGCTTGTCCTAAGAGTTAAAAATCTTACCTCTACTAGCCATCTTGCCCAGTAGCACTCTGACTTCTTGATGGTACTGTAGTGACACTTAAATTCCAAAATTTCAGGAAAGTACACACCTTACGTATACCTCCAAGTAGCCATTTTTTTTACAGATTCAAACAAGTGGTGCCAGGGTTTATGTAACTTGGAGTTGACAGATAAAAAAACACTGTCCATGTTAAAATCCAGATACTTTGACAATACAGCATTAGTACCTTGCAGTATTACAGCACTGATAAAGATCTGCCACTGAGGGCTTGGACATATTTATCACCTAGAACTCCTTCCGTGATGGTGACTGTGCACAAATAACCTCCTGCAGAGAGCATAAGCTATGCACAGAACAGATTTTTTTCCCCTTGTTTTTTTGCTCGGAATAATGATAGTCTCCCTTCACAGGCAAGATTTACCCAAGACATTTTTTGAAGAAAATGTACAGGAAGGAATCCCTAAAAAATTTCATATCAAATGCTTAATTAGCACACTTGGGCTGTAAATGTAGATTTGTACTATAAGGGAAAAAATAGTCTCCTGTGTTGCATCTGTTTCATATTCAGTTTGGAAATTCTAAGATAAGACAAAGTTTTCAAGATGTTTTGAAATATACTTCAAAGATTCAGCCTTCGAGCTTTGTGAACCTTAAGTCCACCCACTACTGATGGCAGTGTGCCCTATATATTCACTATAGAGAGCAACATACCCTGTATGCCCACTGCTGAGGACACTACCTATTCAAGGTATTTTGGTACATGATGGCTGGGAATTCCAATTACAGCAAGCTGCCTCCTAGATTTGCACTCTACAACATGCCATGGGTACCACAGGTGTGTTGACTGGCTGACAGGTAGATCTGCAGAAAAGGACCTGTGGAACACCAAGTTGAACAGGAGCCAGCAATGTGCCTCTGCAGCAAAGGCAGCTGACGGTATCCTGGGCTGCATGTGAGGTGTTGCCAGTGGAGGGAGGTGATCCATCCTCTAATGAGCACTGGTGAGGCTACACCTGGAGTGCTGTGTCCAGGTTTGGGTTCCCCAGTACAAGAGAGATGTGGAGTTACTGGAGAGAGTCTGGAAAAAGTCCAAAAAGATGATTAGAGGGGACTGGAGCATCTCTTCTGTGAGGAGAGGCTGAGGGATCTTGGGACTGTTCACCTGGAGAAGAAAAGATTCATGGGATCTCATCAATGGGAACAAACATCTGAAGGGAGGGCATAAAGAAGTTGGAACCAGGCTGTTGTCAGTGGTGTCCAGTGACAGAACCAGAGGCAGTGGGCACACACTGAAACATAAAGGCTCAATCTGAACATCAGGAAACACTTTTCTAATGTACAGGTGACTGAGCACTGGCACAGATTGCCCAGACAGGTGGTGGAATGTCCATTCTTGGAAATACTCAAAAGTTGTCTGGACATGGTCCTGGGCAGCCTGCTCTAAGTGGCCTTGCTTGAGCATGGGGGCTGAAAGAGAAGACCTCCAGAAGTCCCTTCCAACCTCAAATCTTCCGTGATTCTGTGCTCTCATTAAAAATACTGAGCAGTAATTTAAGCCTACTGACTAGAGGTTTCCTTTCATAAATCCCTTTCTCAGGCCAATTGAGACACCTTTGGGATTTTTGTACCACACTGAAAACAACTTCCCTGGTCAAATATACTACCTTGCAAGAAAACCACAGATTCTACCTTTTAAATAAATAATGACCAAGCAGTCAACCATTGATAAATCTCTCAAGCAATTGGAAAGGTTTTAATCTTTCATGTTCTAAAGAGTATGTGCATGGTGTAACGACTTCTGTCATAACACCCCTGATGGAATCAGCTTCGATAACAGAAATGTCTTTTATTATAGTAGAATATCGGGGGAAAGTTAGTGTGTGGGGGCTCACTCCTTTTTTAAAATCTACTAGTTCCTTTTTTTAAACCTTTACTTTCCATTTCAAAATCTTGACTTGAAAAAAAAAGTCTTAATTTAAAAAAAAGTCTTAATTTAAAATGTTGTCAGGTTTTTTTGCAGTATTTGATCTGTTTTTGCTAATTCATCTTCGTTTTCTGACCAGAAATAACCAATTTAACTAGTACTGCTATTTATTTTAGTAACTGATTTAGAACTGGTGCAACCTGGTGGGGCTGCTTGTGCCAACGGCATGATGGTTATGTCTGCAGCAGAAAATCTGGCATCACTGCTTGTCCTGAGGAGTACAGAATCCAGTTTGGAAAATAGTTGCTTTTCTAACCTCTACCCAAAAATCCAGCCTCATGCACACATTAAATCCCATCCATGTTAGGTATGGCCTGGAAATGTGCCAGTCCTGTCCCTGCAGAACCAGGAGGTCAGACAGCAGAGGAATTTGCTGGGGAAGCATCACGTGGCTGCTGAGAAGGGGGAGAAATCAGGATAGGATGAGTATCCCAGGGATGGGGAAAAGGGGCATGAGGAGAGTATAGCTAGGGGTGGAATCTGACCCCCTGCACCAACCAAGCTTTCACCTCTGTGTGCATGTGTCCTCTGAGTGGTTTTTGGTGCACGTAGCACTCCTCATTCAAACCTCTCACTGAGGCAAGTCATTGCCAAAAAGAGCCCCCCACCAGCCCTCCCCCCAGGAGACTTCAGTCCTTCCTCACATCATATATTAGCACCTCAGATCTCCTGCATTACTGCTCCGACTAAATGTGCATTTAAAAAGAAAGGGGAAAAAAAAAAAAAAAAAAAAAAAGCCCACACATTGCAATCTTCCTGTGAAAAAGAATCACAAACATGAGGATAACACCCCAGCCCCGGCTGTCAGGAAACAGTTTCATTTTGGGGGGGTTTGCTAACTCGTCCTCTCCTTGGTGGCCAAGCCACCTCAGTGCACAGGCAGTCAGGTGTGTGGAGCCTACTGAGGAGCGTGGCCCTTCTCCTGGTGTCTCTGCCACAATAGCCAGCTCCTTAAATAACTGCAGCACTTGGAGATACACAGAGTGCTCAGTGACCCTCATAATTTCTCATTTCTTCCCTCAGATGAAGTGGTCGGTATGTTGTGCTTATGGTAGTAGTCTGAAAGATGTAGGAGCTCTCAGATGATCTCTGCAAGATGTGCTTTCACTTACCCATGTGCATCTCTTTGTTTCTGAATTTAAAATGTGGTACATCTGAGTGAGGAAAACTAGGTTTCTATGCAGGCTGCTTCTTTTTCAGATCAGAAGTAAAAGATGTCAAAATCTGCTTTTTGAACAAACCTGTTAGAGGCCGGAGGCTTTCTCTGGTGATCAGGAAGGCTCAGAAAGACCAAATTGAAGTAAAAATCCCAGAATGGTGGGGAGGAGGGTATGATTATTTTTTTACAGATGGCACGTCTGAGCAGTGTTTGGCTTTGGTTCCTGGACCAATGTAGCATGCTCCTGCTGTTGGTAGTGGCAAATCCAGCCTACTAGAGATGGAGTGCTGCAAGACACTCCAAAAGGCTCCCTTTGATTACTGCAGTCCTGCCTCATTCAGGGTCCTGTGGCCCTTCTCCAACCTCAAATCTGCAAGCATCACAGTTAATAGAAAACACTGAAGGGATTATTGAGGAAAATCTGAAAAGTTTTCTGTGGGAATGCTGAGCAGGAATCCCAGAAGTGCATGAAAGAGTTGTTAGTCTGAGCACCTGTGTCACTTTGACATCTTTGAAAGCTCTGTCTGCAGCTTTCCTGCTCTAGGGCTGCTCCCTGGCAATGCAGGTTCTTGCTGGAAAATTTAATTTGGTGCAATTTATCATCTCTGATGATTTCCTATTGCAAGTACCTAGAAGTATGTGTTGCCTGAGACATGTGCTCTATGTATTTTGTGGTTTTGTGGAGTGGCCGTGCAACCCAGGTGACACACAGCACCTCTGATTTCTGACTCTGGTAGTCCTTTCCTGAAGAAATCACTAACCCTCACAGTGCTGTGGTTTTTGGTCTGCACACAGAATGTCAGTACACGCTTGCCTTCCTCTGTAAAGTGACCCCAGCTGAGTTGGTGGAGGTTTCAAAATCAACAGACCTTTTCATCATCTTGGAGCTGCACCAATAGAACCAGAGAGTTTGTGGGCACCGAAAAGGCTCAGTGTGCCTGTCACAGCTTGCTTGTCTCTCCAGAGAGCAGCTATAGAGCACTGGAAGCTCTAATGAATTGGGAGGGTAAGGGGGAACCTGCAAAATCAAACCTGCTACCAAACTTCAACACTGAAGCACTGGGGAAGAGGCTTCCTCACTGCTGTGAGCAGGACAAAGCTCCCCTGGTGCCAGCCTGGAGCTGAACAACCCACACCAAGCTTCCTTATGAGCAGCATCCCCATTCTCCAGCGTCTGTGAGGAGAGGGCAAGCCAGTTAATTCACTGCAGATAGGTAAAGGGCCACATAAGATCCTCCACACACCCAGACTGCTCATTTGGGTGCTGTCTAGACAGCAGTACCCCAGCACCTCCTCCAGAGATGCCTTCCTGCCCTTCTTGCACACATCTGGTGAACATCCCCATGGCAGGGGGCTCCTCACCAGCTGCCCACGGAACTCTGTGTGCCCCAAGGACACCAGCTCAACCATCAGCTGGAGCTTGTGCTTGGTGGCAGGAGAGGAAATTAGTCTTTTCTCTAGGCCTCTACTTGCAGAAGGTTATGGATATTTTTATGTGCTGCTTGGTGAGATGTGAGTTGGTTGTTCCATTGGCAAGGACAACTTTTATGGACTGCTGGCGCCCTTTGGGCACGACCCCAGCCCCATGTCTCACCTCCTTCACACATGTGGGATGCAGAAGTGCTTCATGGCAGGCAGAGCAGTCACAGATGCCTCAGTGAGATGAGAACCAGATTTGCCTTTTTTAGTGCCTCTAAATGCTGCTATATCCACATGAACCTTTGCCTTAGATGGGCCCACAGCACAAGTCTGAGCAGGAAAGGTGTGGGGTGACCTTGGAAGGCAGAGGTTTTGCCAAGACGGGGAAGAAATAATAATATCAACCTAGGCAGTGTGCACACCCAGTCTCCCCTGGCAATATTTTCCAGAAAATTTAAGTGAGCCCTAAAATTCTACGTCTTGTGGAAGGGACCATCCCCTTCCTCTCCCCAGAGGTTTTCATTTAATTTTTTGAATTATTAAAAGATCAAATGTTGGAATGCTGAATAGCCTGAATTCATTTGTCAGATCACGAAGTACTCATAACATTTCTCAGCCTTAATAACACATCTGCTCTTAAAATGTGGTCTCTTGATAATAGCTGGCTGAAAGTGTCTGAATTTAGGGATTATTTGAGACAACAGATTTCCTTCTATTTGGAATTGAATGAGGCATCTGCTCCCTCACCGTCAGCTTTGTGGGATATTCTCTAGGCAATCATAAAAGGGCAGATCATTTTGTACATTATGAGAAGGAAAATAGACCTCTGTTGGCAATTATGAGAGTTGGAAGGGTGAATTAGGGACCCACAAAGGTATCACTTCATGTCCAAAAAAATCTAGCTACTCCATCCATTCTCCCCTCTGTGTAGGGTGGGATGCAGATTTATCTGATGAACAGAGGGGAGGGAGCAATTCTCCTGTTAAACCAATGTTAGCAAAAGGGAAAGAGCAAGAAAACAAGTCAGGAAAGGATGTATGCACTCCATCTTGGGTAACTGACCCAGCAACATATTAGAGAGATTAGAATTTGGGATGGAGAGCAAAGCATGGTTCCCTTGGAGAATTAAAGGAAGTTCTGCCAATATTTATGCCAGTTTGCTACGCTGGAAAACCAGGACAAAAACCCGAATGCTTGCAAATTATTTAACACATATTCGTCATCAGAATCTCCTCCCACATATCAGCAGGAGATGATTAATAAAGAAGTGAAAACAAAAGCAATCAAAGCAGAGAGGAGGCACTACTTTGCACTTTACAGGTATATCATTCAGTTCTAGATGTGAAATATTACAGGCAGCGTCCGGAAGATGACATGTGGACAGAATGCATGCTCTGAGCTGCCTGCCCTGCTGAACACACAGGTGAAGGCACACAAATACATCCATATCAATCTATATAAATCCATATATAGTATATACATATAGATGTATAGATATGTATATATAGCTTCTTAGTCAAGTGACGCAAACTGCTGCAGCTGGAAATAACGCTGTCTGCTCATAAAAAGACAGGCATGTACTTAGACTTATTTATGTGGTAGAAAATATGTTCAAGGGATGTGAGCTGCCTCAAAGCCTTTGGCAGAGGAGAAGGGAGCAACCTGCGAGACACCTTGGCTACACTTGTGTCTGGGAATAATTATTTACTGTGGGACATAAAATACCTGGAGGTGGACGTCCTGCTCCAGGATGGGCTTCAGGCAGGTGGGAACGTGTGCCTCATGGCCTCCCTGTGCTGTGAGGGAGTCCCCAGCTTGTGTCAAGGAAAACTTTTTGGGTTAGAAGGGAATAATCTGCCTGTCTGTTTTACCAGAGAAGGGCAGAAAAAGGTGCCTGACACTGGTCTCTGTCATGTAGACATATTTATGAAAATATGTAGCCTGAGTTTGAAAAGGCTGCTGAGCATTAAGGGAGTTGCCAGTTATTTTGTGCTTCCTGATACAGAAGCCTGGTGTAAGGATCCTTTTTTTTGAAAATACTGACTTTTCATTTTGAATTACTGAAGTCCTGGGATAAAACTTTAGGACCTCCAATCCTCCAGCACCAACTGCAGTACCAGTGCCATGGACATCATGACCACCTCTGTAAAATGGGCTGAGACAGAAGATACAGTGTGCTTTCCTACCACAGAGAGTGTTTGACACCTTTGCACATCCTGATGTATACAGGACCCTCTGAGAGACAGAGAGGTGGTGGTTAGGCTCTCTCTGGGCAGGTAGCGCTGCCTTTGGGTCAGGACCTCCTCTTGGCTCACAGCTGGCTCTGGAAGAAGGAGCAAATGCAAATGCTCTGCATAATACATAATATACCCACAGGTCAGTGAGCATTGCACATCCTGCTCCACGCCTGTGCTGTGGAATAGGAGTCTGCTCTCATTCTCAACCCAGGAGACATGCTCTTTAGCAAAAGCTATGGAGGCTTAAGCTGTGAAGGTCTGCAGTTATGTCCCCCACCTTGGCAAAGGACACCTGGCAGTACCAAAAGCACCCCGGGCTGCCCTTCATGCTCCCTGGCTCCAGGTGAAACATTCCAGCACAGAGCTGAGAGCATCTCCCACCAGGAGCTGGGCTTTAGCACTCTGGTCCTCCGGGGAAGGCCAGCATCTTTAGTCACGGGGTTTTCATTTGGGGATGGTTCATTTTCAAAAGAAGCTTTTTAGCACTTTGATTGAGGCCCTCATCTATTCTTTGTGGTTTATATTACATACTGCAATTATACTAGGAGAGGTGTTCAAAGTTTCTGATTTTCCCCTTGGCCACTTTTAAATCTCATTTGTAATCCCTTAGCCCCTTTAAAGAAGTTCTCAGCAGTTTACATTGTTATTAAATCTCTGTTTGGGGAATATAATTTTAATCCTCATTATATGCCAAATATAGATATCAAATATTCATTGTGTAATTGCAATTTAAAAATATGGCCCCCCAAAGGATCTTTTATATTAATTGAAATTATCCCGTTCTTATATTATGGTCAGAAATAACCTGTACTGCTGAAAATGTCTTCATTGAAGAATGTATATAGTTATAGTTAGAATACCTCCTTGTTTTGGTTAAATCCCATTCTATGACATTGTAGCCACGCAGATACAGAAATACAGGGTGCATTATATTTGAAACCCCCCTCCCTTCTTTGTACTGTAAAGAAACAGTGGAAATCACTGATTTTGCTTTCAATGTTAGCAAAAATAGAGTAATTAATCCAGGCTTTTTTAGGCATTGGGCAAAGTTTCATCTCACATGAACTATTTTCTCTTTATAATCAGGGACACAAATTCGTTACTCCTAAAAAACCCTTACAGATATCAAGAGAGTAATCAAGAAAAAAGATCTCCTTATAACAAATAGGATGACTTAATATTATGGAATTTACAGTTTCCAGCTTAAACATGGAAAAAACAATTTATAATCTTTTGCTTATAGATGTCACTGGTTGGCGAATATTTGCAGTGAATTTCAACAAAGTAAACTGCTAGCAGCTTACAAGATTATTCACTTAAGCTTGTTTGTGGATAATAATACCAACTTCATTGTGATGTACTCTTTTTTTTCTTACACAGAACACTCTTTATAAGAAATAAAAAGGTCTTTTGAAGTCCTTAGATGACAAATGTTATATTTACAAAAGGGGATCCAGCCCTGACCTCTGTAGTCCAGGCAGTCAGTACAACTGGGTGGATCAGCCACAGCGAGACCCACCACTAGCTTGCAGTCCTCACTGACATGGTCATATACTTTTCTTTAAACATCGTGGAAGAAAGCATAAAAGGTCACATTTCTGTAAGCCACATAGATCTTTGCTTTTACAGAATTACTAAGCATTAAATAGAGATGCTGTCTGGCTAAAATAGAATTAGGATTAAGACAAATTCCAAAATCCAAATCCCACTATTCATGGAGGAAATTCATATGTGATTTTTGCTGCCAGTCCTCTGTTTCTGCAAACTGCCAAACCCAAACAGGAGGGCCAGGTGCAGATTTTCAGTCTCAACCCCATCCCTGGTTGAAGCATGATCTCAAAGTGTGAGTGGTGGGAGAGGGGACAGGAATGGGAGGGAAATTTGGCAAGCAGAGGAACTGGAGTGCTCCCCGCTGTCTCCTACCAGCCTGCTGTGGTCACTCAGGAGAGCAAGTTGACCCAGCAGTGTCTCCAGAGAGCACCACAGCTCAGGCTGTTTGGATATTGCCAGCAAATGGCTTTTGGAGGATGAACACTCCTCTGGGGAAGATATTACAGAGTATTCTTTGGAGTGGCAGCTGCTACCAAAACCTTAGTGGGAGTATTTGAAAAGCAGTAGGAGAGACTTTCTTCTGTTACAGGAGAACAAGGGAAAGTCAAATGAAACCCAGGCATGAACACAATGTCCATAATTCCTTCTGCCCTACAAAGGCTGTTGGCAGAAGTCCAGCTTAGAAAGAGTTTGAAGCCTCCTGTGATGCCTGGTGCCAATTTTGCTTGCTCCTGATGCTTCCAGCTCTGACCTTCCTGGTCATTGCCCCTGTTAGAATATGGCTTTCCCAGTCCTGTGCTGGGACCTGATGCAGGCCATGGGCAGCAGGGACTCCCTTCCAATGCTTCATGGCCAGGAAGCCTCACTGCCCTTTGTGTGCCATCTCCCCTCTTTCCATTTCCTGCAGTCTGTGCATCACCAGTCCCAAGCACACAGGTTGCTGCCCTGGCCATCCACAAGGCAGCTGGGGCCAGAGGCCTTCTCCTTTCCCTGGAATCTTGCTAAGCAAATCCAGGTGCTGCAGGGGGCTGAAACCCAACCTCTCAGGCAGAGCAAGGGTTATCAAGCCCACTGGCTACATGGTGATTCTTCTCAAGTCTACCATGTAGGAAAGCCATCTTTAGTTCAATGTTGGATGTTCTTGGCCCAGTCTGTTACTGAGAAACCATCCAAGGCAGCTTGCAAGTATCAGCAGTGCTGCTTGTTGAGACAGGGGAGGAGGCTGGGGCATGTCAAAATTTTGTGTGGATCAAAACCTAAGTGACTATTCACACACCTCTGGGATTGTCTGCAATGGGCTAAGTCAAAGCTCTTGAAAAGGTGAAACCTCACCTTGCCTGTGCCTCCCCTTCCTTACACAGCCCAGGTTGATGCTGGGACCATGGAAGTTCAGATGGCAACAACTCCATTTGACTTGCAGTTTAGCAGTAAGATGGTTCCTAGCTGCCCTTCTTGCCAGACCCATGCCAGGTTGGTTTCTGTGGGCTCCCTGCCTGTAGAAGCACGCCCATGGAGGTCAGGCAGAGCTGGGTTTATGGTGATGGATCCTGGGGACCATTTTGCTGGGGAGCTCAGTGGTGTGGGTATCTTCCTTAACTATCAAGGCTCAGCAACCCTTTCTCAAAGGGCTGTGTCTCTGCTTATCAACAATGAGTATTGCAGGTTCACTGTCCAAAATTAGACCCATATTTCTTTTATCTGTAGGTATCTTCATCCCCATCGCTAGTTCCATGCACAGGCAAGCATTGTTGGTACTTTAAGAATTAATCACATACTGTTCGGGGAAAAAAAAAAAGTAATTTGCATTTCAAAACTCTTACCAATTCTAAACATTTATTCTACAAAAACTTGGAAAGATTGTAGTTCTGTTTCAAATTATTCCAGCACCGTGGGCATTGCCACAGAATGTAAAATTACAGAACATATGAGACTGAAACCTGACACCCGTTCTTCCCTGTTGTGAAGTGTCGTTGATGAAAAATATACTAGTTTGAAGAAAAAAAATAATTATGTAGGAGCATGACCTATTCCCAAAGCAGTCAGCCAAATTCACTCTTGTCTTAGAGGAAGCTGGGTATGTACATTCAGTAGGGGACCCCTCTTCAAATACAATTAATTCAATTTAAAATAGTAAGAAAACATGAAATAGCATCTACAGAATAATCTTCTGATGCATCTGTGAGAACATTCAAAGTGTTAGCAGAAAAGAAAAAGGGCAGGGTACTTTCTGCAAGTATCTCTCTTCTATAACAGTGATTTTGTAATCAGAATGACACAATTCAGTAAAATTGATCTTTATTGCAATTCTATAATCCTTCTTCTTTTAAGCATTTTCCAAGCAGGCATTTTAAAATTTTGTAATCAAAGAGACAATGACTTTTGAAAGTAATGAATAATCTACTCAGACATTTCAGTCTTTTATACTGATCTAGAAAAGATGGTGAGATATAGGTAGAAAGGAGTATTTACATGAAGAATTGGAATACAAATGAAATTGTATTAAAGATAAAGTATGTGATGCAGGTTCTCTTTCAGAAAAAAACCTCAGATATGTGTTTGTAAGTAGACATGTATATTTCAATGTACACTCACTGATGTGTGCACATTTTCATCTGAAGACCCCAGAATGCTCCAGAAAGCTAAACATAGCATTTTGCTGCTCTTAATTTACAGGTGGGGAAGT
This sequence comes from Calypte anna, assembly GCF_003957555.1. NCBI lineage: Eukaryota > Metazoa > Chordata > Aves > Apodiformes > Trochilidae > Calypte > Calypte anna. The sequence goes on along the minus strand of NC_044246.1, from coordinate 9,307,150 downwards.
CAAAGTGAAGAGAGGTTACATGTGCAAAGCACATTGCTTTCCTGAATGTAATAATCAGCAAATCAGTTCCCAGCTAGCAGAATTGCCTCTGCTGCCTTCAGCAAACCACCTGTTGATTTTGAACCAAGAATTAGCTATTTCGGTCCAGGCATTTCATCTTCCCATTCCAGCTGCTAATTTTCTCTCTACCTGAAAAAATCATGGAAAGCCACAAAGAAATGTTGACATGCTTCAAACAGGGTAGCCCCGACTTTGAAAAAACAAACCCAACCCCAGGTGTAACCCACCATTCATTTTAATAGATCTGGACTTATGTCCTGCTTCTCACCTTTGCAGCATTTAATTAATTTTCTAAAACTTTTCTTTAACCACAAACAGGAGTGTTATTTGAGTAAGGAATGAACAAGAGCTGTAGGCTTTAGTGTTTGGGTTACAGAGATGGAATGGCTTGCACTCACAATGTGGTACCCTTTGAAAAAGGGAAATAATTTTTCTCTGTGAAAATCAAATCTAAAACATATGACTATGATTGTCCACATCTTTTACAAAACACTTGCATGTTCCTGAGGACCTTGGTTTCACAAAGGTTGGACAATTTTAGTTTGATTCCCTGGACTGTTAATTTATGCTCCTCTCTCTGATCTGTTTTGCCTCTCACTCTGTTTTATCAAATTACCTGGACAGAGAAAAACAGATGATCTGTTCTGGAGCCTGTATGTAGCAAAAAGCCCTCCAAAACCCCAGGACTACAGAGCTGGCATCCCCCCTTCCTCCAAGACTTTATTCATTAAAATCCGTTCATTTTCAAATGACTGATCTGCTCAGTGGTCTGCTGAGGATTCTGACATCAAGACATGAGTTTGCACATTCTCTGCCAGCACTGGCCTGGGAAAAAACAATACAGGAAACTCTCTCCACTACTAAGATCGACTGCCTTTGCTGTAGACTATAAAAACCTGGCAGACCCCCTGTCTACCTCTTCCTTCCCCCTCTTTCACACCAAAAATGCTCTTGGAGAAATTTAAATTTACTGTTTCTTCATCACATTGTAAAGCCTGTGCTGCTGCAGATTTCTGTGCTGGAAGAGCTACTTCTCACAGCCAGTGCCAGCAGCAGCCCAGCTCCAGGAGCTGTGAATTCACTGCTCTGGGCTCCAGCTTTGCATCACTCCCAGTTGGGGTGGCTGGGCAGGGGCTAATACTAAGGACCAGTGCAGACTCTGCCCTGGCTCTCCTGACTCAAACTCCCTCAGGTCTCCAGCCTGTCACTGTCTCTGCTCTTTGCTTCTATGGGCTTCAACCTGAGTTGCTCACCCCTCTAGTTCTAGCCTCTCCTGGTAACCCCAGTCCCTCAACAATTTTTCTTTATTGCTACCCAGTCTTGCTTTCCTGGCTCCTTCAACCAACCATCTCCCCTTTCTCTCAGCTCCCAGCCTACCTCTCCCAAATCATCTCCACACATCAGGGATGAACATGGCTGTAGCCTTGAAAAGATGGAGAAGCTAAAGGGGCCTGAAGAACCTTCTGTATGGTGTACAGGGAGAAAGATCTTCCAGAAGTTGGGCAGTAACATGATCAAGCAGAGCAGAAGAGATCTGACCGTCACTTAGTGTCTGGTGGCAATCAGAAGCATATTGGTACTAGAGGTCATGAGACAAACCATGGTAAGATTAAGGTTTTAATATAAGCAAACTAAAGAGTGTTGCTCAGTCTCATTATTTAAAATGGTGGATGTGCTGCAAACTGCTGGATTAACTACAAACAATTCGGTAAAGACACTTTATTTCATTCCCTTTATATTAGTTACATTGGGATTTTGCTAAATAGTGTGCTCTTCAGTGGTGCATGATTCAGTGCCAGATTTATAAAGACATTTAGGTGCTCTTTCCCACTGATTAAGGAAGTAAAAGACTAAATTGGTTTAAAAATCTGCCCTCAGGAGCTGCCGTGTGTGTCTGGGCACCTGAAACCTGTGAAGATTTACTGCATCTAAAGACCTAGTGAAGATCAGAGAAATGCTTTGCCAAACAGAAATGGCAATGAGACATATTTTGAACCATCAAAGTACTGCCTTTAATTTTCTTTTCAAAGATCAGTGTCAATAAAGAACTTACTGAGCCTGGATTTGGGGACCAGTTCTGCAAACTGGGTCTGATGCTGCTGCAATGGGACCCAACTGTTTGCTCCAGCGAAGCCAGACCAGATCTAAATGACTTAGTGTCACATTACAGTGACATTTCTCCTGTTGAGATGGACTTTTATTTGACACTTATCTTCCCTGGTTCTCGTGGGCTCAGGGGAGAGGTAAGGTGCTGTGTCCACTGGGCAGCAGAGTGCTGGATCCCATCTGGCTTGCAGGGACTGGGTTAAAATCAATGCACACCAGCACTTCTTCCTCAGCCTTTGGCTTTAATGGTGGACTTGGGCTTTTTATGCCTCGCTGGTAATGCCAGGCTCTGTGAGACACGTGCATTGGTTTCTAATGGGAAGAGGAAAACTGAATATTCTTCACGAAGCTTGGGTGATTTTTTCAGTTTGATCTGATTAAACTGGTCAGGAGATGTTATGGAATCAACAGGGTAAAAAATGACCTTTTGAACACATTCAATTTGTTTGAGCCCGTTTAGCTTATGAAAATAAATAAAACCTCTCTTAATGATTCATAACATCAATAATAACCCAGAAATTATTGTGCATTTAATGACCAATTTAAGAGCATTGAATTCTGTTAACAATCAATTTACTAGGCATTATAGTGCTTCTGTTCATAACTGTCTAATTATATGGGTCAGACTCGCTCGTAGTGTGTTACCTTTGGTAGGCAACCCCAGCCCTCCGACTCAACCTAGTAAAACCCAATTGCATTATAAACCTCTCCTAAAAGCAGCAGCAACACCAGTGTTCCCATACAGTTTCTGCTGTGCCATCAGAATGTGGCACCCATTGTGCCACCCTCTGGCCTTATCCCTGGGCACGGCTGCCCCTCCAAAAGCAGGGAAGGAGGAGGGCAGGGCTGGGGCAGAGCAGGGAGCTCCCCATGCCTTGGCAAAGGCTTCTCCTAAAGTTCTGTCCTCTAGCTGTGGATGCAAACTCAAGCTGGTCGTGCACACAACTCTGAGCCCGCCGAGCCCGCTACCCCTCGGCACAGCCAAATGTTTCAGCAGCTGCCCTTTTGTCCTGTTTCTTAAGTAAACAAAGAACAGATACAAATTAATGACCTAAATTTATGACAAAACACACTGCTTTCCCAGAGCAAATAGCCTTAAAAGAACAGATGTTAAAATAGCATTTTGTACTCACAGAGAGAAAACGGCTACTGGGAAAATGTAAAAGCTCGGGATGTATAGAAAAGAGTATCTAAGGCATCTATTTGTGCCACGGCGCCTCCCGCTACACTACAAACCCCATAACCTTCTGATGGTGCTTTGTACAGAATAATTATCCTGCCCGGGGCATTCCACATCCCTTCTTGCCTCCTCTTGCAATCCCAGTAAACTTTCTCCTTTCATTCCTTTAGATTCCTTTTGGAGATGAAAAGAGCAAAACGATCATTTTGCCAGCATGTTAAATAGCAACTGGCAATCCCGTGCTGTAATCCTCCATCTAATTTAGCCTGGTAGAAATATGCTCCCACAACGCACCATCTCAACAAACCATTCCTTTGAATTACCTCTTTGTCTTACCCTGAAGGGCACATTCATTATGCAGGAGAGATTATTTCTTGCAATATTTTAAATTTTTTTTCCCTGAGAATTATCTTACCAATGCCTACATTTAAGTAAATTAAAAAAAAAAAAAAAAAAATAGCAAAGAGGGGCAGAGGCTTTGGGGTAGTTATTAATTATTTCCTTTGTTTATTTCTTTATTTTTTTTTGTGAAAAAGCAGAGGGAGACATGAAGACATGATCATGCACAGGAGGCGAACGTGCCTTTCGGTCGGTGAGGTGTCCCTGCCATCCGGCACCGGCGAAGGCAGAAGCGAGCGGCGCTGGGTCACGGCGAGAGGAATTAAAAGGCATCTCTGCTTTCCCACCCAGCAAGTGCATTCTGTTTATACTACACCACATTGTATTTCCAGTCTTACTCAACGTTTTAATATACATTTTCTTGTCAGGCGTCTTGGCAATCGGGTACACGACTTGCAAGATGGACTGAGAATTCCACAGGTGGACTGATTAGTGGGTGGCATTTCTGAGCTCCAGCAAGCTGTTAGCATTATGTCTGTTTGCTTTAGGTACAGATGTGAAATGATTTGACAGTCAATCTCAAAGTGTGTGCGAGTACTTGGGCTTTTTTTTTTGCTTCCTTCCCCCCCCTTCCTTCTTGGTATGTCAAACTCTTCTTATAATACAATCCTTATCCGTCTGGTTGTCCATTGAAAAAGCATCCCCCCCGCACCCCCCTCCTGTAGCCAATCTGGATGCGTCATGCATTATTCAGGAGATATAATTTGTAAGTGTCAGAAGTGGCTTTGGTTTTTTTTCCTGTTCGCTCATTTGAGGACCACAGCTGTTGTGACCAAGAGCCCTTGCTGGGCAGGGGGGTTATCCTGCCGCAAAAGCGAATTGTTTCCTTTGGGCAAGTTGTCCGAACACAAGTTGCCTTAACAAAGCCATAGTCGTAAGCAAATGGTGTTTGACAAGTGGAATTTTCTGTTGACTTGCTCATTTCATTTCCCTCTTTTGGCAGAAACACTTGGAACTTGATTTTCTTGCAGTTACTATGAGCCCAGAATAATAACTCCTAAATCAACACTGAGGAGGTGGAAAGGTACAACAACACAAACACTCAGTAACAGTCAGGACAGCGACATGGAAATATGAGTTGACATGCAGAATAACCACAAGTGGTGCATAATTTATTGATTGCACCTTGTCATGGGAATGATGAGCTCTCAGCTAGAGGAATTATATTTTATATATTTCACAACTTTGGGGGAAAAATATAAATATTATATATACAAACTGCATATACAGTAACTAATGGATAGAGCAGAATTCCTATTTCCAGTTAGTGAAAAAGTTGTGTGCATCACAAGGCAACATTGTGTGGAGCCAGGCAACCTGGGAGAAAGGAGACAGGAGGGTGGCAGGGGGAGATGTGGCTCTGCAGCACCTCTTAGGTGTTTGAGTGGATGTGGCTAGGGTAGAGTTAAAATTTCCTGAATGTTGGAAGGCAGATGCATTGTATCATAAACACTGAGCTTTAAAATTGCCCTACGTTGCAATACTGTATTTCAGTTGTGAAATATTATATATGTGCACCCATAAAAAACTGCAGCATGAAGCAGCATGTGAATAACAGCAAATTACCCTGGAAAAGTAGGGTAAAAGGTCTGAGAAGTGTCTGTTTCTAAGCTCCTTTAAAGCTTTCAATTAGGCAGACTCTCGAGCTGCTCTGTGGCCAGGCACAACCCAACAGCTTCTTCTCTCCTTATCCTATTTTGTTTTCAGCACCAGGAGAACTGCTTGTTCCAGGGCTGGGGCTGCCCCTGTTTCCAAACTGATGCTGTTTCTTCCTTCTTTTACTCACTGGGTAAGCAGGGAACCAACAGACCCAGACTCTTTCCTTACTTGGGCAGTCACACGGAAGTGGAGCCACAGCCGCAGCGTCGGTTGCTGAAGGACGGTGGTGAAGTCTCAGGGTGGGTGGCCTGCAAGAGAAGCACAAGAAGGAGGACCACCAGCCACTGTGCTGGCACTCCTGACTCAACTGGATGGTTGAAACCCATGAAATAAATGCCCAAAAATACAAGCACTTGCCCTACCTATGTTTCATCACATAGGAGCAGGCTAACAGGTTACTCAACTGAAAAATCCGTTTCTTCTACTTCAAAGAAATCGATCTTTTATCCTTCTGCATTGAAAAAGCATGTAAGCTCTTTGATTTCTGCCGATTGCCTACTACAGCACTCAATTTACAACCCTGGAATTAAAGCTTTCTCTGAGTAAAAAAGCTGTGTCTCCAAGTGCCTCTTTTTCCGTGCTATGAAGAAACATGTCAGAGGAGACACAGCAATGCACTCCAAATGAGAAACAGGGGCTCGGCTCAGTACTTGCTGGTATCAGCAACAGATTTGTCTATGTCACCTTCTGCAGCTAGGAAAGTTCCTGCCGTACATTTGCCATTTAAGTCGTGAGCTGGTCTCATGCTGCTTAGGAACAGCTTAAGTTGGAATAAAAGATGCTTCATCTGAAGAAACCAGTAACAAAGCCTTGGGTACCACAAAATCAGAGCAGAAAAGTGCCCCTGAGTAATGCTAAGAAGAAAGAGCCCCCAGCAGAAAGCTGGTGGTCCTACTCTAGGGAATGTCAGCCACTGCATGGGCTGAAATGCAGCTTGGTTTAAAGGTGCTCTGTGCTCACCCTCGTTACGGCACATATTTTGCTTTATTTTCTCCCTCCAGACCCAGAAATATGTTTACCACCCTGCTCCAGGCAATATATATCTCACCATTTCCCATGATTTACAATTAAATCTTATCTCACAAGTGGAAATAATTTCTGAGCTGTTTATAATGTGAATGTGATGGAGACCTATGACTAAATATCCGATTTATTATTTCGCATTAATCTTCTGACTTTTTATGAGGTTTCTCTAAAAATAGAGAACGCTTCTGTTAAACACATATTTTGGGTGACCTTCTCAGAAAAAGAAGTTACCAGGCTGAGCACACCCAGATGTGAATCATACAAAGAGCATGGAAAGCAGGGCTTGAGGATGCTGCCTCTCCCCTCCTCAGCCTCCACAAAGGCACCTGCTGAGAAGCTGGCAGTGGCTTATGCACCTCATGGTGGCAAGGGTCCCTTTGACAAAGATAAATTCCTTGTGAGAATTGGATTTGCCTTCCTTAAAGCAAAATTATTGACCAGAGGACTGGTGGGAAGGGAGAAGAATTGAGTAGATCCCCAGGATGCAGAGGGGCTGAGGGCAGCAGTGCTACGCTAAATGCCCAGATTTTGCCCAGTGCATCCCGTGGCATCCCTGGCACGTGGCTGGAGCCCGGCTCCCTCTGCTCAGTGCTGTCGTCTCTTGCTGTGTTGCTTATTCACACATCCCAGCTCACTCTGTCTAGCTGCCTGAGTACGGATGCCAGGGAAGCTGAAACACCACAGGCTCTGCAAGCCCACCCAGACCACAGGCTCCAAAGTGCACACTGCTGCCTTTTCCTCCAAAATTAATATCTCAGCTCACTAAATTAAAACAAGCAGGGTTTCACCCAGGCATGTTGTGATCACACCTCCGACTTGCAATATAGACTTACCACATAAACTGCTAAGCAAGGTACAGTACTCTCCCAGCAGGAGAAGACAATGTCAGACTGCAAGGAAAAGAGGCTTCTGGTGGGAGAGCCGGGTATGGAGTTCTCCTCCAAACAGCTCCTGGATGCCGGTCCGTACCAGCACAGTGTCCAGAGAGGGCGGCATCAAGGTGGATGCTGCTCACTCAGAGACCCCCTAGGTCAGAGTCACAAAACTCATTTAATGAAGAAGGCAAAAACTGGCACCTGAGGCAACCTGAGGTGGAAAGGTGGAGCACAGAGCAGGCTGGAGCTGACCCCTTCACTGGCGAGGCCACCGCTGCCGAGGGTGCTGCCTCATCCACCCCAGCCAACAAGCCTGGTTTATTCTCCTGTGCATCTGTGCCCAGCTCAGCCCTTGCAGGCAGGTGTCTCCTGCTGCCCAGCCACTCTGCAGAGTGCTCTTCAGCACAGCTTCATCTGCACCCAACACACTGTGAGGCTGCTGGGTTTTTATTCTTTGCTTCTAAATCAGTAGACTTGTTACCATTTTTTTAAAAGTGTGAATAGCTGCAACAGAAGCCACCAATTAGCACAAGCAAACAGGGCCAAAGTCCTTCCTTCCTCCTCCCCCACAGCATATTGTGAGGAGAGCTGTGCTCTTCTACTTCGGAGGCTGCTGGAGAGGCTCTGAAGTTGAGCGGTCCCGCTGCCGCCTTTGCATCTGCTCTAGGACGGACAGTACGCTCGGGAAGCAGGATGGGCTTTCAGTGCTGGCACTGGGACAACGGGAGTGAGCCCAGCTCAACAGCAGCAGCAGCAAAGGAAGGCAATTTTTTTCCCCTTTCTGTTCCAGAGAGCCTTCCAGGGCTAAGGGAGGTTGCCAGTGGTTGACTGTTTTTTTTCAAGCGCCATTCCCCCTTCCCAGTTTTGAAGAAGCTGCAGAGGGAAGCCCCTCCAGCAGCTTTGCTTAATTACCCTGATCTATGGCGAGGCTAAAAAAACCTCTCTGCTGAATAGTTTGAAAACTGGACTGTGCATGCCAGAAGATTTCTGTTGATTAGATGATGCAGAGTATTAATTAGAATATAGATCATATGCAAGTGCTTTACTGTAAGTTTGCTGCCATTTGGTCTGGGCATGTACGTTTCTTGCCACATTGCTTTTTCTCCCAGAAAACCTGTCTCCTGGAGCCAGCCTCTTAACACAGATCCCAGCCAGCAAGGAGAAGGCTGATTGTGTTCCTGATTGTGCGAGTGAGAGCTCTGGTCCTTACCAGCCTTGTAAAGGATGCTAGTAATTAAAACAGGGTTGACCAAAACCCACCAAAACACATGACCTGTGAGTGAGACTCACCCCACTTTCCCAGCCCCCTGGCCGTGCTGCAGACAGACTCTGGTCACCAGCCAAACCAGGCATGGGAAGCACAGTTGTGTGGCCACAGATCTAAGTGGCATCGTGTACTTGGCATGGGCTCTCTCCAGTCCCTTTTTGAGCCACATGATTTGCAACCTGCAGGGCAGGAGGGCTGTTCCAGTCACTGGTAACTCTGTGTTTGTTGGGGCCCTGAGACTTGTGTGTTCAGTCCCCTTGGGTCATGCTCTGAATGGCTCTTTCCAAATGTAGAAGGACACCTGGGATGTAGTTACTACTAAAAAACCCATAATTTTTCAGTCAATAGCTTATCTCAACCTGCTGCTCTTTCTGGCAGCTACAGGTTCTTGAGAGCAAGGTACAAGAATCCTATAATGGGCAGTTTGGGAAACATGTGGCCCGCAGGACCCATTTCTTTCCAACCTTTGTTTGACTTGCTTCCTAAACCATGATTTCTAGCTCATTATCCATAGCAATACATAATTTTTTTCTTTCTGTAATATTTGTATGCTGTTCCAAAGATGAGTACCTTGTGGTATATTACCTGTGCTTGAAGAATATTTTGAATGCTGAACATGTACAAATAAAAAGAAATTACAATCTTGTGCAGAGTGAACAGGAGCACAGACTTATCTCCATTGTGCTGTTCACTGCCATAAATACCTCTAATGTGCCTCTCTTCTTTATCCTATTTCTAAATTAAACAGTCATCCTGTTTTTCACATCTCTCATTATATAGAGGTCTTTCCATATGTCTAACATTTGTTTGAATCTCAATACATCAGACCATGTAACATGCTGATTCACAGAAATCTCACGTTCTGTAATGACCCAGCCTTTGATATCTGCCTGCATTTTTAAAAATCTGGCTCACATTTTGACTTATCAAATGCTATCTGACCACCTCTCTTAATCAGAGGTTGCTTTCAAGTCAGATTTGATCCTGAGCATTCATGCTTGCTTCCAACTTGTGTCTGTTGAAAACAGCAACTTTATTCAGCTCTTTAAAAGGCTGATAAACATTCTCCTGCCATGTTTGCAACTAAGAAACATCTTGCCATTATTCTGGATCATGAGTGGGTTTTAAGCAGGCAAGCGGCCCTTCTGAAATACCACCTTCATATCAGAGAGCTGCAAGGTGTCCAGGTGTTTCTGAAACCACTTCAGCCCCGCAGATGTGATGGTTCTGCAGGGCAAAGCTGTTGCCTCTTGGCATCAGATGAGCCATTGACTGCCACCCATTTGGCCATGTGGGAGGTGCTGTGGTGCAGAGAGAGGCAGCCAGAGTATCCTTGCTGCTACCGGACTTTGCTAACCCAGTGTGGAGCATGGGTAGAAGTCAGTCACTGCAGGTCTCACACCAAGACTCAACTCTCTGTAGAAAACTGGCCAAGAAAATGGACATCTGTCTTGCTCAATATTTGCAGCCGGATATATTCAAAAGCAGCCTGGACATGGTCCTGGGCAGCCTGCTTTAGGTGTCCCTTCTTGAGCAAGGGGTTGGACCAGATGACCTCCAGAAACGTCTTCCATCCTCAACCCTCCTGTGATTCATGGCTCTGTGATAACACATCTGCCTCTGTGACTCAGCTGGCCACAGCAGCTTAATTAACCACCAGTGCTGGAGAGCTGGGCGTGCTGCAGAGCTGCTGTGGGTCTGCTGCTCAGGTTCTCTGCCTGGAGCAGAGCTGCAGGCTGGGTCCTGTCATGGGCTCAGGCTCTGCCCCAGTCACACCCTGGCAGGGCTGCTGGGACAGCAGGTCACCCCCAGGGCCAGGGGGGCACTTCCCACCCTGCAGGATTTACTGCAGGTCAGCATGCTTGGGCCAGAAAGAAACAACTCATCTGTCACATCCTCAGATGAAAAACAGCTATGGCTGAACCCAAGTGATGTGTCCCAGTGTTATGCACAGGTACAAAAGAAGAGCTGTCACTAGTGTGGCTTTGCCAGGGTCCACACACTCCACAGCGCCATGGTCAGATATTTTTTATCCTGAGACTGCAGAGGTGTTTCACTGACCCATTCCTCCTTATGATCCCGTGTCTCTGCAGCTCAGTCTAAATACTGGAGATGTGAAGGACTCTGGCCCAGAAGCCCTGCCTTTCCCACCATCCCTGAAAAATGTCACATCTCACACCTTTTATTTCTAATGTTAACTGAGAAGGATTGTGCCCCTTGGCCCCAAGGATGCATGCCCATCACTCTTTGGTTATTCCCTGGGCCCCCGATGTTCAGACAAGCATCCAACCAAATGAATCCAAACCCAGGAGGTTTCCCACTCCCAGTCCTCCAGATACTCTGCAGCATAACTCCCCCCAGCCTTTCATGCAGCTCCAGTGTAAAATGTCCCTGGTATGATTTCATCCCCTTGAGAGCCTCTACCTGTTGACTCTTTTTACATTTAACACACGAGTGGATTTATTTCCCATTTGCCTTAGCCCTGCATCCTACTCATACTGAGCACCTCCACCATCCTCATACACCAGTCCTCCTGCCCCACCTTAGAAATCCATTTTCTCTAAGATAAAAAAGTCTACACTATTAATTAAAATAAAATGCTTTCACTTTTACTGCCCATAGATTGCCACAGTCGCTGTCTTGGGTTCCTCTTTATATTCAGGCAACTGATTTGTATTGTATTTGATAAAGGTTTTGATCTTTTTTCTGGGGGGCTGATCACTGAGCTTTAATACAAAGCTCTGGTTGAATGCCATCCCTTTGCTGTTTTTAAACAGAATGAGGACTAGAGAGGGGATGGTTCAGTGCTCGGGACACCGGGTGGCAACACAAGGCACTGTGCTGCAATTTCTTTTCTGGCACCAGCTTCCCGCAAGGCTTGGAATGGTCACTTGGTCTCTTTGGCTCTGAGTGCCCCAGAAAGGGCTCGCCAGCACAGCTCCACTACCCAAATACAATTACAGCCCATTGCAGCAGGCGACAGCTTTTTCTCAGACATCTTTAAAAAAAAAAGCTGCTCCTAGAGCATAATGATCTAACTCAAGAGAAGAGTGTTTTGCCCCTCTAAATGCAGGCCTGTTGGGCTGCCATTAGCCCAGGTAAGGTGATGAGGGACACCAGAGATGTCAAGCCTTTTTTACTGCTCCTGCTTGCCAGGTTTGGATGGAGAAGTTGTGCTGGTGTAGCCTGGGCCAATGCATTTGCGAACCTTATGTACAAGGGACAATAGGCAATCCAGGCCTCACAGACTATTTAAGAATAAACTCCAGACTGTGAGCTGCTCAGACATCTTGGTTGTCGACTGCATATAGGTGCCATCCTAAAACTGTGAAACTGAATACCCTTAATTTAAAAATTCATGCCCAGATCTGTGCTTTGCCCTTCATCCTTGCATTTACAGAAGGCTAAATCAAGATCCCAGATTTTACATCCAAACGCTGAAATGTTCACAATTCAGACTCCTGTGAAGACTTACAGACAAGCACATTTTAAAATCGCATCGTGTAAACTGTTTATGTGCTGAAGGAAAGCCAGGGATTTTGCTAATGACAAAGAAATTATTCTCTCCTCTGCTAGCTGGAAGAATTCCTCTAATGACAATAAAGCCCCATCCTTGGCAATTTTCCTTCGGGTGGATGGCAAGATTAAAGAACGTCCATCCCAGCTATGATTTTTCAGATTGCATAAGTACCTTAAAAAGATGCTCATTATCTAAAGTGACGCCTCTTCCTTAATTGCACTGCCACTATTACGTGAATTTATTTCCCCCCCCCCCAAGCCCTCGTAGATGGTAAAACAATTTTTTTAGATTGAGGAGTGAGCCCCACTCACAGAGGTGCCTTTTGCTAAGGGAGCTGGGGGCAGGTGTGGGTCCCCCCCGACGGCCGCCCGTGCCGTGCAGCTGGGACCGCTCTGCTCCTGTCCTCGCCTCACCCCGCCACGTCCAATCTGCTGCCCCAAATCGGGAAATCGGGAAGGGGAACAAAAAGGAGAGCGAAACCTTCGACTGGGAGGCGATTACAAAAAAAAAATCACCAAAACTCAAAAAAAGGCTGAGGCTGACACTGAAAAAACCACGACAGCCCGGACCGGCATCTCCGACAACTTGCATGCACGGAGAAATGTTTGATCGTTTGCTTCGCCTCCTGCTCTCTTCCGTTCGTTCAGCCCCTGGTGTCGTGCCAGAGCCCGGCCACATGTCCCGGTGGGATGGGGTACCGTGCCGGAGGGTGAGAGCACCCGCAGCCCTCATTGGCTGCGGAAAATCGGGAGCTTTGGTGGTCCTGCTGCTGCTGCGAGTTCTGGTTTGGTGCAGGAGAGGCTGAAAGCGGGCAGTGGGGCACGGCAGGCAGGGGAGCAGCCTGTCTGCACCACGGGCTTTTCTTCCCCGAGGGATAAAGGTGGAAACAAAGAGTCTTTCTTGCCCGCGTGTGTTTACTTAGTCTCAGGGGCCAAAAGGGCACCCATCGCACTGCTGTGAGCAGGGTGGCTGCAGCACCCCAGGGCTGATTCTGTCACCTCAGGGCAATTTGCACCGAGCCCCCCAAAACCGCTTGTGCCTCCTGCCCTTAGTCACGTTCCTGGCTCCCACCAGCATCGGCAATGTAGCCACCAAAATTTGCAGGTGGTCATCAGTATACAAAAGGGGCTCTGGCAAAAGATTTTTAACTCCCTTCTACTATTCTTTCACAGTATCAGAGTTATTAGGGAAATAATCCGTTTCCTATTTCTTTTAGAGATACTAAAAATTCTTTTAGTATAACATATGCATCCATACGTACACTTGAAATTTCTGGGAACTCCGAAAACCTTGTAACTTTAATCCTATTATACGGTTTATATTTAATTGATTGCTAGTCAGAGATGAAAATTTCACAGATCTTCTAAAAGAATGAATATTTTTAATCAGCTCATTTAGCTATCAAAGAGGATACGCATCCTCTCTCTAAACCAGCATTTCACAGCACCGAGCAGGTTGCAGCTACTGCGGGAGTCGATTACCCCACAAGAAAAAAATGTTGAAAATTAATCCAAAGCTAAATCAGTGACATGATTGTATTCCCATTACATTGCACTTAAATGCATATGTTTACAATATCCTTTAATAATAATTATTATTAAACATAGTAAAATACTTCCAAACTTGGCTCATGGCATCATTGTACTTCTAGTGGAAAAAAAATTATCTGAAGCCTTGTCAATATGCCACTTCCTCCTCCCCCATCTTTTAACAGAAGCAGCCTCCAGTGAAATAATCCAAGCTGTGTTCAAGAAGTTGGCAAGTGGGTCCAATTAAATGTGGTTTTAGTGTATTCTGGCATTTGCATATCTAGTTTGCCAAGAAGTAATGTTTTAGAAAAAAAAACACCATCCAAAAAAAAAACAAAAAAACCCACAACAACCCACCCACAAAAAAAAAACCCTGCATCAGTCCAGACAGAGAGTGTATGGTGTGATGCTTCAGTGAACTTTGTCCTATGAATCACAGTTTTAAAATTAATAAATAAATAAAAATAATTTTTGTGTCAGCTATTGCCCCTTTTTAGTTAACAGGCTTTACAGTGATCTTTATGTCCTATAAAGGACAACATACAGAGGAAATATTAGAAAATTAATGCCTCAAACTGAAAAAAAATCAGCTTTAATATTTAGTGAATCATTCAAAAAACTTAAATCACAATGACCTTTATTTCAGGGAAATATTTAATGCCTTAGCGGAGCCATTCTCCAGCTAAACAGTGATTAAATAAAGCAGTCCATCAAAATAGCTCCTGTTCTCCAGGACCCAGAACTGAGAAGTCAATCGTTGTCAGCAAAGGATCATTTACCTCTGCTGAGAGCCGTGCCTTGGTTTTTTTGCAGCTCCTACCCCTTCCCTCACTGTAAAAGCCACCACCGCCTCTCTGGTACCCTGACCCCATTTCCCCTCTGCTGGTGTGTTCTGTGCGTGACCCCTGGGCGTGGGAGCTCCAGTGTCCCTGTGCCATTTGGCCACCATTTGTGGGACAGCACCAAAGGGCCACAGATGCAATCCCTCACCTCCTTCCCCCCTCCAGCCCTGATCAACATGGACAAAAACCCCTGCAGAGGAAGGATGTGTGGAAAAAAAAAACAACCCACCCCTAAGCCCCCCCCCAAGCTCTAATCCTCCACAAGGCTAAGTGTAAAACGATGTTTAAGGTATACTGGCCAGCCCTTCCACCCATTTATTCCATAGCCAGGACAACCTTCTTACAAAGCAAAGAGAGTTAATTAATAAAACGAGGCAGTGTGGGGTTATATGGAATCTTTAAAGCCTTTATCAGTTTGCCAGTCCATTAGCGGGGCTGCATTCTCCACAAACTCCCTGCTCCAATATGTGCAGCAGAGCAGTTAATTTCTTTTGGACTCAGTCTATGGCACCAAGCTGTTTTTTTTTTTTCCCCTATCTTTATCCAAACAAACTATTAAATAATCAACAAATAAGAATATTTAACCCAAAATAAATGAGAAGAATGATCACTTGCCTAAAAACTATAAATTAAAGCTATCCAATCACAAAAGAAAGTTGAGTCATCCATTAAGCAACAAAGGAGAAGGAAAAAATAGATCTCTCGGATGTTTTCGTGGTGTTGGTTGCCTCGCAAATGTGCTGAAGCCAAGGCCCCAGGAGAATGGACAGTTGGAGCCCAAAATTGCCTGGAGACCATCATCAGGGAAGAACTTCCAAAATATTGGACTACATCCCAAAAGACAAGGAAAGAGAAAAAGATACAGGCCACTGCATCCTTCTTGCTGATGCAGGTTAGGCCCTGGGGTGTGGAGCTGGCTGTGAAGGGGGAGGTTTCACCCAGGAGCCAAACATGGCCTGGAGAAAGATACTTTGGACTTTCCACAGGTCTGAAGGAAAGCAAACCCCACTTTTAGGGGGCCCTGCTCCCCTCTCTGTTCCTTCCTTCTCCTCACTGCCCCACCAGCTGTGCAGAAGAGCCGTGTTTAACAAGGTCTGGGGTGGGTGGGGTGGGTGGGTTTGTGGTGATTCCCAGCCCCCCAGCTGTACTCCTCAGAGGAGATGTCTCACGGGTGCTGTGCTAACAAGATGCTTGACAGGCACCAGCCAGTGGCTGCCGAAATTCCCAGCCTGCTTCCCAGTGACATGATGGGCAAAAGCCTCGTGTGCCTGGGATGGCAAAATAGGGAAAATGGGGCTGGGGAGGTGGGAATGAAATAAAGCAGTCACAGGAGTATTTTGCCATATAACCTGGCAAAATACTACAGCTGGATTCACATTAAACCCCCTTCTTATTTTTCTAAATAAATAATGTAGACACAAACTTCCAATAAGTGCCCACTAAAGACCATCGAGTATCTCTGGATGATTTGTGATGGAATGAACACTTCCATAATCAGCTTAATTCCTGCCCAGAACCCAGGAATGAGCTTTTATTTCAGCTTACACCTCCAGTGTTCTCCAGAGGACCTGAAAATTATTTTCCCTCACTGGGAACTCTGGAAGAAGAGGTTCAGCTTGGATCAGCTGACAGCAGCCAAGCCAAACATCAGGCATCAAACATGGTGCACAAAGGGGCTGGAAATGTAGCACAGAAGATGTGGTGAATACACTCCAAAATAGAAAACCCTGTATCCATCCTCAGGACAAATATGAATTTCACTTTTTTTTTGTTTTGGTTTTTCTTTTGGGTTTTTTGTTTTGGGGTTTTTTGGTGGTTTTTTTGTGGGGTTGTTTTTTTGTGGGGTTGTTTTTTTGGTTGGTTGGTTTTGTGGGGTTTTTCTTCTTTTTTTCTTTTTTTCTTTTTTTTTTTCAGTAAGTTTAGTGCCTTTGAATGAGCCACAGCATTTTACCAGGCAGTGCTGGCTCCCCATTCCCAATGTCTCATTTTGTAGGAGAGCAGGAGAGTGCTAGAGAACTCTTGGTCCATGGATGGGGGCTTCAGACTTCAGCTGTAGGCTTCAAAACTGAGCTTCTGCCATCTGTAAATTCATGAGCAGCAGAAGATTTTCCATTCTTAGCTAAAAAAACCAACAACCAACAGCTTTTTGAGATGAATTAGAAATGCTTCATCCTGTAGGAGTGCACCAGGAGCAAGGCTCACGACCGTGCCATGGTATATTGCTTCCTCCCTAAGAGCCAGGAAAAAAAAGGAAAAAAGTTCTCATAATGCTTTTTGTCCTTAATAAGAATCAAAGTGGTGCAGAAAAGAGGCTTTATACGTCCCATTCCCATAGCCTGATTAATGTGCTCTGTCTTTCAACATGTGCTTTCCCTTATACCTCATTTTTCTGTAATTTCCTTCATTCTTTTAACAATGTGCTTAAGCCCCCCCTAAAAAAAAAAAAAACCATTATTTACAGATGTTCCCTCTCCTTTCACTACCTTCAAGTGCAAAGCACAGTCTCCTCTGCCTTCTTCTAAATGAAAGAAGATAAGATCAGAGATAAGATAATTTCAAAAGGTGAGCACCAATATTAAATTTTAGCAATACATGCCAAGCTGATGTCTTTGTAAATAAACTTTTTTCTGCTCCAGACACATTTCTACCCTGTTCTGGAACTCAATAGCAGCTACCCAAAGGAACTGGATATTCCCAAAAGCAAACTTTTGCCTGTCATTAATAGAGGCAATTTTAGACCAAAGGAATCTGGCTCAGCCATGTTTATCAGAGACTTTTGTTGAAAAACCCTGCATTAAATGGTCATGCTTTCATGTGAGGGAGCTCTGAGTCTGAAAAGCACCAACCTAAAATAGAAGGCTAGCATTAGGACAAGTGCTTGTTGTCTACTCTGTCTACTCTCTGAGAGTGCCTCAGACGTAGTTCACTACAGGTAGGTCCCAAGCCTTGACATCTCTGCTTGCCTTGAGCTCATATTCCATAAAGGAGGCTCGAGAGATCCGACCCTTACATTCAGTGTATTTAAAAAAAAAAAAAATAGCACTGCAATACAGCAACCAGATACCCAGCTACAGTTGTGCTAGTTCATAGCATAACACTTCAGGATCGGCTTGCACCATTGGGTACTTCTGTGATTCTCACAGCCCTCAGCTCAGGGTGGGCAATGGGCGCTCCCACCCTGGTTGCTGCTGAGGAAGGGCGAGCGGGTTTGATTTACTGCCTTGTTTGGATCACTCCAGGTCTTCCAATGTCTTCCCAGAAGCAGTGCTTCAGTCATTTTCGATCCCCTCTGGCAGAAACGTGCCTACAAACCTGCTGTCGTTTGGGGATGAAAGTCCAGCTTGCTGCAAGATGCTCACCTCCAGCAGGCTGGTGGGAGAGCCAGGCACCTCCCAGCCTAGCCCCACGTTCAGCCCCAGCGTTTGCCTCCTGCCCTCACCCTGACACAACACCCTCAGCCTGGAAGGTGAATATAACTTGGCTGTGCTTCCTCTGCTCGGCAGGAACCCCACATTTTCCTTTGAGCTGCAAACTTCATGTTATATATTAGAGGGAATAAAAGAGCACATTAAAATTAGCACTCTGTTTAAAAAAAAAAAAAAAAAAAAAAAAAAAAAAGAAGAAGAAGCTCAATCTACTCTCATTTTTAACTACTAATTATAGGATTTAAAAGGTCTTCTCGATGAGATTTTAAAATGCATGGGCTTGTTGATGCCAATTTAGGCTAAGAATAACAAATTTCCTAAGTGAAGTACTGCTTTATGCCATTTTTTGTCCTCCCTTTGTGGCAGTTTTCTCTTTGTGAGGCTTCTCCAGTCATTAAGAAAACAGAAATACATTTCTTCTTATTACACTGGACTGGGCAAAACACAACTTTGCCTTCACCTTGTGTCTCAGGAGCTTTTTTCTTTCAGTGCTGAGAAATCCTTGGAAGTAAGCTGCAATGAGTTACCTGACACTTGCAGAGGGACGTTGGTCTGTCTGTCAGCAGGGAACCCAGCACCCATGTGTTCATTACATTACACCCTCATAATTAATACAGAGATGTACAACTTTCCATTTCTCCAAAAATTAGGAATTGCCTAGTTACTCTCAGCTTGTGCAGACATAGCTCTTCCTTAAAAGTCACTGAGTCATTTGAAAATAATGAAATATTGGTATTTATAGTGTTTTCAAGCTGTCATCTATGCAAGCATGAAAATCATCTATGAACAGAAATCAGATTTTGGATAGACGGCGCCAGTCAAATGACTTTAAAAAGAGAGAATAAGCTACAGAAAATGAAGACCTGGTAGCTATAGCCTAGGAAGATGGGATATGTTTCATTAAGATTTTAACTGTATTTTATCTCAGCACAAATTTCCAAAATTATCTCGACATGAATCCTCACTAAGTGCGAATACGTGGCAAATGCAGTTGAAAATAAATCATCTCTTCTATGATAAACCTCTATCAGTTTCAAGGGGGTTTATTTATAGAAAAAGTACATTTTTAAAATTGTAAAATGTATATTGGGAACACATCCAAAAGTTTATAAAAAGTAGCTTTTATGCTAAAATTGAAGACAATTTGACAAAAGCCTAAAATGAAACACCGAAGATAGTTTTTATTTTCTTAATAGCTGTAAATAAGACTTAACCAAAATGTATTTCAGGAAGGTTGTGAAAGAAATATTTAAATCTTTATCTAGATTTGCATCCAGATACACCATATACCATGCCACAGAGCTGTTTTGAGACAGTTAAGCCTTTTAATACACTACTCCTGGAGTAGTAAGGCAGTAACATATTGCTTTACTAGTTAGATCCTTTCGGAAGTCATCATGTACGTGTAACTTTCTCTCTAAATATTTTACTAATTTCAAACTGGGTTTCAGGCACTGGGTCGTAATGTCTGGAGATGTGCTGTGTAAATCCCTCTCTGGCATGTTCCAGACGTGGCATAAAAAAAAATAAATTCCTTCTTGGTGCTGAGATTAGTGCTGATAACTGAAGGCATCACAAGCAATAAGTTGCAAAGGACCACGTCATGTTGGCCACTACGTATGAACACTAACCATGTCTTCTAAAGATGTTTAAAGAATAACTGAGGCTGTGATTTCAACGCTCAGCTAAATAAAAATTAGCAAGTTATTTTAAAGTACTTCCTCACCCGCACACACATATGTTCATACCCAATATGCGTTTTAAAGAGCACTGCTGAGGTTAAGAAATACCAAACCACTGCACATTAAAACATCCTAAAAAATAATCACCAGCTGTATTCTGCAATTAATCATTTATTTATTTCCTGCAATCCCAAAAAATCCCCAATCACATGGAAATTTCAGCTCCAAGGCTAAACTGCATTCGCTCTCACTTTTAGCCCCAAGCTAAAGCTTGTTACAGACAGGCTGTAAAATCGCAAAAAAATAAAAGACAATTTGTCCCCACAGTAACAGCTGTGGCACTGAAGAGGCACAAAGTCTGTCCCAGCGAGGGGAGTGGTTTTGCACTGGGGTGAGCACTTGTGGCTCCCTGCTATGAATGGTTAATGCTGAGGTGTTACCAAGAATGCAAACACTCTGCGTGCTGCACCATGTATTAGCGGAGTGACTGTCTTCTGAGGAAAAAAACCCTGAAAGTAAGAAACAACATTATAGCAAAACGAACCTGAAGATCATAAGCATACATAGCTAAGGTCTTTCAGTCTGTGAAATTAAATAGCCCAAGAAATTCCGATGCAAGGAAAATGCTTCAGGTCAAACGTAGATTAATCCTGGAAAATAAACTTTTTTTTTTTTTTTTTTTTTTTGGCAGACATCTCCATCACTCAAAATCTCTGCAACATTTGCTGTCACTGTCATGGTTAAGCCTGTTCCACCTTTGGCTGTGCAGAAGACTCACCCCTCTCTTGCTCTGGCAGAGCTGAGTAAGCTCTGTATTATTTGCACTGAGAGCATTTCGATTTGACAATTGGTTAAAAGTAAATGCTTCTTTTTTAGTCAATGAGACTAAAATGGATAATCTTTCCCAAAAGGATGTAATCGCTCATCGGTAAGACCCATTAACAGGTTTAGATGAATTTTATCACACTAGTGGGAGCTGTACGTTTTAATAAGCAGGGCTCTTCCTCTGACTATCTTCATTTGCCGACAAAGTGGAATATTTCCACCTTCTGCCCAAAAGCATTGGCACAAAGAAAGAAAGAATTCTTTTCTTACCATCTAGAAAATATTTTCTATTACCAAATTCACTGTATTTAATGACATAGTCAAAACATGAGTGAAGCACAAAAAAAAAAATCAAATAAAAAAAAAAAATCAAGCAAGGACTCCTGAAGTAGAATATTTTAAAAGAACCCAAAAAATCTGTGAATCTCTTTTTCCTCCCTTCAAAAATACCAGACAGTTCTATAACAATTCACATTTACCATCCCAGTAAAAAAATCCTTAATGACTTGGTTAGATTTCTTTAATAAAAGATCATGCTCATTGGAAATATTTCCATTTGGAAATCACATGGACAAATACCATTAATAATGTATAAGCTTGAGAACCCTGCTATGGAGGACTACATGGCAATATTTTAGAATCAGATTTCTAATTTTACGGTAGTTTTGCAGACTCTAAATGTATTTCACCTTCATTCTAAATGAATGTGCATTGCTTCAAAGTCAGGGGAGGAAGCCTGGAGAAATTTTCTCCCCTTCCAAGTTCACCTCAGCTACAACTTGCTGCAGCAGAGACATTGATCTTAAAAAGGGAGGCTCAGGGTTTTGTTTTTGAAAGTACACTGTAAAAAAAGTTATTTATTAGGAGTCTATTAAAAAGTTTGAACATTTGCTCACTGTAGAATTAATTAAGGGGGGGGAAGTCAGTCCACCACTGCCACATCACTTGATCCATTATCAGCAGAAGTTAAGCAGAGGGCACGCTGCGGCAGGGGAAGGAACTGGTGGTGTCCTCCCTGGGAAGGTGAGCCAGCAAAGCTGCTGGGGGGAGATGGCACAGGGGGAAAAGGCAATCTATCCTTTTGCTAATTAATTTTAAAACTTTATTTAGGCTTCCAACCAGGTGACACGTAAGCTTCACCTCAGCTCAGCAGAAGTACATAGGATTATTTAGGATTCACTTTTCCCTTGATGCAGAATAGGAGAAGCAATAAGGATCCTTTTGCTTCCTTGTTCAGAAAGTTTCATTTTAAACTCCTAAAAATGTTCTTCAAATTGCACTTAAAACATGCAAAGATCTCAGTAAGCAGAGGATCTGTAGAATGCTCCACTATTCAAAAGTTTGTTACACCAACCCCCTAAGCTTGAGGTTAGAGAAAGTACTCATAATTAGCGAATATAAAGCTATCACAGGCAGTGGTTAAAAAAAAAAGAGCTGAATGATACATTTAGCGTGCTCCCTTTGAGTCCTGGGCTACAAGCACACACAGTTAAAAAGTGATGATTAACACTGGTAAGACAAAGTCTTTGAGACCTAGGAAGCTAGAGCATACAGCTCCCATTCCCGCAAATTGCCTTTGACCATCATGGCAACATGAATGGTGAGGATTTTGTTACCATGATATTCTCAAGCCAAATGAAATGTTCCCCCAAGCATCAGTATCTATGGGCAGTATTAGAAAAAAAAAAAAAAAAGTCAACACATTATATTTTATGGAGAGAAGCAACACATAGGAGTATGTGAGTATGTTTCATCTTTTCATTGAAGAAACACTTTGACAGCCACAAGCGTGTGCTGCACATCTATATCCCTTCTAGATAAAACCTGAAAGTATACAGGATATTTTAAATTATTTTGCCATTAATGGCTAAGTTATGTTCTCTGTTACCATTCTGAAGAAGGGCTCCTTCTAAGTCTAGTTTTTCTGAGAATCTGCAGTCCTTGAAAATCTTAATGCTGGAGAAGAAACTGAATGTGCCTAGAGCCACAGCCAGAGCTCATCAGTTGCATGGACATCCCTGCTTAAGCATTACCTGTTTTCCAGTCTTGATACTTTAAACCATCTACACATAATATTCTACTATATGAAAGCCTACAGGAAAGATCTGCTGATAGACAAAAAAATACGCGGCCAAAGACAGATGTTGACAAAAGGAAATATTTTCAGGATATCTGTAATAACTCAAAAAAACCCAAACACCAAACACAGAAAATGATTATTGAAAATTGTAATAAATAATAAAATGGTGAAAAATTTTGGCCCAGAACAAATTACTATAGATTTAGGAAGATACACAGTATGGCAGAGATTCGCTTGGTCAAGGCATAACTGAAGTTGCACCTAGAGAGATGACAAATGCAATGAATTGTTTAAATTAAGGTATATTTTTTCCCCTTCAAATTGTCCCTGCTGTCTCCATTCCAAACTTCTAATTTAGCTCTACTTTTATATTCCCACTGGGCTCTGCAGTGCTGGCCTTGTTCCTAGGATGGAGCAGCTTCGGACAAGAATTAGGGGTATATCCTGCAACAAGTATCTGAACCAGGTCTTTTTCCAGAGGTTTAAATAAGCTTCATATCTTTCAACTGAAAAGAAGGTTTAGCCCATTGTCCAAAGAGACTTAAGATTATTTAAATTTTCCTCTATAATCCTGACAGTTTTGATGTATTACCAGCATTTTGGACATTTTGACTGCCAGCCAGGACTGGGCCAGTGCTTCAGATTAAGTTGTTGCCTTCTGCTCTGATGTTCTTATAGAGACTGAATACAAAAGAGTGAGCCCAAGAGAGCTCCTTGGGTGAAATTAAGCCCAGAAAAGGAACTGTGTGTCTGCACAGATATTTGAATGGTAGCAATTTTTTTTTGGAATTTAATAGATTGCTTCTGCAAAATTCTTTGGGGAATAAAAAAATTATCAAAAAATCCCTTAACAGAATGATCAAGAGCTACACACAGAGAAATGCTTTCAAAACACAAGCATTTAATTTTTTTAAATGTTAAGTGAGATGTAAATATGTACGTTAGCAACAAAGTGCTCAAGAGCATACTGAAAACATATTCCATACACAGTTAGCAATAGAAGTCTGTACAAAAGTAATAAAGTTACACATTATAAAAAATACTCCATAACTATAATTTAAAAGAGGGAAAAAAGACAAGGGAATTGATTTCTCAGTTCATATAATTTATTGCAGTTAGCACACAGTTTAAAAATTCACCAACACACCAATAGTACAAAACTAAACAGCATTATAAGTTATTCCCCCCTCAGGAAAATAAAACATACTATGATTGTCAAAGCTAGATGTCAGTCTAAGTTTTAGAACAAAAGAAGAATGTGAAACTAAGGAAAGGAAAAAGCAATCACTCACAAGGACCACAAAAAAATTCAAGAGAAAGTCCATTTTCCTCAGACACTGATTGTCTTCTCTAACTTAAGAAAAGAATGTAGTTTTAAAACCTAGAAACTATTCAAGTAACTAAAGATAACGCTCCAAGGCCATTTTCACAGCTTTTTTTTTTTTGTTTTAAATGCCATTACAGCCAAATTAACACACATTTGACCAAATATTTCCAAAACAGTCCAGCAATACACAATGGAGTTTTCCATTCAGTATCTTAAGCACAAAAATAGGCTATGTTTACAGTAGTTAAGGCGATCAAATTTTAAACAAAAGCAGAGAAAAAAAAAAAAGGAAAAAAAAAAAAAAGGAAAAAAACAGCAAACGTTTTCCATGCTACTCCCATAGACCTTATTTGTAAGTGCAAGACAGGAAAACAAACACTGTGCAAAATGCTTTTGACCTGCGTGCTGGTCATTAAAACCACACGTCAGGCTGCAGTCTCTGCTGCTTGGATACACATAGTCCTTCCCCTGCCCTCCCCCGGCCCCCCTGTCACTCAGGCCTTCCCAAGCCTTTCAGCCCGGGGCTTTTTCTTTCTTTCCTTCTTTCTTTCTTTCTTTTTTTTTTTTTTTTTTTTTTCTTTCTTTTTTTTCAGTCCACAGCCTCTTTTCAACGGGGGGAAAAAAAAAAAGAACGACCTATTGTGGTGGAGTGGTGCAGCAGGAATCCTACAAATGCTCATCTGGGGAAATGGACGCACCTCAGTTGGAGCTGGCGTGGGGTCTGTGCAATTAGAAGGGGTCTGGGGTTAGTAAATGCACACCGCACATGCAAATCTCGAAGCCTGGTTGTAAACATTCAGGTTTGTTTTTTTTTTCTTTTTTTTTTTTTTTTTTTTCCTTGTTAACGTAGCTAAATCGGCGACTCGTAGCTTAAGTTCTTCTCAACTTAAAGACAGTGGGAAAGTAAGTTTAAATTAGATAAAATAAAAAACAGTGCATTTCTTTTCTTCGTAACACCGGCATTTTACACGGTGTTGGGTTTTTTTCCTAAGGAAATTAAATAATTTTCAACTCACTCGTTAAAGTTATACAATGCAAACAAAGACAAAAATATACTGAAACTCATGCATTTCTGTAGCGTTAATATTTACTTTTCAAGACTCAACTAAGAGCATCAACACAACCTGCCAAGTTCTTTGATACCTCCCCCCGGCCCATGTAATCAATTACAGTATACAATAACAGTAATTCACATTTTTTAAACACACAGTTCATCACTGCTGAAGCTGCAATATCCTTTTTCATCCCAAGCAAACCTTCACGTAAGACAGAGTCCCAGTGATCCCAGTGTACTCTCAGGGTTTTTGTTTTATGGTTTTTTTTTGTGTTGGTTTTTTTTTTTTGTGTGTGTGTGTTTTGCTTTTCCAGTGGGAACTGTCAGAAATCCAGAAGTTGCCATAATAAGTTTTAAGTCAACTGCTTGTTTAAAAATAGATAATCCAGCATTTCAGAAATTTTCCATTTGGGTCTAAAAGCATTCAGGTTTCCAACAGCTAGTAAGGACTCATGCAATTATAGAAATGTAAAGGAACTGACAAAATTGGGTGAGGATTTCTACATTCAGATTTTAAGAGGAAAAAGATCAAGAGCTTAAAGGAACGCAATGTTTTGGGGGGAATAAAGCCATGTCCAAATTTTTAGAATTGGAGATTCCTTAGAAGTAAAATATCTGCTGGCTTCTATTCCAGAAAGGGGTAAAATTCGTTTGATAATTTGTTAACTCTGTCGGATTACCTCTACAGTTCATTTTTATCGGAGTGCTAAATTAGTGAAATATTCATGCTGCCTTAAAGTGCAAAAACAAGCTAATAGCCAAACTTTCAGTTCAGGGAAACAAGATTGCTTTTAGACTGTACCACAACTATATAGATTTATATATATATTATTTATATATATAAAAATTTTATTTCCAAAGTTCTTGTGAGCTATCTTCTAAGGTCCAGTCTCTGACAGTAGGTAAGCTCAGTGCTTCGCTTTTGACAGACAATGAGTTCACCAACTCACAGTGAAACTTCCGAATGTGTCTGTAAAGGTCTCCGGACTGCGTGAACCTGCGTTCACACCACTTACAAGCGTGAGGCTTCTCCCGCGTGTGAACCACTGCGTGGCGGCTCAGGTTGTGGGAGTACTGGAAGCTCTTCCCACACTGGGTGCAAGTGTAGGGCTTTTCACCTGAATGAGTCCTCTCATGACGTTTCAAGGTGTACATGCAAGAAAAAGTCTTACCACACAACGAGCAGGTCGGGACATTGACATCAGTAGCAGGCTTGCTGCGGATCCCGTCCTGCTCTCGAAAGTGCGTGCTTAAATGGATCTGCAGGATGTGGGGGCTAGGAAAGACCTTGTTGCAGAGAGGACACATGAAAATTTGGCCAGCGGGGCTAAGTATGTTTGACACGTAAGGGAGCAAGCTGCTGTCCATGTTTCCTTCCACCTGGACTCTCTCGTTCTCTGGAGTTATCATTTCATCATCGCTTGCCTTGTCCTCTCTATCTAGCTCCCTCAAGACCGAATCTTCCCTCATCGGAGCCAGGTGGGCCGGCTCGTACTGTACCCTGTTATTAGTGCTCACACTTTCCTTCACAGTGCTATGTTCCATATCATAGTCATTAGTGCCAACATCACTCTCATCACAGGAAGCCTCTTTCTCCACCTTCACCTGAACCAGGCTGCTTCTAAGCATGTCCTGCGAAGAGAAATAAGAACTGTTCAAATTTTCAACTCCTGAAAGGCTGGACTTGACAGACAGGTCCAGCACGCAGTCAACATCTGCTGAATCCCTCACGGAGGTGACAGACCTCTGGGACAAAGACTCTGTTGAGCTGCAGGGGCTGGCTACTGTTTTTCCAGCTGCTGCTGCGTGCGTCTCTGCCTCTCCGCCAGTCTGGGGAATGCCTGCTGAGTCTGAGGGCAATCTCATCCACATGTTCCCAGGCTCGGCCGCCAAGTCCCTTTTGCTGGGCAGGATGTTCAATTTTTCATCTTCTCCGTCGTCTTCATCGCTGGGCAAGTCTCCTGGCATGTGGCTGCTGCCGTCGGAGAGGCTCTCCACTTTGTCTGAACAACTTGAGGCGTCTTCCTCCTTTTTTGTACTGTCTGCCTCCGTGGTTGCTTTCTCTTTCAGCTTCTTTTTGCAGACTTTGACAATGTCATACATGTGGAGATAACTGGCAGCTGCTAGCACGTCTTCAATGGGCAAGTCTTTGAACTGGAGCTTTCCTTCGTACATGAATTCAAGCAGGAGAGCGAAAGCTGGGGCTGTAACAATGTCGCTGTTCAGATGAACAATGTCCCTTTTGTCCAGCTGGTCCTTGTAAAAGAGGTGGAAATACATGCTGCATGAAGCCAGTACAGCTCTGTGCGCTCGGAACTGGGCATCTCCTACCAGAACAGTGCAATCACAAAGAAAACCCTGATGTCTCTGCTCACTCAGACACTGTAGCAAATGTCTACTGTGGTCAGGAAACTCCATACTGTCTTCATAACCTATAAGGAATGAGATTTAAAAAAATTAAAACACATATTGGAATCACAGAACTTACAAACCCATGTTACTCCACTCTAAAAACCTTGTATTTATATTACCAGAATTATGGTACTGACACGATGCAAAGATTATTTACCATGTATATATGATGGCAATTCCCTTCCTGACCAACCACTGAAGTTATGATTTCCTCTCAGTGGTAAATAAGCTGTTCTAATAAGCGCATAGGTACATCTGTAAATTTTTTTTTAAGTATCACTGCTGTTCACAAAATCTGTTCAATAGTGATTTTTTTTAAGGGAACTTCCTCCAGATTGCATCCCTAGGAGGGCAGACCCCCCCTAAAAAAAAAAAAAATAAAAAATTAACACTAAGTTTGAGAGATCACAGAGGGTGGGAAAAAAAAAATCAGATCATCAACCTCCTTTTTTCAAGTCGAATCGTGGTAAGAGGAGAGGTTCACAGATGAAGAAATGCTAATATATCCAAATCTGAAGGTCTAACATTCATAAAGTATAAAAATTATTTACGGATGTTAAATTCTATCTACTGCAAAATCAAGGTTTTTAGAACTTTTGTGGTTGTCTTCTGGTAGTAAGTAGAGTTCCAGGTTTAAAACCTTCTCCATACTGTACAACAGAACATGAACATTTTTGCCAACATGCAGAATTTACAAAAGAAAATTAACAACCAAAACGCCAATGAACACCACTTCCCCTGTGCAGAAGGACAGAAATTTCCCTCACCTCCCACACCAGGCAGAGTTTGCAGTACCCAACTTAAAAAAAAAAAAAAGTCATCCGACGTGACCGTGTGCATATTTAAAATCAGTATCCCGAGTGCTGTTCTTACCCAAGTATTTTTGTATTCACCTTCCTTGATGATAAAGAAAAAATAAACTTAAAAGGAAGTAGAGAAGTCAAAACTCAAATGGAAAGTAAAATCTCTTAAAAACCTGCCTTAATCTATTCTTCTGTGATTGATAGCAATGCTCTTCCAAACCATCTAAGCAGATCGTGACTCTCTAGGCTGGCAGATACTACTGAAAAATCCTTATCCCTCGCAAACCAAGATGTACTAAAACTTACAACACAACTCCTACTATATTCTGTAAAATACCTTTGCTAGAGTAAAGCACGAAGATTTACAATACAATCACTTTAAGTGCCCCACAGCCAACATCAATCCTAATCCTTAAGAGGGCTAAAAATAAAGATTGGAGGGCAGCTCACAAGGTAGCTGTGATCAAATTAGGAGGCTGAAAGGACAGAGAGGGACGAAGAAGGAAGCTTATAAACATCTGATCCAGCTGACTGTGGCCATATGGCAGCTGCTGCCCAGATAAAGAGATTAAGAATAGAGGAGTGCGATTACAGCTGTCTGGCCAATTCAGGCAGCTCAAATCTACAAGTTCTAAATTAGTCGCAAATACAAAAACTCCTTCAAATAATTATTGTTATGCTGAAATAAAAGATTTCAAATGCTACATGCAAGAAAGAAAAGAGGAAACCAGTCAAGCCATTCTGACGGGTACAAAAGTTTTTAAACACGTAACTGATTTCTATCTTTCAAAAGCACTACAGCTGTATGCTGCTATGGTTCTGAGCTGCTGGATATTTAACCGTGAAGTTTAATGAAAGACTTCCCCACCAACACATTTTAGCCAGAACAGTCCCTTTTTTTAAAAAAGCACACTTTTGTATATTTCACTAAAACCCCTGTAAAGTCACTTAAAAAATGCAATACAAGAACACTCTTTAGTCTTGCCACAAAATCCGTAGCATTTTTAGTCTTACAAATGAAGAATGAACTTGCTCTCTTTCTTGCAAGACAAGACATTCTCACAATATGCATTAAAGTTAATGCTAACAACGTGCCCAAGAACTGATACTCTCCAACTACAGCCCAAGCCTTTTGACTAAGTCCACTTATCTATTTAATACTCAATTTCATATATTACCTCTAAACTTGGTTAGAAAAGTAATGTGATTTTTTTTTCTGAAATTCAATAAACAATACACCAAAACAGAAATATGCTGTATCTAATCTATTGCTACTCCTACCTTTAGTACACATAAACCTGATTAAGTCCTTTCCTCTGAGTCTTGCTGGCTCCAGGTCTGTTAGATCGGTGGAAAAAAAGCAGACTAGGAGAGACAGATGCAAAGTGGAGATGATGTTAGAGAGGAATGAGATACCTTCTCCACACACAGATCTGCACACACTAACTCCCTGTCTGTGTGTTAGAATAAAAGGCTGAGGGATGGCAGGCTGTCAGCTGCTCTGACATCATGTTCAGATGGAAATGCTACCTCCAGCTGTGCTCCTTTTAATGCCATATGCTACTCCTCTACACTCCTGCCACCAGCTTTTTCTTAGGAGAACTTTTCTCTTCTGTTAGTATAAACAAAATACTTCAAAGTCTCTTTTTTTCAAACTTTCTAACAGGGAGGGGGAAAAAAAAAAAGATAGAGAGAAAGAAAATCCTAAACATATGGGGCTCTACTGTATGTGCAGCATAGCAACACTTCTGCCTTAAGTTGGAGGACCGCTTTATATACACTGACAGCACACCCCAGCCGCGGGGTTACCCGAGAAATCCATACCGACTCGGCTTTATTGAGCCCAGAGGTTCAGTTGAAAGAAAAAATTAGCCGAAGCCATTCACTCAACCAACAGCCCCCCCCCGATCCCCCTCTTCGCCGCCGGTCCTTTCGGTTTCGGCGTTCAGACAGGACGAATGACACAGAGCACTCGAACTCCAGCCTTGCACCTCAGCTCAGCACCCAACCTGGCCCGGGCGCTACCTCAAGCGTTCCGCTTTACTCCTAAATCTCTCTTTCCCGGTGGAGGCTCGGGCTGTCACGGAGGGGACTGCCGTGGTACCAGGACGCCGGCTCCAGCCCCGCCGGCTCCCATCGCCCCGCAGCTAGGGAGGGGAGCAGGAGTCGGCGCGGCCGGGCACCGTGCCCCTCGCACCTCCGGCGGGATCTGTCCCCCCCCCGGTGACACTCACGGCCCGCTCGTCTCTACCAACCCGGGCGCTTCACCTGCCCGGGGCCAGGTGGGGGACGAGCCTGGAGTCCGCCGCCCCCCAGGCCGGCCCGGGCCGTGAAACTGGGGGGGGAAGGGAGGGCAGAAGGGGGGGGGGGGGGCGCGGCGCTGCGGGTAGGCAGGGACACCGCGCATTAAGTTCCCGGCGGGCCCGGTCCCCCCAAACCCTCCGGGCGGTGGCAACTTTTCACCGAGCTCGCCCCCTCCCCAACCCCGACACCCCGGGCCGGGATCGGCCGCCCCCCGCCGCGCGGGGCCCTGCACCCGCCGGGCAGCGCCGTCCCCACCCCCGCCCGGGGCCGGGCGCGCCGGCGGCCGCCCCCCGGGGAAGGAAGCAGCTGCCCGGCGCGCAGGAAAAGCCGCCCCCGGGTCACGGCGGCAACAAAAGAAAAGTAACCGGGAGCGGCGCCGGGGCGGCCGGTCCTGCCGCCCGAAGGAGGGCAGCCCCCGCCTCTCCGCCCACCCCCCGCCGGACCCGCCGCCAACTCCGCCCGCCCCGCGGGGTCACACCGGCCCCGGCCCCGGCCCGGCGGGTGTGTGGGGAGGGGGGCAGCGGGACTCACACTCCGCGGCGGCCCGAAGTCCCCGCGCTCCCGCCGCCGCCCGCCGGCTCCTCTTCGCTCACTTGCCGCTCCGGGATCGCGTCTCGCCCCCCTCCCACCCTCCCCCCCGCCCGCCCCCCGCGCCCGCTGGCCGCCGCCCCCCCCCGGCCTCCCCCCTGCCGGCAACTGAGGAGCGAGCGGGGCAGCCGGCGGAGCGAAGCGGGCCCCGCGCTCAGCGGCTCCCCATGGCACCGACGGCCGGAGACGGCGCGGAGCCCGGGGCCGGGCGGCCGGGCGCGGGGGAGGGGCAGGAGGGGGGGGGGGGGGGGGTGAGGCCAAACGGGCGGGCGGGCGGGGGCGCCGGGCGCACGCAGCACGGGCGGGCGCACGCACGGCGGCGGCGGCGGCGGCACAGCCGGGCCCGGGCTGCGGCAGACAGATGTTCGCCCCCTCCCCGCTCCCCACTTCGGACTCCGGTCCCTGACTGACAGCCCGGCCCGCCCGCGCCGCTGCCCCCGCCAACCGGCGCGGCGCCCCGGCCTTGAGTGACAGTCGGCGGCGGGCGCTGATTGGAGGAGGGCGGCCCGGGAAGGCCGGCGCTGCCGCCAATCGCAGCACGCGGCGGGGTAGGGGGCGTGGCCCGGCCGGGAGCCGAGGCGGAAGGGGGCGGGGTCTCACCGAGGCAGGGGGCGGGGAATAGGGCGGGGCGATCCGCGAGGGGGCGGGGAGTGAGGGGGCGGAGCTTCGCTCCTGAGGGCTCTTGAGGGAGCCGGGGCCCCGCGCCGGTTGGCGGGGCTGGGGGGGCGGCGCGGTGCATGGTGGGACAGTGGCGGACGGCAGGTGCGGGCAGGGCGGGATGGGCCCTGCGCCATGGGGCCTGATCCGGGTGGATACGTGCCCTGGTCTGCCCGCCCCGGGGTGAGCCCGGGGTCTCGAGTGTGTCTTTGCACTCTTGTCTGGCCAGGCAGGTGGTAGAGGCTGGGCGAGGCTGCAGTCGGTGGGTGTGTGGTGTGAGCAGGCCCAGCCCGGCCTGGGGAGACCTCGGAGGCCGCCGGTACTGGCCAGGCTGCCGTGCCCACCCTCAGGAAACTGCCCGGTGCCTTCTCTCTCGTTAAACGTGGAGTTTGCCCGTGTGTGGGCTGACCATGAGTCTGGCAACAGCCCGGTCCACGGCCTGGGAACCACTCGTTGTGCTTCCTTGGGCTGCTGAGGATGGGGACTATGATGTAAATTACTGACAACAAATTAACCAAGAACAGATTAGCCAAGAACATGCTGTGTTACGGTCTCAAGACCCAAAACTCATCACTTGCCTTTACTTACTAAGAGATCAAGTGATCCACTAGGAAAGATTTTCACAGAATTTATTGAAGGATCCAAATCTGAGAGAAACACAAGTTGCTGCTGCCTGATTACTTTGCAGAAGCTGATGACAGAAACATCTGGATTAACAAGCCACAAGGATGCTGATGGATGCTGCTTCTGCAAGATATAAATACAGTTGCTTTGCTGTGCCACATTTATGATTGGATAATTAGAAATATGCATTAGTAGGTAATTAGGAGATTGATAGTATACCCTTGTATAAAACCCCCCCAAAAAAATTCCTTGGGCGTGCCCAGTTTGGCTGAGGCACCTGTTGTGCATAATTAAGTATTTACATTTTTAATTCTTTAGTTGGTGTCCTAGCCCTTCTCAACTGGCACAAGTCAGTTCTAATTTCTAAATGAGATTAATGGGAGCACACTTCAGGTCCTCTTTTCTCTTACTAGGAGGCCCTGGACTAGTTGCCACCTCTAGCACTATCTTTCCCTTGGTGATCTGTGTGCTTGTTGCTGCAGCAGAGGGAGTTGGGAGGAGCAGTGACAGCAGTTTGGGGTTGTTTGGTAAGTGCATGTCCTCAGGCCTGCCTGCTCTTGGGAAAGGGTGGGAAGGATGGTGCCTGAGGGGTGAAGGAGCTCTAGAGACCTCATGAGGGTTCAGAGGTAGGTTGAGGTCAGCAGCTTGGGAGGATACCATGGCTTAATGGTGGGTTAGGAGAGGGCAGTGGAGGGCAGGTTTGAAGAAATGAGGTCTTCCTTAGTGAAAGATGAATCCTAGGGGGTTGGGTGCTTCTCCCTGTCTCCTTCAGTTTCAGATAAATGGTTAACACAAGGAAAGAAGAAAACAAGGCTGACCAGAATTTAAAGACAATGAACTCAATTACACATTAAAAATAAAAATTGGTGTATATATAAAACCTGAAGGCACGTTCTTAGTCTCCTGCCATAATGTGAAACCATTATGAAGAAACATTCTGAATTCTTGCTGTGCTTAATTTATTTGACAGCACTGCTATGTATATCACTAGCAGCTAGCATCTAGGTGTCCACACACTTTAAGCATTACATACATATATGTAAAAAAAATATGAAATATACATGTGTACAAAAGAAAACACTTCTCAATATCCTTTAGTGAACTGATTGCTCACACAGACCTGGTGTGAGACACTTAATTATTAACATCAGTTTTAGTCCTTCTTAGATACTGACACAATTCCATCTTAGGGTTGCTTTTTTTCCTTCTTTTTTTTCTATTTTTTTACTACTGGCATCATGTTCCATATTTTGTTATACCTGGAACTCAATGAGGCTCTGTCCTTGTCTTCAAGACACAGCAGCTAAGATGCTGACTCTTCATGTTTTCTGTTTGTCTCCTCAGTGCTAATAATCACTTCCTCTGAGAAAAAGCAGTTCTCTATGCCCTGCTGCCTCTCATTTCTTGAACATCTTCCCTATAAGTACTAAACTGCTTTTTCTATCAGTTGCAAAAAAATTTGATTATTTTAATAAGAAATACAGTTCAAAATTGGTCTAAGGTGTTGGTTTGTTTTTTTTTTTAATCTAGACCATACAAATAAATTACATGGTTATATATATCTTTGAACTGTCAGTGAATGTACCTGAAATTATCATGTTAACTTTGTTGTCCTAGATCTGTGAACTGCATCCTGTCTCATGCTTCCTAGTCCAAGCCATTTCACCAACTGCCCAGGGTTGGTAAGTGAGACCTCAGCTGATGAATGCTGAATTTTGCAAGTGCAGTTTTACTGAGGGAGACAGTTTAGTGTCATTCTCATGATACAAAGCTGGGAAAAATGACTCTGCTTAATGTGAAAAAAAATTCCAAGAATGTATTTTCTCAGGAAGACATTTATCAAATGGGCTTTCTCAGGTTCTCATAGACTCTTACAGGACCTTGAATTTTAAAGTAATCTTAAAATTTTGTGGGCTATTACTGTTTATACATTCTGTTCACTTATTCTTTCCTCCTCATACATATGAACTTACCTTCTTATGTTTTAAGATGTACTGAGAAAAATCTTACTGCCTCTCACCTCGTATTTACAGTGCTGTCTCCTAATTAAATCAGGTGTTTTCTCTTCCATTCTATCACTTGACTGCATGACCTTGGGCAAATCACTTTGTCCTTTTTGCCTTTTCAGACTGGCTTGCCCTGGGGACTACAGCTTTTGTCTTACTACAGTTATATTAAAGAGAATGATTTGCAATTGCAGTTTATACAACTCTTATAATTAAACAATTTGTTACTATTTCTAAATAGGAGATGGAATGAAAGAGAAAAAAAAATGACTGTAAGTAACACTTTTAATATTAAAAATCCTTTTGGCAGTGAGTCAAGCATCATTGATATAAACCTGGAACTGTTGACATTTGGGTTTTTTTAATGCAATTTTTTTGCTTTGTTTTTGTGAAAGGAACTCTAATTTTTTAAAAAGAGTATTTAGAGAGGTTTAAAGACTTTGCATTATTTGATTTTAAATACAGAAACAAAATGGTAGAAAAGTGACTAAGAAAAAATCCTACCCAGGGAAAACTCACAAATGCCCTGTAGGTCAGCTGATCCTCTGTTAGAAAAAAGTAATATAAGGTGGGCATTCCATTGGAAGAGATGGTGAAGCCTTGTTGTAAAGGGACATAAACATCTGGCAATACACCTGGTCTCTACACTTATTTATAAATCACCTCAGGCATCCCAAGGCACCATAGAGAACACACATGAAAATGGAACTAAGAACATTCATAAGCCAAAGAAAATAAAAATGGTCTTGATTTAGCGTGGAAAGAAATGAGTCTCATTTACTGCACAAACACAGTTTGGAAAGACATGATGTGATTTTGCACTTCTTGCACCTTTGCACCTGCTGACTTTCATTTATATCCTCCAGGCAACAAGCAAGCCTGAAGGCCTTTGGCTCATAACCAATGCTGACGTTGCAGTGTGGTGCTACAGGAGCACTTGAAGCTCTGGTAGAGCCTCCCTGCTGGCCTCTGATCTGGGAACATTGAGGTTTCCTGGAGTCTTTTCTAAAACACTTTGTGTGGTGAATCTCCCAGTATTGTTTGTTGCTGCTCAGGGTTGATTAGCACACAGCAAACTGCTTTGCAGGTGCCAGCTTTGCCTACAAACCTCAAAATGTGTTTGTCACATTTGTTTCTGGAGCTTGCATGTGCTCCATGCTCTTGGAAAGTCTTCTTGAGGGCATTCCATCAGAGGAGCCTGAGCTTGACAAAGGTCAAAGGTGCCTACATAATGTTTGTGTCCAGAGCCATAGGTTTAGATGTTAACACACTTATACTCTGGAACAGCTGCAGATTTAGCCCTTAATACTTCTTTCCTATACCTGCTATAGCACAATTTTCTACATTTTCTTCAAAATGTAAAGTAATGGTGTGCTGACTACCATGCACTTTCCATTTTGTGGTCCATGAAAAAAAGGAAATTAACAGGAAAACTGGTCATCTGCAGCCAAATATCCCAGTTTTATGTTCCACAGATTATTTTGGACCAGATACTGCCACCCCATGCATAGTACCACTGTGTTCATAGGTAGGACAATGGAAAGCAGGTATCTCCTTGATAAATTAACTCTCCCAGAATGCTTTGACTAGGAAGCCTGAGGGTACAGAAGCAAACATCTTCAGGGTTATGTATCCCAGGGAAGTGAAAACTGGGGGTTGTGATCAATCTGTAGTGACATGTAATTAATGGCAGTCTGGTTTTCAGAAAAATTAAAATTAAAACAGTTTCTGGAACTGCCATCACACTTGAGGTTCAGCTGATGTCACCATGGAACTGAGTTTTCTCTCTGGGGAACCAGTGCTGGGGAAGTGCCAAGAAAATATAATACAGTCTTTGCATGACTTGGCTATATGTACATCTTATTTTGCCAAAGTCTGACTGGATCAGTAATTCTTATCAGCCCGAGCTATGCTGGGTGAGCCACTGTGATGGGTTCAACTAAGAGCTTGTCTTAGCATATGGGCCAAAAATGTCTCTCTCCTCTGACATTCTTTTACATAAAGGAGAAGGAGCACTGTGCACTGAAGTTTATCACTTTCTTAAGGTCCAGGTCTCCTTTTCTAGAGCATGGATTTGTCTAGCTTTAAGCTACAGCTTCCACTTCACACTGATTACTAAGATCAGTGACTTTGTTGTTTTGTCTCCAAACAATTTCAAGACTCCGTACAAACTTGATAATAAAAAATGGGACTGGCCCTGTGGGTGGAGACACGAGCTGGATTTTTAAAAATTTGTTTGTTGAGTATTAATGATAGGCACACCATCACTATAACCAGAAGAGAAATGTTTTCTCTCAAAAGGCAGCTTGTTTTGGATCCAAAAGAATTTGTTCAAATGTTTAGCCTAGGTACACCTGGCTGCTTAACTCCAATCTCCCACAACTCTGGCTAATGATGAGCAGATGCTTAATTCAGGACAGATCTGTGCCAAGTGCCACTGCATGCTCACAAGAACACACAAGTATTTCCCAAAGCATATATATAAAAATGCAAAACCTAGAGTTCAAAAAGATGAGACACAAGCCATGATGCCCTGAAAGGAAGAAAGTGGGAGTGGTTGTGAATTTGTGCCCCAGGCCCTCGCAGTGGCTGAGGTGTGCTGGGTGGGACTGCTCAGAATATATCCAGGTATCTTCTTCCTGCAAAACCTTCTGTGGTTTCTGCTGAGGTCACACAGGTGTGACTGGGTATTGTAGCTGGAGTAATTCTTAGAAAGCTTGAAGGTGTGAAGCCTTTTCAACTGGTGTGGCGGCCAACACCGAGTTATTTAGGATTGCTTTGTTCAGAAGTTAATAAAATTAAATGCCAACTTAGTTTTACAAAACCCTTTGCTTAATTTTTCTCTCCTTATATGCTGTGTAGGTGTATGCATCTGTGTACATTTAGGGGGTGTCCCTTCTACGAGGACATGCTGCAGAAGCAAAATAAGTAATAGCTGCTATGCTATTTTTTCACTATATTTAAAGCAGACCTGGAAAATACAATATTTAACCAAAACCCAATTAAATTGTCTTATGCTTTTTCTGTAATTTCTTTCCTATCATTACAGATTACAAAGACATTTATGCCTAAACAGAAGCTGTCTTCTTCCAATCAGCCTGCTCTTTCTGTTCAGTTCATTCACTAAATCATTTAATCACCCAAGGCCATATGTTACCATCTTGTGTAAAACGGGTGGAAGAGAAAAAAAAAATATGCAAAATTCTCTGCACTAGAGTGGGTGTCGACATCCAGCATAGCTCCCACTAGGAGCACAAAATATAAAATGTTATAACCAGTGAATGTGACTATGAAAATAATTTGAGACAGACAAAAGAAAGAGACAAGGCATTGCAAAGGTGAATAGGAGTCTTTGAAACTCAGTTCTGTGTAGAAAAGTTATGGGCTAAATGTTCTGTGTTAGTCCACATGTTTGTATTTTCAATAGTCTGCCATTAACATAGTTGCTGCTTTCTGCTGTAATTACCTGGAACATGCATTAACTCATGCTTAACAGTCCTGGTTTTTATATTGCATCAATAAGACCCTGTGCCTGACTTGGTTCTCTCTTAGGACTTCTTTTTCTCTCTCTCCATCTACTGGTGCACAGTTTGTCCCAGGTATTTCTGTGCAGAGTCATATGCCTTTACCACTCAGCTTCAGCTGCTGTTCCCTGTCATGATTACTTTGCGTGGCTTTCTCTCTTGGCACATTTGCTGGGTGTCAGACCCTCTGGAAACGCATGGCTCAGAGGAAATTGTGGGGTATGAGCTCCCGTCAGGAATTGAGGAGGCTTGAGAAAAGTTAGAGGTGGCAAATCTATTGGTTTTTTTAAGTGAGGGGACTTTACAGTTTTGTGGAAGGACATGCAGTCCACCCTTTCTCCACACCTTCAACAAGATACTGTGTGTTTCCTTGCCAGTGGGGTTATGACAGTGCTGCAGTTGAAGAAGGGAGAGGAGCTGATGGAGGGGTCTCCACCAAGAAGCCACTGCTGCTCCTCTCCACTCTCAAGGGCTGTCAGGGCAGAGGCATAACACTGCAGGCTGCAAAAAAGCCCAGCCCTCCTCTAAAACTGCATGCGCCGGTTTATCCTAAGACTATGAAAGCATAAAAGATTTTATTTTCATTTGCATGGTTTGCTGGTTTTTATTTGGCAGCTACAATAACAACAGGCTACAGCGAGCCCATAAAACAAAGTGAGAGCAGCAGCTCATTTTTGTGGCAGAATGTAATGGCTATGGCTAAAGGGCTTACATAATTCATCTTAAACCCGTATGCCTCTATTTATTGATGTTTAAATGAAAATTAAACTCTTAGAGCCATAAGGAGGCTTCTGGTATCTGAAACGGGATTTTGATGCTGATATTTTTATCCAACACTGCCAGCTGAAAGCTGCTGTTGGGAAGCATTTGGCTGGGAAGTGTGGTGCTGGGCAGGGTTGGGTCTCTTCTCCCTTGTCTGCTGCTCAGAGTAGCACCAAAGTTCTTAGAGACCCAAGGCTGTACCCAGGAGTCTGACCTGAGAGGCTGCATCCGTAAGCTGTGTTTCCCTAGTGGGAGAATGGTCACTGAGATGACCAGGAAGAGAATATTTACACATTGAAAAGGTGAAGTAAAACTGAGGGTCCTGGTTTCCTCAAAGGGAGCTTATGGTAAGAACAGCTTCTCAGTGATTACTTTTCCGAATACACAGGGAGACAAAAGATTCAGATAACCATACTGTTAGAGTAGAGAAAGATGTGTTTTGGGTTTCTTTTATTTTATTTCCCAGAAGCTTTTAGAAGGTTATTTTGTTTGTTTCTCAGATTTTTCTGTAATGTATCATTTCCCCCCCCCCCCTCTATTCCTCAGAAGATAGAGCAGACTCAGGAAGTGAATTGCTGCTTAGGGAAGTGTCCTGCCTCCAAGCTGACTTACATAGTAGGACATATGGCATAAGTTATATTTGGACAGATGTGAACAAGTAGTCAGTGGATTTGATAAGATTCTTTATTTAAACTAACTTACATAGTGTCACTGTTCTACCATCTTTCCTTCCTTGATCTGATCTTTTGCTGGTTTAAAGAATTTAAAATATACAGTATGTCTAAATAGTCTGTAAAGCTTTAAATGCATTGAAGAGCATTCAGTCATGACAACAATATCTGATTTTTTCCACCCTATGATTGGCAAATATCTGCTTTTGGTGATAAAGCAGGCACAGAGGATAAATTGTCTGAGTTGCAAACCCCAAACGATTAACCAGTTTGAGACAGCCAAGTTCAATGTGAGTAATTTTCATTGATTTGATTAATTTGGCCCCTCACAAAGTAATTCTATACTCCCATGAGTACCATAGAAATTACAGGAAAAAAAAAAAAAAAAAAAAAGAAAAGAAAAGGAAAGGATTTAGTAAATTTCAAGAGATCATTTCATTCACTCCCTGCCTGGATTGCTGTCAGGATTATCTCTGTTTGGGCTGTTTCTGAGAAATTCAGGTCTGCCCTGTTCTCAGGAATTTCCACGGAAGGAGACCCCACTGTACATGCAGGCAATCCTTCCCACTGCTCCATTAGCTTTTCCAGAGATATGTTTTTCCTGGAGTCTTCTTGCAAATATATTTTTAAGAAAATGGTTACTTCTTGTCCTACTCAGAGATGCCATGCAGAAGAGTTTATTTCTTCTGTGCTTCAAAAGTTTGTGTGCTGGAGGTTAGCCATCATACCTTCTCCAGCCTTGTCTTCTTCAGATTAAACTGCCCCGTGTATTCCTTGTATTCATGTTTCTCAGGTTGTGTTTCACTGTTTGCATCTTCTGCTTGGTCCATGTCCTTCTTAGCCATGCCTTGGCTGTGGATCCTGCACTTACATAGTTTATTACTCCTACTGAAGCAGAAAATGTTGCTTTGATCCTATCTGCCATGCACCCAGCTTTTCCAGGCCATTTCCAATCTGACAGAATAATTTTGAATTATAACCTTTCCTCCAGTGCTCTTCTCTTGCAGCTCATTCCAAGCTGGTGTCATCTGCAAATTTAAGAGTTGTACTGCTTATCTGTATTGGTAATGAAAAAATTGAGTTGTAGCAAAATTAGGACATATATCTACAGAACTGGACTCACTATAAACCTTCAGTGTGGCAGTAAAATTTTTGTGAAGATCCCTTGCATATGTTTTTCCAGACAGTCTTGCCACCACTGGTTACTTTTGGCTTAGCCATGTTTCCAGGTTTCATCACAAGAGCATCAGGCAGGGCAAGGTCAGCAGCCTGGCTGAAGGCAAGACATGGTGTTGATTACTCCAGGCCTCTTAACCTGTTTCAGAGAGGAACAGGACTTGTTTAACATGCTTCATTTGTGATAAATCAATGTGGACTGAAGCTTGTCTCCATGTTGTCTTCTTGGTAGTTTAAAAATGTTTAATAACTTGTTGCTGTATTCCTCTGAAAAATTAAGTTTGATAAATGGTCCATAATTCTCTTTTCATCATCTCTGAAGGATGAAGTACTCATCTTGTTCCTCATGAATTCTCAAAAATCACTGCTACTAATGAAGAGATGGTTTCAACCAGCCTCTTGCTATCCAAATGCTGAAGGATAAGGACAGCATAGGTTAGGAAATAATGAGCAGCTCATCAGTGGCTTTATAGAAACTGCTTGGTAGTACAAAGGAGGGGTCATGGTGCAGCCTTTCCCTCCAGCACACCCCTTTCTCACCACCTCAGTGGTGCCCACTCGCCCACATTAGCTCCTAAACCACAGCAGCACAAAATTAAACTTTTCTAGCATGTTATAGCTCTCAAAAGATAGCATGGGTGAAAAAATACATTCTTCAAGGCTTGAAAATAGATGTAAGTGGATATTTGGCATAAAGCTAACAAAGAGAAAAGCCACGGAAATGAACTGCCTCAAAGATGGGTTTTAACTGCCAGTGGCCATTCAACAGACAGGTTGACAACTTGGCCCAATGCTCACCTTTTTGGTACAGACATTTGCTGCATAAGCGTATGTGCCATTTTAATTCCCAGCCCCACATTTTAATGGTTAAAAGCTAATTAAAACATACAGTGGCATTTTGAATCAATACAGCGTATGGACTGCTGCAAATTCTCTCATCAGGCATGTTGCCCTCAGGAAGCAGCATTAACTTCAACAGCAAAATAGGGCTGTGAGCTCATTAATCATCACACTCAGAGACCGTCTGGGTGGCAGTGGCAGCAGCTCCGTGTGTTTCTGGTGGTGAAGACTGGATGCTATGGTTAGATATGTGATGTGTCACACAAACATTAACTCTTACAGCCAACTGTCTTTGCAGTTGGCATTTATTAGCTCAGGCCTTCAGCTTAAAAAGCAGAGACAGACCATGAGGTGGAGTTTTTTTCAGGTAGTAAATAGGTGTCAGGCTTCTATATGAACTCAGCATCCTGGGTTGTTAACTCTTAAGTCCCCTTATTTCCCTGTAACAAGGAAAGAAAACCCCTAAACAACAAACCCACCCACCTGGGAATGTGTGGAGAAGAAAAAGAATACTGAAGAGGGGGAAAAAGATGAAGGAGGTGGAAAGGAGATTTGAGGGGAAAGAAGAGAACGGGTGTCAGAGGTAAAGCTGAGGTTGGAAGATATTAGGCTGCAAAGGGAAGGAAATTGTTTTATGTCTATAAACACAATCTTCTGTGCCTGTGAGGAACTCTGAGAGCGTCTTCTGAGCTCTCTGCTTTGGTACCAGGTGCTCACTGAAATTGAAAGCATGTGCCCTTGTAGCCCCTATCCCCCTCTCCTCAGCCACACCAACCTTGATGAGTGAGACAGGAATCACCAGAACAAAGCAGTCTCCTGACAGATTCCTCTGTCCTAATCCTGCTGGTCACCCTGTTTAGCACAGTGCCTCTCTTTTGCACTAAAGCCTCCTAAGCAGTGGCAGTTTTGCTGTCCCTGCTGCAGCCAAGAGCCCTTCTTACCTTTTGTGGGGGCTCTTGATAAGCAACCTTCAACTTGTTATGTGTGTTAGCAACCACAACATTTGTTACATGTTCCTGTGGCTGATTTGTCCTGGCATGTAGTGAAGAGCAGAAAGAAAACCTGAATGCTGGCTCCTAGCTTTTTATAAGATTCAGGTGCACGAGCTCCAGTACAGACTCCTTCTATTGAGACTTTATATTTAGAAGAGTTCAATTTTTTCTTTCAATGAAGTCATGGTTTAATGCTTTGTTATGGTTTAATGCTTTCAGCAGCGCAAGTATTCTATAGAGTCACGTCTGTAGTCTGTATGAACCGAGGATGAACAGTCAAGTTGGGGATAGAGTGTTGCTCTTTGTCTTCCTCCTGCAATAGCTTTCTCCAGTCCATCTGTCCACTCTTTGGTCCTGCAAGGAGAGAATGTTGAGGCACATGTTGGCTCTCTCTGTGTGAGCTCGCCTGTACACATAGTTTCTTCTGGAGGCACCATCATGGTGTTATTGTGGACCCATCTTCAGAAAATCTGGAGACAGCATGCAGAAGCATTAGTGATTGATGAGGGCTGAAAAAGTGCCAGGGAAGAGAGAAGCTTCCAAAGAAAACAAAGTGCTGTGGGAATGCAGGCTGCATACGTATGACACTGCTGCTCCCTCACAGGGTAGGGGTTGAGCTTCCCACCAGTTGTCCAGAATGAAATATCCTCATAATTCTCACCCCAGTGCAACTTCTACTCACCAGCAGCTGGCATCACATCAGCTTCATCTCTTTCCCTTATAGATCCATCAGTCCCACTTTCCTGCACTGTAGAGTTGATTTTTATGCTAAACAGCAAGTTTTATATCTCATGCTTTCACCTCTGGAGCCACATGGCTTCTAAGAGCCCCTGCCAGGTTCCTTCTCCATGAGGTGCTAGGGTACCTCGTTTTTGTCCTCCTCTTTTAAAATAATTTTTTAATGGAAAATGGAAGAAAGATCCAGGGGGAGATGTAGGTGCAGAACTAGGAGTGGTGGATGCCCATAGGTGGTGCAATGAATCAAAGGCACCTTTTCTCAGACTCTTTCAGTGGGTTTTTTGGCTCTGTGTTGGGGCCACGTACAACTTGGAAGCAACTGCTCGACAAGGTCTGTCCTGCAATGGGATGCTTCAATATTAATCCTAAATTAAACTGAGCCAGTGTGCACAGGGCCTTCCAGGCAGAAGGGGACAATAAGGCAGCATAACGTAAGAGGGCATGGAAGAAGCATTTTGCTCTGTAATGGCAAATTACCCACTCAAATGTAACATAAAGAAGGGAGGAAAAAAATTAACGAATAAAGTCGGCACGTTATTTTAAATCACAGAAGTGTCAAAAATGGTAATGCCTATATCAAGGCTGCCCTAATGTAGCTTTAATTTGCATGCAATTGGCATTGATTTGATGTGAATATTTACTCTCCTATTCAATTAAGAAAATCCATAACTGCCACCATATTTTAATGTTAATGTATTTTTACACAGCTCTCTGTTTACCTTATTTTCTCTTCTATAACATTAACACTTTTTTTGTTAAAAAATGTGTGAAAGATTAATTTGTAGAATGACGGGATATGTGGGTGTGTAGCACAGGCCAGATGGAAGGGGTGTAACATGACAGTTTTCTTCTGTGGCTTCGTTTTGTTTTTATTGTTGCAAGCGAGCAAAGTATAACTAAAATTATCATTTCTTCTCTGGGCAGAAAGAACTAAGTGGTAAGTTCCTCTTTTACTCCTCGTGGCTCTCTGTGCTTGCCATGCAGCTGCAACCCTGTTCAGCATAGCTGACAGGTTGATAAACATTTGTTTAAAACTTCAGCTCATGTATTTGAAGACTACTGTTATTTAAAGAAGGGTGTTTGTACCTGGCGATCCATAATTCTGTATCATGGAATAGATCTGGATGCAAATTTATTAATAACCAAGAGCAATCTGGGGAGACTGATTAGTCTTCACTTTGCTGATAAGGGTACAGAAGGGTGAGAACAGCCACTAATCCTGAAAAAGGAAAGAAAAAGGAAAAAAAAAATCTATTCAAGACAAAGCCTTTTTAATCTACAAAGCTATCCATTCAAGAAAGCTTTATAATTGTTGAAAGAGGGCTGTTCCAAGGCCAAATTCTAATTTACACATAAGTATTGTAGGAGTTTGGTATAGTAAATGTCCTTATTGAAGAATAAAGCAATTAGCACAGTAACTCGCTGTCATCTGGCACGTAAAGACATTCCAAGAAAAAGTTAAGTGTTGAGGAAAGGAGAGAAATTCAGGACAGCATGTGGGAGAGGAATATGGAGGCTCCTTTTTATGCCACTCAGAAGAAGAAAAGGAGGGGAGAGAAAACCCACTGCAAACTTAATCTGTTCCCTTACCTCATCACAAAATGACCCAAGTTTCTTCCCTTCTTTTAAGGGAAAGGGGGAAAACAACCTAAGTTCTTACTTAGAAGCTAAAATCCTGAAATTATCACCCCGTAAGCTATAGCTGTACATTTTGCACCCTTATCCACAAATGCATCTTCTGCTCTGTGAATGTGCCCGTGTGATTCCACACTTAATGAGCTTCACTTGATCCCTGAGACTTCTGTGTCAGTGCTACCTACTCCCCTGTAGGTCAGGAATCATCCCATAAAAATGGTTGCCCTTTTTTCTACAATACATCCACATACAGCTCGTGGCTTTGTTATAATGCCCTGCAAGTCTACCTGATGCAACACCTGGGTGTTTAAACAGGCACAACAGGACTATCTTCTGCCTACAGATTTTATGTCTAACACATGAAAACGCAGCTAAGAAGTTGCACATC
This sequence comes from Calypte anna, assembly GCF_003957555.1. NCBI lineage: Eukaryota > Metazoa > Chordata > Aves > Apodiformes > Trochilidae > Calypte > Calypte anna. The sequence continues at coordinate 9,262,174 of NC_044246.1, read as the reverse complement.
AGGAGAGAATTTCACTTGCCGTTTCAACCACTTCTGGTATGGGTGCATGTGGCTGTACTAGCAAAAGTATCTATTTTATTCTAGTCTCTTAGCTGAAAAAAAGAGGGTTTGCTCAAATTTTCAAATAAACAAATTATTTTGGTTTAACAGTCAGCTCAGGAGGGTTCAGTCCACAGAAAAAAATTCTAAAAAACCAGAACCTAATCGATGAGGAAAACTGTAAGTCAAATAAACACTTTAGCAATAATTGAATTTGAATCTCCACAGCTGGAATAATAGAGTGAGAAAGATGTAATAAATCAACCCATCCTTGTCCATCCATACTACTGCATGCAAAGGATTATTCAGTTTTGAGTGTTACCAGCAGTTTATCTAGTCTGCCTTGGGCTTGGTGTCCCCGGGGGGTGTTTTGCTGGTATGTCACATCATGAACTCCCAGCTAAGACCAAGGAAGTGATGGAACTGCAAGAAGTGAGGAGAACAATTCCTGTGCACTTGGGTGACTGCAAGAGTAGACGGCAGTTGTTGGCTTTGCAGTTTCCTTGTACATTTTACCACTGAAGGGTGGGGTTGTAGACATGTATAGGATTCTGGGTGCTGTCTTCACAGCTGCTTCCTGGAGCTAAGGAGGTGCAGAGCAAGGGCATCTGGTGCTGTAGTCACCAGACCCCCACCAGGCACAGAAGATTAACCCCAATGTGGTTGATATGGCCAATGTGCCAGCCCTGTGCCTTATGACCCCAGTCCATACCTGTGTAGATTTTATTTTCTTATCCAGTGAGAAACAATGAAAGAATTGAGCTTAGGAAATGCTGCCAGAGAGGGGCAAGTGAAGTCTTACACTGGAGGTGGGGAGAAAATTAGACAATGAGAGCAGGTGCCAACTCATTATGCTTGTAGCCCTGCTCGAGGTACAGCATGATGCTTTGGGTGACTGTCAGGACCTAGCTAACATTATTTAAGTCCACACAGCTATAAGCAGTAGCAAGATTATCAGAAATCAAAAGCTACGTTTCCAGGTAGCTGCATATGTCCTGGCTCCCAGGAGGGTGCCAGAGCTGCTTCTTCCATGCCCAGCAGTTTCCACTCACTCCTGGGGATACAGTGGGTGTCAGACAATCAAGCAGGAGCTGTGTCAGATGGCAGGAAGGTCTGTTTGCTTTGGGAGACCCTTTGCAAATCAAACTTGGTAGAACAAGTAAAAAGGATTAACAAATAAAAGCTTCCTCAGCCCAGGGGTGTCAATGTTTTTGAGTCTAGGCAGGGAGCTAAGCTGCCTCACAGACATGCTTCCCCCTTCTCCCCAGTTGCATTTACTACACTGCTTCTCCCTTCCTTCAAAGAAGGAGGAAAGCTGGAGTTCATTCCCTGCTTAATAAAGCCATCTTATGCCACGTTATGCAGTATGTACTCTTCAGGGACACCTTATTCTTTCAGCAGCATTTGGCTTTTTCAGAGTTACATTTCTTCTCCCCTTCAGTCACACATTCCCCCCATCCCAGCACGCTCTCTTTGTAGATACTATAGTTTGGCTCCTATTTAAAGGGGAGGGAGAGCTAGCTGGTGGACCATGGGTGTAAAAACTGGCCCTTGGCAACACCATTTTTGTCAGTCATTGTCAGCAGATTTGTCTGTCTTGATATTAATAAATCGGTTTTAGTTTTCCATTAGTAATACCAACAAAAAGGACCTTCAGTTTTCTTTCTTTAAAAGTACAAAGCAAACTGTTTTCGTAGTTAAAAAATCATTGCCAGTACCTTTTTTTTCTCAAAAAAAAAAAAAAAAGAAAAAGGAAAAAAGAAAGAAGCAAAAAGATGGCAACTAAACTTGAGAAATCTATCTTCAGAGCTGTTAAGACAGTCACAGTGAGGCTCTGAGGATGAACAGGTACAAGTGTGCTTCAGAAAAGAAAATATGCATTTCATCACTGCAAAAAACTAAACATACTGCCAAAAATCAAGGTGCTGGGGGAAAGCAAGCTGACTGTCAAGCTGCATAACTTTGTCCACTGCCATCTTCATACCTGTTGTACAGGATTCAAATCAGTACTGAAAATATAGATTATGTACCACATTTTCTCCTCCTTTTTCAGAAACTAATTTGTTAAGTTTTTTCCTCCTTTGTGTCTCATGCATTTTAGCACACTGCTGCCAGGCTGTAATTGCTGCATAGGTGCAGCTGAGGATGCAGAGGGATGGCTTCATGTCAGCCTGCTCAAAGTCTTGGGGATCCTGGAAGCAGGAGATGCCTGAGCAGCCCACAGCCTAACCTGGATAATCCTTAAGGGGTCGGTGCCAGCTGCATCTTCCAAATGCATCTCCAGCAGCCCAGGTGGGAGATGCTTCTGGAGATGTCCCATTCCCTCCCTCTGTTGATGCTGCTCAGTCTGGTGCTGTTCTAGACTTAGGCACCTGCCACCAGGGCAGGTCAGGGAAACCTTCCTACTTTTGTGACACAGGGGGCTCACATCCGTAGAGGCAACTCTGAGTAGAGATGCTGGACTGTGGCCTGGAACCAGGACAAAATACTTGGTTTTTAGTTTTTCATGTTGATTTGTGTGGTTGCTTTTCATTGTTAGGTTGCATTTTCTTGCTAGCAAAAATATTTTCCAGCCTTTTTCCCACTGGTTCATCCTATTTTGTCTCCAGTCATCATAAAATGCAGAAGTACCACGAAGCAAAAGTTTCTTGTGCATCAGTCACTACCAGCAGCCAGCTCATCATGGAGTCACTTGCTTTTTCCAAGTACAAAAGTAAATTTGACCAATTTTAGCATGAGGCTGAAAAACATTATGCACATCTCTAGAAAATATTCCTTGCCCCAGCCAAATGAACAAACATTTTGCAAGGCTGAGCAATAGTGTCATGCTTTCAAGAGATTTTCTGCCAAGGATTTTTTTCTCCTGATGATACTTAAGCATTCTACTGATGGGACAAAGACCTCTGGGAACCGGTCACATCCAGAGCTTTCTCACTTCACCAAAAGGATGGGACTAGCAATAATTTCAGGGCAAGGAATAAACAGAGAGGCTCCACTGAAATCAGACTTAAAGAAATACATAATTTATCTCTGTTCTTTTATTTAAAAATGTTAGATACTGGAACATGGCTGTTTCTTTCTTTGAGACTTCATTCAAGCTCAGGGTCAGTGTGGGGCAGGTGATTGTACCCTTGTCCTACCACCCACCACCCCTCAATGGCAGGGCAAGGGGCAGAAAGCAAGATCTAACATGGGTGCCTTGTCTCTGAAGAAGCACTGACTCCTGTCCTGCTGGATGGAGCTCATGTGGAGTGTGCCTCTTTGTTGATGTTCTCCATAAAAATCTGACATGCTCAGACCGCATCCTCTGTGTTCTGACTGGGTTTTGTAGGAATAGTGAGATGAGCTGCAAGGAAGTCACCTGGAAGGTGCTTGAAAGCACTCAAGCTACATAACATGCCACCAGCACACTGGCTTTCTTTAGTGAGATGAGTGCTTCCCTGTAGGCATCTCAAGAAGAGAGATCAAGCTTGGGCTTGGGCTTGGGTGTAGGCTCTGCTCTCAGCCCTGTGTTGGACTCTCTGTGGCATTCCCTGCCTTGGTGAAGGAGGTTTGAGTTAGCAGTGCTGTCCTCTGCAGAGCTACTTAGGAGGCTCTCAGATCAGACAGCAATGAGTTCCACAGAAAAGCTTATAAATATATTAAATTTATGAACATTTACTGTACGCTGCACACTGAAATCTGCCAACACTAATCCAAAAGAATTACACATTTTAGGCCTGAACATAACATACTGTATGCAGTAACTCACATCAGAGCAACCCATATGCTACTGTTAACGTGCCAACTGACACATGTTAAGCCACAAACATAAGAAAGGATTGGATTTCAACTGCATTTTTGTATTCCAGTTATTCCTGGGTCCATTATTTTTGTTCACCATCATCTTTTCTCCTCTCTCTAGACAAGTCTGCTCTCCCTAATACATCTTTCATTCCCCCTACCAGATTTCAGGCGGGATAGAGGCTGCCCTGGAGACAAAGCAACTAACATAAGTGCACAGGCCAAGGAGGACAGAAATAGAACCCCCCCCCTCCTGCAATAATCTAGGTCACTTAATAGCCTACTTTCAGGGTTCTCAGTGAACCCTGTACCCACTCCTGCGAGGCAAAGAGAAACCCTGCGAAGAAGTGGGTGGATGAGTAGACAGCCAGCCATCCCAAGTGTCAGATCTGACTCCTCGGGAGAGATGCATTGAGGATGCTCTGACAGAATGTGTCTGAGCTGGAGGCAAATGTTTCTGTATTACATTTATGACACAAGTTCTTCCACCTAGCAATATGTGAGCACTGTCGCTGCTTGATGGTAATAACTGGATTTTTCCAGGGAGCCAGAGAAGGCACCCCAATCTTGACACAATAATTAGATCTCAAGGAGCTTTACTGAGCGAGGATAATCCTCCAGAAATTGGTATGTTTTACATAAAGCAAGTCAAGAGCAATGGCAGGAGACTCCAAGCATAAATGTGCTCCACAGAGAAGGATGGAATCTGCTTCTCACCTTTCAGCTTTGTCAAGGTGTAACACCAGCAACTGAAACATGCAACAAAGGACCAAACCACAAATGGCTTCAGTTCTCCTCCCCAGCTAGCCAGACTCATAGGTTCACATGGGATTAGTGGCAAAAACTGTGTTAAGGATGCTATTTCATTATGTAAGCAGGGGGTTTAAAAAAGGAAAACCAAAAAGAAGACAAGAGCACATGTCATCATGCAGACCTAAACCACAAACTTTCAGTTACCTTATCAGATAAATACTACTTAGGGAAGCAACTAATGTATTTTCTTATGAGGTTCTGATAGATATTTAAGCAATAGATTCTACAAGTATTTGGCAATGTATAACATACTGGAGAACCAGACTCATGAGTCTTGATTAAAGGGAAGCAGCTGCTGGTGTCTCAGAGCTAGAAAAAGCAACTGAATATGCCATGTGAGAAACCACCTCTGCTAGAGCTGACCTGCTATAAATTGTGAAATAAAGGAAAGAATTACTGGCTTGTTTTTAAGGTAGGATGTGAGACTACAGAGCACAAATGTCATCCAGCACATAGGTAGAGAGAACCATGATGCACATTGCCCCCCAGCCTTTATTTCAATATATTTCTACAGATTATTTGGATCCTCTCCCTTTTTCTGTTCTTTTGGCCTGTGTGGGTAATGCTGTGTAACCCATAGTGGCACGTGCTGAAAAAGCTAATAATACCCTGGAGATGATGGAAATAGCATCCTTAGGGTAAGAGATTGCACTTTAATTTCAGCACAGAGAAATCTTGTGGGATTCCCTTATTCAGAGTTATACACCTCACTTTTTTCTAGAAACTTCAAAGCCTTTTATGCTGAAGAACTCTTTCATCATGTCCTTAGACTGGCTTAATTAAATTTAGGAGACTTCTTTTATAAAACAAGCAGAAAAGTGCCTACCATTTAGGCATACTACTATATTTAATTTAATTTAAATATTTTAATATTATTCTGACTTCCTTTTTTTGTTTGAAACATACATACAAGATTTGCTTGTGAGTTACTCCAGAGCCTATTCACAAAGAGATGAAGCATGTTGATACCCCTGCCCATAAAAGTCTGCAGGGTTTAGGCATTTAAGACATTCATTAATATAACAGAGAGGGCTGTTAGATAATGTTAACTTTAATTTGGTAAGAGCAAGCTTCCAAGACACTTTTTAATAGAGGTATGCCCCTGAGGTTACTTCATTTGATATGTGCTCCACAGCCCTGCCCAACTCAGGGTTCAGGACAGGACCTCCCCTCTCCATTGGCATAAGGGACACATAGCAGTGAACAGCTGCTGGGCAAGGAATCTAACAGAAGTATTTGGAATAGGCCAACATGATTCCTCTCCATAGTGTGTTCTGAACAATGCCTGCTTTTTATGACTAAAAGCATTCGTGCATAGAGGTGAGACAGAAGTCACTATGGGCAGTAAAAAATTGAAGCTCAGTTGCTGAAGTTCCATGTTTGACAGAGGGTATGAAGGACATGGGGAGAGCCACGCTGCATCAGATTAAGTGCCCATCTAGTAAAATATTCTGCACTGAGCAGTGACCAAAATATATTGTAGGAAGAGTATAAGAGCAAGGGAAATGTTCAGTGAAACATCTCTGCATAACAGTCTGCCAGCCTCCAGTGGCTTGCAATTCAGTGACCTCCTGAGCCAGAGGTGGTGTCCTGGTATTTAACTGCCCTCAGTGGGTTTTCCTTTCTTCTGTGAATTTGGCCAGTTGCTTCTTGAGCCTGTATAAACTCCCAGCTTCTTGTGGTGGACCATCTCTAGTTAGTCCAGTTGGTTTGGTTGGACACACTGAGTGCTGTGTGTCAAGGTAGTAAATCTTTAATGTATTTTGGACCTGCCATCTGACAGTGCAATTGTTTTATCAGCAGAGACAATAAACAATCCATCCCTCTTTACACTGTTCATTTTTTTATAGACTCTTGTCATCTCCCATCTTTTCCAAACAGAAGAGTCCTAGTCTAGTTTGTCATTTCTGATATGATGTCCATGAATCTACGAGTTAGATGAAAATGTAATAGTTTTGTTCAAGAAGAGCTGGAGTGGATAGATGAACAGAAATGCTTAAGCACAAGTGAATAGGGAAAGTGATTAAGCTTTAGTAGATGTGATACTTATAGCCTGTGGCTCTCCCAGGGATAAGCAGCTGGAACTCCTGTCTCAGTCCCTGCAGTTGGTTCTCTTGGGCTGATGATAGTTCTCTAGAATTTACCAGAAAACCAAAACCTCATGTTTTCCATTTAGCCTATTTTCCCACCACAGCTATAGAAAGCCTGGAAGAAGAGACATCCTTCATGCTCCAGTAGCTGTCCTGGGAAACCCTTTCTTCCCCAAAAATATGCTTTCCTGATGGCTTGTGCTTTGAGGAAGCTGTACCAGCAAATTTCTTGCAGATTACCCTGTCCCTCCCAAAAGCTTGAACTGATCAGGGAGGAACATTTACTGTTCCTGAAAATGGTGAGCAACAGTGAACACGAGCATGGTGCCCTTGCATTCATGCTCAGGCACTGACCTGCCTCATGGCACTGCTTCTACCTATGAGGAAAGCTGGGGGAGGCAGGGGCCCTGCTGGCATCTCTGTGTGCTTTGTTAGTGTCCTGGGTGAAGGTGTAGCTGACTGGGATGCAACTCCTGAAAGTGAATTTGGGCTGACAGTACCATTCATTGAATACCTGAATGTCATTGTGACATCTCAAATGTCTTCCAATGTGATGCTTCTTCAGCTTGCAGTAAATTATTATGAGGGGCAGTATAATGTCTGAATTTAAAACTTTGTGTTTAAAGTGTCTAGGTACTAGGGTTTCCTTAAAAATAGATCACATTCCTAGTGACCTTCCACTACCAAATGTTATCTGGCACTGAAGCTGAATAAGCGAGTCAGTGATTTCATTTCCATGGTTTGAAGCACTGGATTTGAGATGCTCGCTCTCCTCCTTCCCCCATTCAAGCCAGAATGCAATCTTTGCAAAGCATTGCTTTCATTTAGCTATACCCAGTTGGTACTTGTTGCCAAATGGATGTGCCTCAGAGAAGATCACTCTCGACTAATGAAATGGTAATCAGTTTATGCAACTTATTAGCACTGGTATTTATTTTACTTTACAGTATAATCTAAAACCAGCCCTGAGAAATTTAAACTGCAGCATTATCTTTTCATTGCTATCTTTTAAATAAATTGTCCTACTAAATGTAAAAAACTGGCATTTGTACTGCATGCACCTATGTTATCATCGTTGCAAAGCAGATGCAGAATGTAAGGCGACTTGAACAATCAGCACTGTAATTTGCACAGTAACATTGTTTTAGATCTAATTAGTGCTTATGCAGATCCCTTACAAAAATGTGAAAACCGCACCAGGATGTAATTGTTAATGAATTTAGTGCAAAGCACATCTGCATAAATTCCATTTCAGCAGGAAAAAAACCCAACCTCTAAGTTCAACTGCTATTTGCTCAAGAGCCAAAACACTGTGAATTGTGCCCACTATGTTTTAGCCTTGCTCTGCTGGCTTTGATATTTCAAATAAATACTACAAAGTTAAAGCCTCCAGCTGCAGACCAACCCATCTGTAGATGTTTGTTATATTTGGCAGTATTCAAAGATGATTTGCCTTCCTGCTGAAAAATAAAATAAAAAAAGAGGTTCTCTCAGCAAAAAAAATGAAATTGAAATACTTATCAGCCAAAAAATAAAGTTTAAAAATATTCTGCATGGGTCAAGTGGCAGAACTTTTGGAACAGCAGGCATGCGTGTATGCTGCACCTATAGCTTGGTCTCTATACCTTGCTCTGTGTACGTGCAGGAGTCCATCTGTGGTCATCTCTTTCTGATCTGCAGAACATACCCATGGCTAACAAGGGATGCCACTAACAAATGCAGTTAACTGATCATAGACTTCATGCAACAACTACCTTAGAAACTGCTCATCTGCCCTTCAAGAACAGCAACAAGATCTACTCCACCTATCTTGGTTTCTGCAGAGCTGTCTTCTAGGTTTTTGACAGGGCTCTGGAGCTGGTCTTTTAGCAAAGAACTTGGCTCAGAGGATTTTGTACCAGTATCAGAAATATCACCCAAGAGTCTGAAGTTTGTCATGAGTGCATTTCAAGATGAGAACATCTATTTGTTGGATCATGGCTTGATGGTCTTTATATTCAAATGTAACTCAGGTGGACCTTGCAGCTAGCAAACCTTCAATAAACTCTTTTGTAGGCTTCCTTATGGAAGTATTTGATCCATAGTTTTCCTGTCCAGATAGAGTAGAAATGGATTTTTACAGACCAGGTAATATTATAATTGTTCTGACTGGCATTAGCCCATAATATGGTTAGGGAGACATCAGAACAAAAGTCAGAAACATCCAAAGCAGAGACCATGCCTGTCTTGCTACCCTGGTTTAACTCAAAAACATCTGACAAGCTCAGCTAATTCAGAACAAATGAGTGACCCAAAATCAGAAGTTATATCACACATGGTATTGGAGAGGTCTAGCACAGCAGCACATGGACAAAAGAGACTTATGCCTGGAATAGATTTTCAGTCTCGGTCTATATTTTTAAAATTTCTGGCAGTTTTCCCTTCATCTGGCATTTGCAGGCAGGCTTGAGCCCTTTCCTTTGGTTATCATTATCCAAAGCATTTTTCCTATCTGTAGTTTTCCAAAAAGCATAATTTTAGTTTTGCATCCAAAAAAAAGATCTGCATCCAAAAGATCTGCCTATGCCTTTTGTCTGAGGATTCAGAATGGATTCAGGGAAGAGATGGGTATGGTGGGGCAATGCAGAGAGGTAGCCCTTCAGGCTCTGCCATGGTCTTCTCATGGGTGAATATTCTCATATTCTTCATTCTCCATTTCTCAAAATGAGCAATGACAGCACAATGATAGTACTGGTTTACTTCACTGAGACATTCACAATGAATGGCCACATTAAAGGTGCTGAGACACTCAGATATCATCTGATAGACCTACACAGAAACTTTAATATAATCTAGATTCTTGGATTGAAGTGGCTAACTTCATGAGTTGATAGAGAAGTCTAGTTAAAACCTTCATGAGGTCCATAAATTTGGTAGGAGATTAGTAAGATACATCCTGTCCAGCAGGCTTCATGTCAGCAAAAGCATGTGCTAAATCCCTGCAGCCCACAGCACTTTCAGTATCACATGATCCCATCCCAATAACTGCTGGGTCAGCCCTCTGGAGACTGAATCAGCTCCAAGGCTGCCAGCAGAGGATGTTCATGCTGCAACCTTGACAGTCTGAGGAAAAAACAGGAGAGGAATGAGAAGGAACCAGAGTAGACCTATTTGTGGTAGAACTGGAGGAGGACACATAAGACCCAGTGAGACTGCAGCAGCATTGCGTCTTGGTTGTGTGCACACATTCCTTCATATAGACAAGCACTACAGAAAACTCCCCTGCTGTGCTGACTTCTGCACAAAGGATTCAGAGAGAAGACCTCATGGTGTATGTTTTCCAGTTTGAACCAGCAAGCAACTGATTTAAACCAGGCTTTTCATCTTCCCTTCTTCTGTATACTTTAGTAGAACCCAATATTTCTGGAATCAGAAGATCCCTTTCTATGAAAAGGGGTACTACCTCAACTACTACTGAGGTTTTCAAAATGACAAAGTAGGTTGCATAGAGTTTTGGTTTATTCTTTTTTTAACATGATATTCACAAATGGGGAGGACTTCAGGGACTGAGGGAAAGAGAAAGACTCTGGTAGAGAGTAGAACGTGACAGCAGGAGAAATGGAGATGGAAGACTGATGAAGGAATGGAAGGAGATGAGAGGAAGGTGAGGAGGACAGGGATAAGCAAATGTTATTAAAAGGCAATGGGAGACAAAGAACAGAATAGATGTGTATGAACTACATAGGAAGCTTCCTTTCCAAGAGCCTCAAATATTAGCAGTTATCTTAGTTTTCTGTTGCTTGCCATTAGTTCCTCCAAGCAGTTGCTCATTCAACTTGAGAAACTGTGGGACATGAGGTGTGCCATTGGCCTGGATCTAGGAGGGGGCAAAATGGGAATCTTAAGGATTCCCAGGAGCAGGAAAGCCTCTCCTCCAGCACATGGGCTGAAACCTGGCATATGGGGAGTACAAGCAGATGTTTTCTTCCTTGCACTGAGAGCTCTTTTCATGTTAACTGTGTTAACTGTGTTTCATGTTAACTGTACAGAAAATTCAGCTTGTTCCTGTTCCTGCAGTTTAGCACAGATAATAAAGGCCCTTCACTCCTTGCTTTCATATATTTTTCTGAACAGTTTGCATCCTTGAATCATTTATACTAACAAAGAAATTCCACTGCCTCCTTGTCTCCCTCCATCCCACCCCCACCCCAATAACTTGCTCTGTCTTGTATCTCTGACTTGATTTTTGGCATATATTTGCATACATTAGAAATGGAGAGAGGATTAAAGTTTAAGAGGAAATTGTGGCTAGTGTGAAAGGGGAACAAAAGGACATCTGTGAAGTAGCCCACAACTGGCAAGGAAAACTATTCCACCTCCAGCACCAGCTGCAGGGGAAGTGGTGCCCACTACCCCAACAAGACCTTCTTTGTTTTGCTGCAAAAACCGGGAGTGGCAGCTTTTAAAGTGACACAATTTGAGGTGAGGAGCTTCTCTTTCTGCTTCTCTGTTCCAATATTAGATGGCAACAGATGTTTTCTAAGGAATTAATTCCTCCCACTATGACCCCCCAGAATCTTCCAAATTCAAAGGGAATATAGATTCATGGTGCTGGGTCTCTCTGCATCTGGAGCCAGGAGTCACCACTAAAAATCCTTCCAGAGCTCTCTAGCCCTCCTAAGCCTGCCTTCTCTTCCCATGGCAGAGGAGAATGTTTTACAGAACCTCCTGGCCCTACAGAGTCAGAAGGAGCTGGGGTCTGTGCAGAGGATGCAGGAGATGGGGGAAGGTGATGCAGGACAGAAGGCAAGCTGAAGCTGAAGGCGAAACTGGAGAGTAAAAGAAGGGGATGAAAAAAAGATGCAAACTGGAATGGTTTTACGCAAAGCTGGCTGTGTGTGAGATAAGAAGGAGCTTAGCTTGCACTGAGGAGGAACAACAGAGATTAGGGATGGGGAAACACAGCAATGAAAACCGTTTCCCATCCAGTTTTGGGAATCACTTTTTCATTCTGAAATGGTGGATGCTCTCCAACTGCATTGTAAGTGTCTACCTAGTACTCAGTGAAAACAACACTCTAAAGCCTTGCTTGCCTTCTGTTTGCAGAACCCCTAGAAAGTGTAGTACTGGGGACCCTAAAAAGAGCAGTGTCTAGAGGCAGACTGTTCAAATGACTCTCCTAGCATTTGCTTTTCTCTAGAGTTCAAAGTCAGTCCCCAGTCAATATTCCCTGAAAATATGTTTTTGTGCCATGAGTCTGTAAAGCATGAGATCTAAAGCATATGTCTTTCCTTCCCAGCTTTAAGAACTTGGAGTGCTTGAGTCTATTTTCCCCTCTGCCTTGGCCACTTTGCTGTTCTCTTCTCCCCTGGTGAAATTCCTCCTTGGAGACCACTGGAGACCATGAGGTCAAAAGCAGTCCTGGGGGTTTCCACTGTGTGATTAGTGGCAACATAATAGTGACAACTACCTAATGTGAGCCACAGGCAGAGCAGTGCACACAGCCTGTGATGAGTGCCTTCCATACAGACTCATCCATACTCCTTTTATCATGTTGACAGAGTCCCCCTTACCTTCCACCATCATTAAGCTTTAATTAAAAAAATAAAAGTGGCTCCAACTATCAGGTTTAAATTACTTCCATGGAAAAAGATACCAGCTAAACAAACAAACTAACAAAAAAAAACCCAAAACAAACAACCCCAAACTAACAACCAAACAACCCAGCATGGGATTTCATTTGAACAAATGCAACTAAATGTTTCTTAAAGTGTCTGGTTTGATTTTTCTGTAAATCTCTCAGTAACTGCCAGGCTCTCTTCTTTCCTTGTGTGCACTTGGAAAAGGAGAGGAAGACATCTAAGCCTAGAGCATACCTGTGAGGGGCAGAGCTGAGCTTTTTCAAGCGTTTCTTTGTTACTTGGTTTTTTCAAGTTTTTCCCATTAAAAATGGATGGCATTTCTTCTTAAAGATGAGAGTTACACTTGGAAGTACTGGATAATACAAGTATCAACTGCTCAGCTGGGGGCTGTGCCATGTAGTTTTTTAAGACGTGCAGCAAGGACACATGAGGAAGTTTTAGGAAAAAACTCTTACTTCTGCATGTGATTTTGTAGGAAAATTGTTTTGATTCTTGAAATTGTAACCTGATTTTTGCTGTTGTTGGTAAATCCATGTTTAAGCTGGTATTTTTCTAGTTGGTAAAGCCCAGAATAGAATAGAATAGAATAGAATAGAATAGAATAGAATAAAATAGAATAGAGAATGGGCTAGACTAAATCATTTGGAAAAGACATTTGGTGATAATCCAGTCCAACTGCCTGACCACTTCAGGGCAAGTGGACTGAATATTGATGTATTTTTAATATATTCATTTTTTCCCACTCACCCGTGTTGCTGTTGGATATTAGCATGTATTCATCAATGTGTGGGAAGATTCTTCATTTATGCTTACTGGTCAATTGAAAAAAGAAATAATAATAATAAGAATAATAAAAAGTATACATTTCATAGCACTGAAAATATTGCAGATTTCTCTATTTTCACAAGAGTGAGCTCCACAGTAACCACATTTCCAGGCGACTGTTCCAGCACTATGCTGTGACCTTTTTTGAGAGTATAAAATCAAGTGCTGATTCAGGACACCATTTTGTGCCATGTCAGCCCATCATTGGCAGGAGAAAGAAACGAAAGGATCCAACCCAGATGTTTCTCAGAATGTTCTGATAAACTCAAGATTTTAATGGCACTTGCTACAATAGAAAAATAATGAAAAAAAGGGGAAGAAAAAAGCGAGTGGGAATGCTGGGCAGTCATGCAGAGGTGATCACTAAATGTCCTTTATGTGCCCAATTTGTTCTTGATACTTCAGGACACTGTGGTGCTTGTACATGAACTGGAGCCACTTGTCGCTAGAAAGTCTGCCAGGATTAAATCAGTAAGAAATTGTTTATTCAGCCTGTTCAAACAAAAAATGAATTGTTTTGATGAATGAGATTTTTTTTAATGAATTAGCACATGTCATGCCAGTAGTTTTTGAATGTAAAGCACTGAGAGACTTTTTTTTTTCCCTTTCATTCTGACATAACTGCCCTAAAATAACTAAAGTATCTGGGCTTCTGCAGCAACACATTACATTCTATATTCCAAAGGACATAGTTGCAACTGTAGGTAGACAAATACCACTTAAAAAAAATTTTAAAAAAACCCAACAAAAATCCAACCCCCCTTCATTCCTTATTATATTCCATGGTAGCTTTGATAACATCATCCTTATTTTCTTTAGTAAAAATCCAGTTGTTTCAGTTAAATGTATTTGTAGTGATAATGGAGATTTTTAAGTCCCTCTGTGAGGTTTATTACCCCAAGGTAAAACTCTTCAGATTATTTTGAGAGAGGTCTCAATACTGGAGATAAGTTGCATTTATTAAACTAAGCCCTAATCTTCCCTTCTGTTTTCATGCAAGAAATATAATTAATTTGGGATTTGAGATAGGAAATGGACCTTCCACTTGTGGAAAGTGTTGTGCCTGCTAAAGCTGAGGTTGTCAACAGAAGGGAGACTATAGACACACATTTACCTTGCAAAAGGTCAAAAGTTTCACCAGTCTCCTTTCTTCAGCAAGGAGAGAAAAAGTTGGTATTCCTTCTCCTCCACTGTCAGTGAGTGAACAAAAATCAGGGGTGAAGGGGATTTCAGTTGATATAACTGCACTGAAACAGCTTGGGGTAATCCCAAGGATGTCAGTGGTGGCAAGTATCCAAGAGGTAGTAATGGCTTCAGAGGCCCAATATTTTCAAAATTAGGGTTTCTGGCCTTACATTTACTTGTAGTCTAGCTCTCAGGGTTCTATTAGAATGCAGACCAAGGTATCAGTCCATGTATTACTCCGTGTTATAACCCTGATTTGTTCAGAGCACAAAATAGCTGTGCTGAGCAAGTGGCAGCTGGGGTTTGGTAGAGACTTGGAACCAGACAGAGGGCTTAAAAGTAAGGATGGAAGGGTATGGGCTGTGAACATTAGTGGGGTGTAAATTAAACTCAACTCTTGACATGAAAAAAACCTTAAACTCAGCAACTCAAAATCATACATAGATTCACCTTGTCTATGTGAGTACTTTCAATATATCAACCTCAGTTATTCTTATTATTAGGAATGAGAGAACTCATAATTATTAAATCTGATACATTTCCCCTGTTGTTAGAGCATCCAGGGCATTGGTGTAAGCTGGTTTACACAATGCTTACGTCCAGGAATGTGAAGATTGGTTCCCTTTGGAAGAAACATGTGGCATTAGGCAAAATGAGGTCATGCCCACTGAAACTCCAACTTCGTACCAATTCTGGCTGGAAGGGGCATCATGTCTGGAAAAGCCCTCAGTTATAATTAGCAAACTAAGCTTGCTCCATGCTCAAGGCAGGGTATCTGACATGGAAAACCTCCAAAAGCTTTCCCATCCCATTCCAAATTGGCCACCATAGCAACATAATTGAGATGGTAGGGATATTATATTTGGAATCGTGGGGCTAGTAATAGGCTACCTTCTTTAAGAAACATCTCTTCCCCTTGGTAAATTCTGGAAATGCCTTTAGCTGCAAGAATGGAGAGTGAAGAGAATTCACTGATATTCTTGGAAAACAAGTAAAAAGTTTAAATTATGGTACAGAAACCACACTACCAAGTCCATTTAATTTTAAAGGATTTCTCAACTCCTTACTCTCAAACATAAACAGGAAAGAAATAAAAAATATATTAAAAAAGTAATAACAAATACAGAAATCTATACTGTTTGTCTCTCCTGCTGTGTTGATTGCTTTCTGTTGAAGGTATCATTTGATGAAGTGCAACATTTACAACCTGCTTTCCTCAAATGCCACAACATGCAGGAGTGCTTCCAGGGCACCCGGCTTCCTCATCTAAATCCCTGAAGTAACATGCCCTTCAGCAGCTGGTGGTTGTTCATAGCCAGACTTTGCTGTGTTTTATTTCTCAGTAGACTATTTAATTAAGACAGCAAACTGGTAAAAAACTCTACATTTTAGCCATGTTTAGAAAATCATAGGAAACTTTGCATAATCTCCATGCTGAGATAAGTTTATCCCTGTTAGCACTTGGATTACATGTCTTTGGTTAATCTTTTTAGACGGTAATAGCTAACGTTTACAGAGCTTTCACATGAGGACCTGGATTTATGTTACAGTTTTTGTCTCTTTACTGTTTCTTGTGCCCATTGATAGAGCAGATGGGGAAGTGTTGATGGTTTCACTTCACTGGTGGTGGAATGAGCATGAAAAAAGCTTAGAAAATGTAACCAAAGTTGGGGTGCAGTTCAGTGATGCTGCTGGTACAAGAACAACCTTTCAACCAGCAGCCCTGAAAGATAAACAGTACTCATGTAAAGCTGCTCTCATGCTTTCTTAAACTGTTGAAAGCATGAAAGCTTTCTGACACAGGCATGAAGTCATGGTAATACTGACCTCCTGGAGGGGGGGTTTGTGGTACACTGAATCACTTGGAATAACAGCTTGGTCAGTGAATTGGTTTCGGTGGAGTTGCTCATGGAGGGAGCACTACCTGGAAGGAGGGAGGGGATCTGAGGGTGACCGTGTAGAGGAATGTGTCTTTGCCACCCAGACCATGCAGCCTGGGCAGTTCTTCTTAATCTCTCCCCAACCCATCCACATATCTCTGAATTTCTAACTCTGCTGGCAATTGTGGCTCATGGATCTTGCAAGGAATTAAAGCTACTCTCTAGCACCTTGTTGGTAGCCATCTCCTCCCCTTGCCTTCAGCTGATGGTGCCTTTGGGTCCATCTTATGCTCCTTACCTCAATTTTTAAAGTCAAATATCTGTGTTCTTACTATGGGAATAACTAGTTCTTGTTTTGCACAGCATTGCTGTCATAGACCTTAGGTAATGTACACACACACACACACCCCTATTAAAAATTTTTCGGAGATTCTCCACCAGCTAAAAACTATTAGATCCACCATCACCTGTACCTGTGTATGAGAAGGTACAATGAGGTCTCTACAGAGTTTGGAGCACTCTTTTACAAATTATGGGAATGAGTTGCTGATAGCATTAGGGACAGGTTAGGAATAATTTAAAAGAGAATCTTTTCAATGGTCTGAGGAAGGCCAAGCAATTGGAGAAAGACAAGCAACTACAGGACGTTTTAAGGACAAAGGAAAATAGTTCAGCAAAGTTGAGGAGCAGATGGGGTAGAGGAAAGGAAGAAGAGTATAATTCTGGACCACCTTCTGCACTGTGATTTTTTTTTGATTCCCTGGTGGAGCACATCTGGTATTCTGGCTGTGAGCTGAGCTGCTTGAGCTTCACCTAAAAATGCAGCCCCTTCTCCCATCCCTCCTCCATAGCATTTAAAGAGCAAACTAAAATCTCTCCACTAGCAGTTCTATTAGTGTCTGACCTTAAAAGGCTACATTATTCTAAAGGCAATACCTGGAGGAGTATTTAAGTAGGCAACAACTTGGGGCAGTCTCCAAGGAGAACAGAAGGAATCTCAGCCTTCCTAGCAAGAAGCTTCCTTGCCATTGTCCATGGTGGCCTTCTCTGAGTTCCACACTTTGAACACTGAGTTTCAGGGCATTTCCTTCCACAGGTAGCCAGTGTCAACCTTGCATAGCCAACATCATACAGACTGACCTATCTGGTACTTGAGACTGTTTGATTTAGTTTGATCCCTTGAGCTGAAGGTCCTCCTAATGACCTTGGCTTGGGTGGTTTAATACTATGACTGGAAACATACTGTGATGGCATGATGTTAGGCAACAGTTCTGCTTTCACAGCCTTATCTAAGTGTAGTGACAAGGTAAAGTGAACAGTTGTACAATAGGGACAAGATGCTGCTCAAGACAATGGGGTTCAGCTCCCTCATATTTTCCCACCTGTCCAACCTCAGACATAATATCTAATATATTTAAAATAAATAATAGCTAAGCAGCAAAACTCCATGCAGGCAAGGACATCCCTCTGGACAGAAAAGGTTGGGGTGAAACTGAGAGGATGCTCACTTCTCTCCTTCTTCAACAGTGTATGCTGAAGCCAGTCAGATTCCTCCAGTTTTGAACCAGTCTATCTAAGAACCAAATCTGGTTCTGCACTTGGCAGGAGCACAGATACAGAAACATTATGCACAGCCAGATCTGCAAATAAAGATCTGCAAGATTAAAGGGCAGATATACAGTACATGTTTTGCTTCCCTGGTAGCCTGGAGAGAACCACCCAGACTTCTAACTTGTGCACGTATACTTTCAAAAGGGCAAAAATGTTGCTTTCATAAATTAATTTCACACACTTTACAGAGATAAAAATAATCACTGTGACATTTTGTTTGTCTTCCTTTTTTCCTGTGTGCAAGCAGCCAACTCTCAATTACTTACAGCCCTAAATTTGTTCCGCTCAATTGTGAAAAGCCCCCACAATATTCAACAGGAGGGGAAGAATTCTGATTTGTGGAAAGTCATCTTGTTTGCAAAGAAAGCAAATTTCCTCCGCTCTCAATATGCTCTATATACCAGCCAAAACAAGACTCTTGTACTGAGTGCCAACTGGTATGAATTCCAACCATTTTATGTCTTATATATTAATGTTATAAAAATATGCACCCCGATTTTTTATAACAAGAGGATTTGTTGTGGCAATATCTGACACGGCTTCTGAACTGAGGTAGACATGACAATCTAACAAAAACATGCCTGCCAGCATGGTGGCATTGGTTATGGATACACAATTGTCTCAACAATCCATGGGGTTCTGAGCTGGTTTTCTTCAGTAACAACCATATCAGACTTGCTGAGCTTTTCTCTAGCTACTTTCTCTAGCTACTCTAAGCCCAACCAGATGTGAAAAAAAAAATCAAGTTTTGATTATTTTGCTTCTTATACATTAAAAGTAATAGAAATGGTACAGACTCTAGTTTCTTGTTAATTTTTTTGCTGTTGGGTGACTGCCCTAAATACTTCAGTTAGGTTCAGAGAAGACCCTTTCTTTCATCTACAAAACCTCATCTCCATTATCCTCCATGTGAGGAGATGTCTCATAGGAATATGCTTCTTGTTCAGATGCTTCTTTGTGGTTTCAGCATGTGGTGAAATAAAACATTACATAAATTCAGTGAGGGCTCTGGAGGTCGTGTGTGTGTGTAGCATGCAGGCTGCAACTAAAGTCTGGGATCAGCACACAGGTTTTTGAAATCTGTTTTGTCAGATATCCTGAGTACAGAGTCAGGTTAGGGCACTAGATGTGGTCACACATCCTGGGAAGAAAGCTCCCATTCTGTGAAAATAGGCAGGGACAGTAGGAAAGAGAGCAAGTGTTAATGAAGACCAAAAGGCTCTTCAGTGCAGTCCTTATCTCCTGGTGCTTAAGTATATAGCAACTCCAAAATCATCAACTATCTGATCAGGTAACTGAAGATATAAAATCATGCAATTATGTATTTTCTCATGCAAATTCAGTGGGCCCGACTTATGGCAGTATAAAACCAGACTATTGCCAAGAGGGTGAATATAAGTGGATGTTCTACACCACAAAGAAATGGTGCAAAACAGGCATGAGTAGAAGAATGAGACACTTCGATGGCGAGTGCAGCCCTGTCCTTTCATTTGTCCTCCAGTCTCACACATTATGTCTTCAAGACTGGCACACATACTTATTAGTGGGTGGTTATTACAGAAGTAAATTAGATGTTCTATTTACATAATTATCAAAAGGCATGAGAAAGCCAAATGCTATAATCTCTACCCATAGTGGTAGGAATATTTTGCCTGAATCAGGAAAGTGCATGGCTTTGGACTGTGGGGAAGTGTCTACATGGACCCACTCGGAGGTTCACCAGTGCCTTTTAAATTTCCCAGTGGGAAGCACCAGGAAGCCCTGACCACAGCAAAGGCTCAGGGCTGTGGGGCAATGCACGTGGCCAGCTGCTGGCTGGGATTAGGGGAATCTGCCCCTGCCAGGTGCTGGTGTTGTTCTTCTTCACCGAATATTTTTATGTTCTGATCACCTCTCACATTGGAAACAACAGTTCTTTCTCCTTCTTATCCAAATGCTTATTGCCCTTTAAACTTTGGTTTCTTAAACAGCCAACTATTGGTTTGTGGTCCTGTGAAATAGCCATCTCCTTGACCAATCAACCAATCAATCAGTCAATCAATCTCATAGACTTCAAAGAGCAACCCTGCAGCAGTTGGAGTAAAACACTATCTGTCCCAAGCCTTTGATGGGATCCTGTTAATAGTTTTTGTTAGCAAGCTGGTTTTCCTTTTTTTCACTTCCCCTTTTTGCTTTTTCCTTTCCCTATCTCCCAAAACAAAAGTGGTGTCCAGCTATTTTCTGTCAAGACCAGGAAAAGACTTTCCCTTTTCTGCTCTGATTTCTGCTCACTGATTTGTTTCACCTTTCCAAAACTTGCTCTTTTATGCCAGTACAAAATCATCACAGCTACAGGCAACAAGGGGTCCCATTTTCTAATGAAAACAGTTTGTGGAACTCATTTCCCCTTCAGCAGCATACTATTAGTGTTGTTAATAGTAACTGTACAACATACATTGCAGCAGCAGCAGCCTCAGAATCAGGACCCCAGTTCAGTCTAGAATTGCTCAGAAATACATGAATACCTGAAAACAACCAAGAAGCAATACCAGTGTAGGGCTAGCTACAAAAAGGCCAAAGATGAGTAGCCCCAGAGAGATAATTCTAATAATTTACACTCTCTCTGAACATTAGCTGCTTTTAAAGGAGCACTGCAGATGAAAAGAATATAGAAACCTTCTGGGAGGCAGCAAAGCCTGATGTGCAGCCCTTCAGCACTGCAGGTTTTTGACTGTGGGCTGAGTTAAACATAATACAGCACCATCGATGCCAGAAATCTCAATATACTGTGCCTCATCCAAGATCCTGGTGTGCTGGGTAGCAGAAAGTGAAGAAAAGAATAGTGAGACAAAACAAGCATCATCAGGCTTTATCATGCTCTGCGCTGCCTTTTGTAACAGTGAAAGCTTTTTCTCATTGGAGAAGGCTCCTCTGTGAGGTTCAGTGAGGAGAGGCTGTAAAAACCATGCCCAGGTTCATTGACTGAAATGAAATACAGAGCTCTGCTTCATATCTGACAAGAGTCAGTGCTGGAGCTGGGTTTGCAATTCTGAGTCTGTGTTACAAGTGGAAAGGGGTACCTAGAATGAAAGTGGAGGATGGTTGAGCAGGCTCAAGGTGATAAAGGAGACCCAACTATAACACATAAATGAGGCTGTCTTTCCCAAAGTGATTGCAGCTACTGTGAGACAGAATTACACCTTTGAGGAGCCAGGGCATGCAGTTTGGGATGCATAGGTAGACCCAGTACTGAAATTTCATACTGGGGTCAGAAAGGAAGATTCAGTCCAGACTGGAAAAAAATAATGTACAGGTCTTGAGCGTGCAAAGCCCAGTAAATCCCAAAGATAGAACCTGCAGAGACATTTATCCTCTCAGACACAGCCACATCAGAAAACCTGTAGTAGCCAAGAAAAAGCAGACAATGTAATGAGCTGACTCTCACCCAGCCCTATATATCATTACTCATTTTATCTTCCCAGGAGAATGTACAGGTATTGGGCCATAGTCCAGGAAAGCACTTAGGGCCATATTCTGATCACATGCAGAAGAACAGTACTTTGCTCAGCAAACAGCACTGCCCAAGTCTTTGAGGTGATTTATGGAGTGAAATTTGCGCAGAGCGAAGGCACCAGCATTCGTTTGCTTCCTGAGATTCTGAGTAGTGCTCTACCCAGTCAAGCTGCTTGCTGCTGGAGGTTGTTCCCATGTGCATGTGCTCTGTTAGCAGACCTAACTAATTACCCAAGCCAAGGAAAGAGAAGCAGAGCTGCCTCTCTGACTCCCACTGGAAGCCTGCACTGAAAACAGTTGGAAAGGGCCCTCCAGATTTTGGGAATTTGCTGCAAAAGCACACCTGCCCTGTGAGCCAGGAGAGTGTGTTTCAGGGCACAGGCTGTTAATTCCTAATTATTTAACTCCATAAACTGGTCAGAAAGGCAGCCAGAGGTACCTCTGGATGAAAGTGCAGGTAGTCTGGATTAATGTTGGAAGAAGAGAAGTGATGCACCTTCGCCTCTCCAGTGCCCCAAGATTTCCCAAATGCAGCATAAATACCCTAGACCAGTCCTGGGGAATTTCTGTGCTGAGCAGGCAGTCTTGAAAATACCTTCATTTAGAGCCCAAGCAGAAACTCCCATTGATCTCAATGGGTTCTGGATCAGAGCCTACAACATCCTTGTCCAGATCTGAATTTAAGATCTCCAGAAACTACTTGGTGGGGTGTGGATGACACCAACAAACCTAGACAACTTTTTGATTTAGCAAAGATATTATGCTGCTAGATGAAAGACTGCTCATCATTTGAATGAACAGAAATCAAGTTAAAATTAATTTAGAAAGTTGGATTAAATCCACCAATATAGGAATCAATTCAAGGTGAACTATGGAATGACAGCAAAAACCAATGCCACATTGTTCATAAATGATGAGTTGGTGAGTGTTACACTGACTGCAGCTGCAGTGACTTGAAGGCTCTGGGCACTTCATGGTCTGGAAATTCAGTGCAGTGAAGACACTAATCCTTTTATTCTAGGTGTTAGTGTAGCAAGGTTTGAGGAAGAGACAGAAGTTTTAAGATGACAGTGTTAGCCAGTAGAGGCACAAGGCTGTTTTGATGGTTCAATAAAAGCTATGCATGGGGATTTTGGGAAACTGGAAACCTGGCTGAGGCAGGCAGGGTCAGGCACCTGCCCAGGATACACCAGGGCTCCTTGTGGCTGCTGTGGCCGGGGTTCTATTTTGCAGAAGTGGCACGAAGGCAAGAGGATGAGTGGGTAATGGTATTAACCAGATTTACATGGTGCTGGGAGAGCACACCATGCACAGTGGGCAGCACATGGATTGGGTAAAGGAGAGGATCATCAGTGCTGGTGCCTGAGCACAGGAAGGGCCATTACTCATTATTTACTAACTCAACATCCAACCTGTACCTGCTGTCGCAACAGCGTGAGCTTTAATCATATTAGAAAAATTGCACTTCTGCTTCCAAAATCAATTTGATGGAGATGTTGCCTCCATAATACGCAGGGCCAGATCCTCAATAAGGCAATCAGCAGTGTTGTGTTGACTTTGGAGAAGATGTAATGATTCATATCTGCTAGGAAGCTGATCCTCAATCACGGTGTGTTGAGAGGAGAGAAAATGTAGAGCTGTGATGACTGAGCAACATCTTGAGTATGATTAACAGGCTTGCTTTCTGGGAGAAATACAGTCTATGTGCAGAGAGGCAGCACCAGTCATAGACAGTAATGAAATCCCACATGACCTTTAGGTTTAAGTGGAATAAAAACAGTGCATAGGAGTTAATTTCATGAGTAGGCTTTCCTCTCTTTAGAACATGGTAGACTCAGGTCAGAAATTTGGGAAGATTAAATAGAAATGCAACACCTAATACAAAAGTAAATGGTTGCAGTGTCATGTGAAGGAACACCCACTGCATAAATGAAGAAAAGGGGAAAGAAAAGATTACCTTTTCTTTCATCATTACCTTTTTTTGTGAACAAATGGTCACATTTTACTGTAGGACACACCAGGAACAGGAAGATCACCCTGAGGCTGACAGAAAGTTTCTTTGGGGTGTGTCTGCTGGTGTTTGAGGGGGATTAGCTGCTGCTCCCCCAGTTGCCATCCCAGCTGGAATATCAGCCCCCGGTGGTAGCTCTCCAGGGACAGCAGTGAGCCAGCATGTGCAGCAACTGTTTGAAGGGGGGATTAAAGCATGTCATAAAAACTTGTGGCCAGAAGCAGGAGAGGAATGTTTTCGTGAGACATCCGTAGGTTATGAAGCACCGGGTGTGCAGACAGCTATTAAATAAAAGGCAGAGAGCAAAGCACTCACAAAGCACAGGAAACCACACGTTTATTTCTTCTGAAGAAGCCTAGTGAGCAGTAAGGCAGCAGTCCAGCAGAAGTCCTTGTCTCCTTCCCCTTGTGCTGAGCTTTCAGGTTGGCTTCTGCTGCAGATCTGCTGTTCATGCAATCAGGGAGGGACTGGCCAGTGCTGGCTGACAGCCATGAAGGGATGGCTGTGTCACCAGCTATAGGGTGCTCGCCATCCCTACCACAAGCAGGCAATGGTCCTTGCTGTGTGGTCACATCCAGGAAACCAGGAAACCTGTATCTGTTGCTTGGACCTGGCTGGAAGGAAACAGACCTGCTGTAAATCTTTAAATTGCCAGGTTCAGATCATCAGACAGGCAACCTGGAAAGCAAAAGTTACTGCTGCTATGTCAGTGTAAGGGACCTACTGCTAATTTTGTGAACATTTACAGACTGGATTTTGAATATAATTGTTCCTTATGGCATAACTGGGACTACAGCTGAGTAACACAATTTGACTTTCTCTACTCTAAAAGATTCCCTTTTTGTTTTCTGACAGCTTAAATTGTAGTTATCACTTGACATAGAGTGCAGCTGGCTAGAGATCTATCTAGAGATCTTGCACTGAACAGCCCAAGGTAGGGGAACACATGACTGAACAGAGGACAAAGAATTGCTTAAAATGGTTGAGTACTAAAACCTCTCCAGCCTTGACTGTATGCACTAATATGAGGTTTTTCAAGCTATTAAATATTTTTCAATTCAGTATTTTTATTGGTTTTTCCTGGGTCTTGTCCTTTTTCCTTTTAATTTTTTTTAATCCTCTTTCCTGTGAATTCACTTTACTAAAAATTCCAACCAACGTTCTCTTTGTACAGTGAAATCAGGTTGGTGAAAACTGGTTTTGTGCAAGCAGCACAATAAAAGGTGCATTCAGGAATATATCCAACAAGTGAGGTCTCTGCAGGGTGTAAGTCTCCTGAAAAGGGAAGCCAAATCGTGCAAGCCCTTCCATTGCAGGCTTGTGCTGCTATTGAAGACAACCATGAATAAGGTTTGCAGGATCAGGCCCCAGAGTTCAGCAAAATTTAGTTCCTGGCTGCTCTCCATAGCATTTAACGGCCGAAATAAAAGAAGGAATTAATTTCTGTTTTAAATCCTTGGCAAGCAACTTTATCTCATTGCTTATCTTTTCATGGGAATCGAAGGATCCTGCCTCGTTACAGCTACTCACAGAGTAGGGGCTCGAGGGAGAGCAAGGTATTTGCTTTCTTAGATGAAAATCAGATTCTGACTGGTGGCATTTTCAATAACGTTTAACAAAGCTGCATGGCTGAAGAAAAGGCAATATCGTGGCTTCTCTGTGTTTCCATTCTTGCCCTAAGTAGGGTTCATTTTTCAGCCAAAGAGTTAACCATTGCTGCTGTGCTCACCCAGTACTCTGCTCTTCATGGTGGCTTCTATCAAACTCCATTTTATTGTGAAGCATTGCACTTTTGGAAAATATAGCCCACCAATTTGGTGGTAAACAAGCCTTGGCTTTAAGACAAAGCTTGTTTTAATCTCCATGATCAGGCTACAGATCTGACCATGTTTTTAAACAAACCTCTTACGAAGAAATCCTATCCATGATTATTATCTATATGAGAATAAAAATGTCTAATTACCTTATATTAAATCTGTATTTATCAATTGTGGCTTTCTCTGGGAAATTGTAATTTGCAGAAATGCTCCACATTCCAGGCTGTAACAGTTGGAGGTGGATGTCCTTAAGGATGAGAAAAAAAGTTCTTTTTTAAATGGCACATTTACTAATTATAAAATGCTCTTATCTCTCTGCAGCCAAAGCCAAAATGAACATGTGCCTTGCACTAAGAAATCCCAGGATTGTCACAACTTGTGCCAGCTGTTGAGGTTATGACACCTGTGCCAGCATCGCCAGCTCTGCCCACTGTCATCTGTTCCAACTGTTCCATCTGCACTGTTTGTACCAATTCTCCCATTTCTGCATCTGTACCTTCTGCAGAAACGGGTCCAACAATGCCAGCTGTGTCATCGGTGCCAAATATGCCAGATGTTCTATTTGTCCACCCTGGGCCAAATCAATGTAGTTTTGTGCTCATTAGTTTTAGCTGGTAGATTCTATTTCACAATTTTTTGAGATGCACTTAGATCAAATCAATTCTAAATCACCACTACAACTGCTTTACATCTATCTTGCCATAAACAGAACTTTGTTTTTTATCCCATGTTCCGTCAAAATTATTTTGAACTTATTAAATCGCACGTGATGATAAAAATTCTGCCTTAATGACAAGGTTGTTTTTCTGTTTCCTGTAGAGGATGTAGCTGAAGAGAAATGAACAGAAAAAAGATAAGGGTCGTGGTATCCAGGCTGTAAATAATTCCCATGGTTACAGTAAAAAATTGCCCAGACATCAATATACTGACTGAGAGAGCTCTGGTCTCCATCCCTTATTCCACCACTGCAGATCAGGAGAAGCCCATCCAATGTCAGTTTAGTTGCTCTGAGTACTTTAAGCTGCAAGGACAGAGGATGATGGTGCTCTGGATGTGTACTCTGGACATGTTTACCAGGGCTGTGCTAAAGGACTGTTCTCTGCATCCTGCCCATGAGAGGGCAAGCATTGTGCTGCCACTGGACCTCCACAACTCCCCTGTGGCTGCACACAGTCTCCAAAGCTTTTCTGTTGGCAAATTTAACCTGTATTGATTTGGGTGGCGTGTGGTCTGCCTTTTCTGTGCTTCACTAATGACATAATATTAGAAAGATGAATTTGTGAGTCACAATTTATTTGGATACATCACTTACAGGACTGTCCCAGTTTGTGTCCTTGGCCACATTCTGAAAGATCATTGAAGGTGGTGGGACTTCTGGTTGCATTGTATCCTTTGGGATTTGATGCTCTGGGTCACTAAGATAAGTAAAAATCTGCCACTGTCAGGTATATCAAAATGAAGTTTGTTCCTGCATAAGAGAGTGAGCCCAGGTTTTGCATCCCCATCTAGTACTGCTCAAAATAGCTTTCACAATGAAATGTAAGTAGGACATGGATGGTGTACTGGGCTGACCCTAAGGCCTGCAGGTGACCACAACTGCACGGGCGCTCAATCAGCACAAGTGACAACCCCATCCTTAACTCTTGTGGGTCTGCATAAACCCAGTCTACCACTCTGAGCTTCTGAAAAGAGCAGAGGTGACAGCTCCTCATCAAAGGAAGGTACAGACTGAAAAATAGCAAGTCAATTTAGGAAAGGGGACTGAGGGAGAAAGAAAACAGGCATTTAACAGTGGTTAGTGGCTGTAGGTGGGGAAGGAAGCTGGAAGTCCTGCAGAGCTTTAGAGATACGGATGCTGGGTACATCTCCCAACCAGCAGCAGGGAGCTATGCTCCTCTGAAGGATAGGGTCCCAATAACACTGCAGAACACTTTGGTCCTGTCCTGCAGCTGTCATGACAAATCTCATCTTCCTGGGAGGTGGCTACATGCAAGGGCTCCAAAGTGCAGTTGGGTCTGATGTGTTTGTCCCTTTCTTCAGTGGGATTAAGAAATAGGGAGAAAATGGACTGAGAAAATAAGAAATAAATGTTTTGTGTATCTGGTTGGGTAAGTGAGTTGGCAGCCAATGAGAGGGACAGACTTCTTATTAGGAAATAACTCCTGCAGCTTCTCAGACACAACTCTGGCAGTAACCTATGATTTGTTGCTTTATAAATTCCTTGGATTTCCAAGTTGTGCAACTGGAGGACACCCTGTCCCCCAGCTCTGCAAGCTTTGCCATCGTGGTAAGCAGTGACCTGCCAGTCATTGTCTTTACTCATATGGAAAATGCCTTGAGATGGGAACTATTTTATTTCTATGAGATTTACAAGAGAAGTCTCTAGTATTCACTCCAACTGCTGTAAAACACCATCTGAGAGCAATAATGAATAATACTTTCTCTGCTCTTCAGTCACCTGTGCCCGCTACCCCATCACTGCACTGCTGTGAGGTAGTGCCAGGTCTCCAGCCCATCCCTGTCTCCTTGGCAGAGCTTATGGAGGAGACCTTGGAAAGCATTTCTAATGCTGTCTTCCTCAGTAGCTGATCTTAAAAGATTTGGTCCCGGGCATGAAAAAGAACTTATTTTCCTTAAGTTTTCTAGGACCTCTGGGGTCTTTTTTACCTCTTTATCTCACACTCCCTGCTTCCTGCAGCCATCCAGAAGATTTGCTCATGGCCCAGAAGGTAGGAGTAGCTTCTCTCCTGTGCTCTGTTGGCCTTCTGCTGTCTTTTCAGGGTTTCCTGCAGGTCCTGGATTTGCTGCAGGGCAGTGGGATGTGTTTGATGGCCACTGCTGTGTGGTGAAAGGAGAAGCAGGATCTTTTGGAGCTTGTTACCTCCTCACTGTGTTCTGTGGTTTACCTTCACAGCACAGGTCCCTGCCAGCAGTGGCATCCCACCAGGTGTCTGTGACCTGTTCCCTAAGGGAAGGACAGTGAAGAAGGGCTTGTCACCTCCATTGTTTTGTGCTGCCCTTGGTGATGGGTCACATAAAGGGGTGTTTCCATATTTCACTTTAAAAAATAAAAAGTTTTGGAGGCCAGTGAGATGGAGACCTAGTCTTTCCTTTAAGAGAAGGTGTTGTGGAAAAGCCCTGGAGATTTTACTAGTTTTCAGTTGTGTCCTGAAGAGATTTATTTCCTTTTTCTCTAAAGACTGTTGTTTCCTTTCCTTTCAAGTCTTCCTGAATTATATGGATCTCTGCCTCCTTGTCCCAAGTAGCACAGCTGATTCTTTAATCACTCTGTTTGACACCTAGCTAGCAAATGTAGGTCACTTGGTCACTTTTATTTATTAAATACTAAGCCAAAACAAAACAAAAAAATGAACCCCAAGACTGAGAATGCTGAGTAGCTCCCAGTTTAGCTTTAGTTTAGTTTTTGTGCTTAAAAAGAGAATATGGCTGAGAGGACTGTGTGTTCTAACCTGGCATTGTACAGCTCTAGCTATATAGAAACACTCACTTTGCTCCTTGCCACCACTACCAATAACACTGACATGAATGTGCACACATTCATACACCCCCAGATGACTGCCCATGTTTGTAGGCAGCACAAGCCAGTGCCCATTACAGCCCAATTCTTGAGCTCACTGAACATAAACTACATTCAGTGTATCTTCTTTTTATAATATAATTTTATAAATAAACTGAAGTATGGAGAATTTTAAATATTTTCCATACTTTCAACAGAGTGACTATCCAGATCAACTAAGAGGGAGGGTTTGCACTCTGGGTAAAAGCAATGTGCTACATTCCAATGAGCATCTCTGGCTGCCCTGATCTTAGGACTGGCCAAAGGTCAGAAATGGTCCTCATCCCACATCCACCCTTGGCAGCTCTCCCCATGGAGAGATGCTTCATCAAGAGACTCCTACTCCTGCTGCCCCCACAGGGGAAATTCCCAGTTAGCAGACCTCAGCAGAGCAATGTAAAGGGGACATAAATGGAACTGAGATTGTGTTGAAGAATTTTTTATAGGGTGCCTGTTCTTTCTCAGCTTTTTTGCACCTTTCTGGTTTCATCTGAGTGACAGGAACAAAGACGAAAGCATCTGCTTTAAAATTCTCCAGAAGAATTCCTCAAAAAAGGAATTTCCACAGCAAATTTTGAACATGAGCAGTCCAACGGGTGTGACTGGAAAGGTTTTGGTTTTTTTTTTCTTGCAGCAGAAAACACCCAGGCTTTCAAAAAAGAATTAATTCAGTTCAGTATTTTTTGGTTTTATTTTATTCATTTAACAAATGTCATTACTTGCAGCTTAAAAAATAACTGAGTTTGTGTGAGCTCTCCTGACGCTTTTTTCATTATTCTGGTGGGCAAAAGAAATAGGCAGGGGAGAGAGGAGGAAAGCAGCTGAAGGTTGCCAAAACTGATGAATTTCTATACAGAAAGAAACATTTAGGTTGTGCTGAAAATTGTGGAGCATCAAGCAGTGGTATCGGATTGCCTGTAGAAACTTTTTTTAAAATATAAGAATAGCTCATTTGTTGAATTTTCAAAAAAAAAATCATATTTCACACTGGGCTGCTATGAAGGGTGGAAATTTTCTTGAAAAATTGTAATTTTATACAACTCTAATTAGCAAACTGTTCATATAAACCCACAAGCTGTGCAGCAGATTTCACTTCCAACATCTCTACAGACAAGACAGAATTTCACCTACTTATTTACTGATCATGTTGCAGCATTCTTTTCCTACTGGCTAATGACTGTGCAGTGGCTTATATAAAATGTGCTGGTGATTTCACAGCATTTCCATTGGACAAGTGTCCATGTGCTAAAGCAAATAACCATCACTGGCACGCTCAGGTTGGCAGTTTTGTTAGGCAGGAACCAAGGAGCAGGAGATTGATTTGTCTTCTCAACCTGTGAGATGGTACAACCAAAAGCAATAGAAAAATATGGATGGGGTTGTTTGGGGTCTCATGCACTACTCTTTCCCTCTTGGTATACCTTTCAGCAGCATGAATATTTATGACTGTACTTTGTCCTGCTAGAGACAAAATAAGACATGCCCAAGGGGATTCAGTCAATGCAAATAAAAGCAATGTTTGCAAGCATGAGTAAATCTCAGTCCCGGTACTTGGCATTTTATGTCAAATACAGCTAAAGTGCAAAATTGCAAGAGATAGACATGATTTCAGGACAGAACTGTTGTTGGAAGGTCACTGGGAAGAAGTGGAGCCTTGAGCGATGAGTCCTCCCTCTTTCAGGCCATGGGTCAGGCAGGGTTGCCTGTGTTTCATGCATAGCCACTCTAGGATCATTAATCCTGACTGAATCCCCTGTTTCTCTGAGGTGGTAAACTCACAGATACTGGTTGGATCTTATTCCTCCTACAGCCAAGCTGTACCTTTCACTAGTTTCTTATTCGTTTCAAAATGCCTGAAAAGTTTTTCAGAACTCTGGTTGTTGGGCACCATGGCAGAGGCTGATGGGGAAAGATAACACTTGATTAAAACTAAGTAAATTTATTGCATTCTTTCTTTATTGGTAACCCATCTGTACTGAAATAAAAAATAAAAAAACCAAAGATGACAGTGCAAGAAGGCTCATATTCTGCAAGCATCTGCTCAATATTTCTACGGAAAAGTTTGCCTTCCTCCTCTAATTTTCTTACATGATAACATGGGGAACAGAAATTTCCATCTAACTTTATTAATTTAATTCCACTGCTTTTGTTAATATTTAGAGATACTGCTGTTTCATTAATGTTACTTAGGCTAGATGCATTTAATAATATTTATACACTGATAATATTTATTGTTCCATCCTTTTTTTATGTCAGTAAAATGAATTTCCCCCAGTAGAAAAGCCAAATGAAAGTCTCCCTATGCTCTTCACATGGCTCTGTAAACTTAAAGCATTCTCAGGTACAGTGTCTTAGACTGAAAAAACTAGAAAGTATATTACAATATTGGCTCCTCTCTGGAAGTGTTCAAAGCCAGGCTGGATGAGGCTCTGAACAACCTGGTCTAGTACAAGGTGTCTCTGCCCATGGCAGGGCAGTTGAAACTGGGTGATCTTTAATGTCCCTTCCAACTCAAACCATTCAATGATTTTTAAATTTATTTTGTGGCTTCCAGTTTAAGCTGCATGGAACAATAAAATTAAACATATAAATGTTCTATTTGATATCTTTCATTTTGTATTTATCTGTGAATGTCTTACTTATCTGTTCACATGTACATACATTCACTTACAGATAGCGACCACCTCAAAGTATGCTTTTCCAGATGTTCTATTCTCTGATTAGAGATTTTGTTATGTGCAAGTTGGAGAAGCTTTAAAATCTGTTTTAAAGCTTCTCATTGTGAATAGGTACAGTTTGTCTTAAGTATAGAGCTCAGACAAATCTGGTTTTGTTTATCTTTCTCAGTACTCAATAATCCAGTAGCTCATTTGTGTTTAATACATACTTATTAGGGCTTGGATTTTCTAAGTGGTACAAGATATAGTCCCTCCCCACACCCACCCACTCCCTTTGGACATACCAGTTTATTTTAAACCCCAAGATTCTTTCAAATACCCGGATAATTCAATTTATTAGCATAAATCCATACATGGCCATGAAATATCTATTTAAATTCATATGCATTTATTTATTTTTCTGTATTTTTCCATTCTTGATGCTACTTTAAAGTGAAATGAGAAATCAGTAAGTGTAAAACCAACAGATCTCTTTGAAGTGTAATAGCTACAGGTTTTTATTATTTAGAGCTCTGTGGTACATGATCACAGGTGTATTGAACTCACAGTCAGGTAGTTTCTGATATGGCTTTGAGTCTTGTCTGTGCTTTTATGAATTGCTGAGAAAGCTTTTACTGCCTTTGCCAGATTATTAATCTGCCTTACCCGATTATTCCTCTTCCTCACAAGGCACTACAGTTGTTTGGTGTGAAAATAACAACACATCCTCACTGCTTGTCTTTTCTTTCTGTTTGACTTGACAATAAAGTCATAATGATGAACCAGTGACTCTTCAATTTTATCATCTTGGCAAGTTGTGTGAAAACAGAAATACAGCTTTACTGCAGGATGAAAAAGAAAGAAAAAGAGGTTTGGATAATGCTTTTCTCAAAGGCTGTTATTTAAAAAGTTCTGTCAAAGGAAAGAAAAATGCACAAAAAGGCCTGTGTTTGTTTCACCCTGTTGCTTTTTAATCACACGTGGTTTGATATAGTGCCTGTCAGAGCTAAGTGGGCCATTAGAAGCTCCTGAGCAACTTGAGTTATGTTGTTCATTGTGTTTTACCTTCATAATCTGTTGTTTGATACAACTTGAGGCCCTGGTAGGTGCCCTGGTGTTTGGCCAAGACCCTTCCCTTTTGCCATTCCTCACAGGTCATGGGTCAGAGGCCTGGCTGGAAAGCCAAAGTGTCTTTTCTTTGGGAGGAAATACCTCTACTGTGAGAGCATTACCGGGCTGATACTACTCATTTATCTGTTCTGTTTCCAGTTATTCCGGGCCAAGTGCCCTGTACTCATGGTGAGCAATGATTTACTGGCTTGGTGGGACTTGGAGGATATTGCAGCACTTAGTGCAAGTTGCAGAATACAGTCAATAGAGAAGCAAGAAAGTATTTGCACAGTGGATGTGCCACCCTATTTGAGACTCTTCAGATTTCCAGACTTGTGCTGTCTTTGGTGCTGTGACATTATTTAGACATGAAGTCAAACTGTGAGAGATGGTGATGGAAGAACAAACATGCTGGTGAGAGACCTGTCCATATTTAAATCACAAAATTACAACTGCATCTAAATTTTTCCTACTAACATTTTAACTGTAGGGATGGGCATCCCTAAGGGTTCAAATCTGAGATGAGTTTAAGTTGTTCACTTTCATGTAAGTAAGATAAGGTACGTGGCAATACACATTCAGTGCTAATAGGGGAACTTCTCCATGTCAGCAGACAATCAAAGGTGTGCTTGCCCAATAAGGCCACAACCAGGGACAGTTATTGAGTCCCTTAATCCATTCTAATATGTGCTTTCATACAGATCTAGAGAAGACACATTTTCTCCTCAATTAAATGTTGGCCTTGTGATAACAAAACTCGTGACAGATAAAAAGATTCTGACATCAGAACTATACATCATCAAAGAAATTTCTGCAGACTGAAACACTGAAGCTGCATATAATTATGGACTGTCTAAGAAAGATATCCCCATACAGAAGACCAGCACAAGTCAGATGAAGTTTGAAGTTCTTGATAACTTGATTAGTGGGGTTGTCATGGTATATAGGACTCATGCATATTACATAGGGATGATTTTTTTCCTAGACGAAAGAAAGATTGGGTCAGAAATACATATTTATTATTACATTTAATACACTATATTTTTAAGAGTACATCAATTTGGCTCTTTTTTTGTCATCTATGTGTAAAATATTACTTTTTGTTCTTCAGTTTTCCACTATTTTTAAAAAGGATTTTGATATGCAAGCTCCATCTTCAATAAAACTTGTATCACAAGCAGCAGGTAAAGGAAAATATTTCCAGCAGCAATGATTGGAAGCCAGTCTGTGTCACCTGGGTTTTACAAATAGGATTTTCTTTGAAATGTTGCTTGGCATATACCATGCTGCTTTCTGAGAAATGACAATGGCATCATTTACCAATAATCACAGTCCTCTTGGAAGTTGAACATAAGTGCTGGACTTCTCTAGCAAAAGAAATGTCCTGTAATGAGAAGGTGATACCTGTGATGAGAAGGTAAAGAGAACATGGAAGAGTCAAGGAGGGGACATAGGAAACCAGATTCCACAAGACTGAATATATCCATGTACTGGGGAGAGATCATAATTTCTCCACAGAGTAATTGCAAGAGTCTTACATTAAAAGACTTCCTCATAAGTATAATTTTGGATTTATAAGACAGATTGCCATTTTATCATTTGATTTTCCTTTGCTGAAATACTGGTCCCACACCTCGTGGCTCTTTTTGCAGTGGGGATGAGATGCATTTTCTGCCTTCAGTTCTGTGGGCCTCTCTGTTGCAAGAGATGTATTGTCTGTAGCAGGAGATGTTCTTGTGGTGCAGGGACAAAGGGGTTATGATGCAAACTCTTCTTTTAATAGATCCAAGTTCAGAATCAATTTGCCAGAAATTTAGCAGATGCCAAACAAATATAATATGCTCTTGCATAACTCCACTAGAGGAAAAAAGCTATCAGAATTAAAACCTTGGAAACAATAGGTTTTTGGAAAGCACAGCAATTTCTTGATCTTGGTATTGATCATTTCCCTGATTATGAGTGTTGTACAAATTTGCAGAAAGTTCAGAGAGCCTTAATCCAGTGTGCAGCAGTTCCAGGTGCTGATCCTTGGAGTGCTTTTACCTTTGAGAGATTCCCTGGTCACAGCTCTTCAGTCACAGTGTAGATACAGCCAGTGTTTTGGATGCTGTGTAAATAACAAATCCTACATCCTAGAAACTCATGACCTTTTCAGTGGCTCATTCAATCTCTGAGTTCTGGAGGGCTCTGTGTTTTCAGCAGGGCTTTCCTCAGGGTACAGGATGCTTGCTGTCTGAGCACCCTCTGCTTTGCACCCATCAGGAGGATGGCAGGAATACTGCACTCCAATAAAGCTGTGTAGCTTGGAAAAAACAGAGTGGAATGTTTTAAGTAGGAAGTTCTAAGCAAATGGACAGTAAAACTGTTGGCCTAAATCACCTTGTGTCAGGTCCCCTTCTAGAACATGGGTATAATCCACCTGCTTGGGGTGGTAGGGGTGTTGCAAAGGGCAATTTTTTGAATCTGTGATTATAGTCCTGCAGAGAAAACAGTGAGATCAACAATTTGGGACTCAGTCTAGTGTCTGGTTCACACTTCAAGGGAGGCAAATTAAAGTATCTTGGGCAATAGATAATATGGCTTCTCCTTCCTCACAGTGATCATTTGCTTTTGCAGCTATAATATACTTTTAACATCTTAAAATACCACCTATGACTTCAGTGACCTGTGTCTGCCAAATCTTTGCCCTCTTACAATCCTGTTGGACAGACAAAATGTCTAATCCCAGGGGTTTGATTATCAGGGTCTCCAAACTCAGTTTCCTTTTTTTTTTTTAAACTAGGAACTTAAGTAGAAAGCCTAAAGGAAAAAGAGACAACCAGGATGAATCACCGGGGGTTTTGTGTGAGTATAAAGAGCTGCAAGTAGAACTCAGAGTTACAGTAGCGAGACTTTTATTATTTGTAAGATCAAAGAATAATTTATCAAAGAATTGTGAACACCATGACTTGGTACACCAATGACTGAAATAAGCACCACCCACCCTAAGAGGAATATCTGTTGCTGTACTTATTCTATATATTCTAAAGTGTCTCATTAAACTTCAGAGATATATCTCCTCTCCCTTAAGGAAAACATACAAATGTTTACCACTTCGCCCTGAGTGTTCCAGGCAGAGAAACAACAGAGCAGAACCCTCAGCACATGGGTGTGCTGAAGACACTGCCTCCAGTGACAGAATGGTCTTAAGGGCTAAAATGAAGAGAGATTTGGGGAACTTCCAGGAGATGGTTGAGCCAGGAAAGGGATTGTCTGAGCCTGTGCTTGTAAGGGCCACTCCACACTGCTGCTCAGTGAAAGGCTTAGCAGGCAGCAGGTGTGGGATGCCTGTGGCTGCTGTAGTTGATGTCGCTGGCAAAGACTCTGATGGTGCACGATCATATTTTCAGCTTCTTCAAAGGAATGAAAGGCATGAACAGAGGTTAATGTAGTGCATTATCAACAGAACAACCCCCAGTCTCCACTTAAAGTAATAATCCTTTCTTTGTGAGCACCGGTAAGCTGCAGCCAGCATACATGAAGTCATTTGTAGTTTTCTTTCACTTCTGCACAACCTGCAGCAGAAAAACAC
Source organism: Calypte anna (assembly GCF_003957555.1). NCBI lineage: Eukaryota > Metazoa > Chordata > Aves > Apodiformes > Trochilidae > Calypte > Calypte anna. Next base: position 9,226,092 of record NC_044246.1, on the reverse strand, counting down.
AGACGATATCCAAAATAACTTGGCAAGCTGTTTGTTTATTTGTGTAAGAAGCAGAAATGAACAGGACTGCACTAAGAAGAACATGAGAAAGCCTGAAATTCACTTGGTGGACTCGTGGTAGTCTCCTGGCATCGCATAAGTTTCCACTTGTTAACAAATCCTTAATTTTTCTTTCTTCCTAAAACTTCATTTTTGCATATTAAAATGGTTTCCATGAGCTGTAATTAAAAACCAGAGTAAGCATGTTGCTTATTCTTGGGCTAAGTGTAAACTATCACACTTTGGTGAGCCCCTTTTGTTGATGCTGAAGAGCAGATTGAACAGAGCGAGGCTTATTGTCTCGAGCTAATTGTGCAGAAGTGTTTTTGGAGCTTGTCAAAATTATAAACAACTATGCACAAAACTGAAAGGTTGCTTCACAAATTAAAGAAGCAGCAATTTCTTTTGTTCTGTGCTGAAAAGATGGGAATAAAAGACAACAATGGTTTTATGAATGTCTTAACAAATAACCTGGAATAAACAAGAAATCAATTATTTTTAAAACCTTGAGGAAATCTTGAGAAAAATAATGAAAAATCTACCAGTAACCCCCTAGTCTTATACAAATTATTTCAGAGGTATCATATTTTGTTGAGAGAACAGCAGTCTTGATTTTTCATATTAATAAAATCCAATGATCTGTAGTGCCTTCTTAATTCCTTTCACATGCTAAACCAAGACCATTTTAAATTATGCTGTGTGCTACACCTTATCTTCCTAAATTCAGTACATTATTATGAATGATCAGGAATAAAAAGACAGGAGAAACACAATTGATACCTGAAGTTAGAATTACTCCAAACACACTAACAGCTGAAGACCAGAAGTATTAGCCTTTTTACTAACATGATGAGCAATGGCCATCTGTCTCCACAAAGGATTCCCAGCCAAAATTTATTACCTCAGTCCCAGTAAACTCTTGAACTTTTCTGTCTATCAATAAGGGGTTTAATGAAGAAGATAGAGCATGAAGGCCCAGACTCTCAAAGGTCTGCTTAGGTGTTTAAGTCTTATAGAGGCTCTCTCTTCCATGAAAGTCTGTGCTCAAAAATACTTGAAGAAGTCTACATATTATCTAAGGAAATTACAGGATTTAAAAAACCCAAACCATCAGTGCAACAATTTTCTGTAAATACCTCAGAGAATCTTGATCAACTTCTTTTCTTGCCTGAACTCACTGAAATCTGAGTTAGTCTCCAACATCATAGGAAAAAGGAAAATAAGCAAAAAAACCAAAATGGGAACAAGTTGCCCTCTGTTGTAGTGGCATGCAAAACCCTATCTCCTCAGTGTACCAGCACAAAATGAAATATAGATACAGTTTGTGCAGAATTACGGAACTTGATCATAAAATCAGAACACCAGCGTGGGTCAATATCAGCAAATAATTGCAGCCAGATTATGGCCAACATGTGGACTCTTGCATCTACACAATACAAAAGAAATCAAGAAGCCCTCCCCAGGAAAAGGAATCCTTCCACATGGATCCACTTCCTTGAGAAAAGGCATCCATTGTTAGGAATTGGGTGGGATATAATCTGAACAACACCAAAAGAGTCATTGCGTTTCCAAAGGTAAGAGGAAACCTTTGGAACCTCTGTCCATCATTAAGAGAATCATTAAGATTCATCTATCTTGCTATCATTAAGAGAAAGATAACATCAGTATTAACAGGGAGAAAAAGCAGTCTGACTTCAAATATTAAATCTGTAAAATTGGAAAAAAAAAATTGCAAGATATACCTTTTTGGGACATATATAGCACTTTTTCTTTCATAAGCATTTCATAAGAATGGATAAAACTCCTTCCTCCTGATTTTGTAGCTACAGTAATTAGGGGATAGAAGAACAACAGTGACCTTGCTAAAATTTGTCTAACAATGCTTCCATAACTCCCAGCATGGGGAGAAAAAGATCCTAAGGGATGTATTTTATAAAGGTAGCAAGTACTGAACTTATATAGGGGAAAAAAAATCTCAGAAGGAGAAAATAAAATATGCAAGTGGAAAAAAATAGAAATGAACAGTTAATTGAGAAAGAACAAAAAAAGGAAAATATACCAGAGAAGAAAAGGAGAGGGTTTATACAAACATGTAAATACTCATATATTCACTGCAGATGTACACATGCATATTTACATGGCACTTGGGGATTTTTAGCAGGGGTACCTCTGTGTCAGAATCCTGGCACGCACGTGGATGATGAATATGCCTGAGCTCCTGGTGTGGGGCTGTGGCAGGGAGCCCCTCTGGGACCATTAGCATCACCTTGAAAAGTTTCATTCTGAAAGGTGAGAGGGGCTTCTCCCCTGACAAGAATGCAATCAGCTGAATGACTAAATACTTTGGCTTCTCAATGAAGCTCTGGTAAATGAGCACTTTATTAGGACAATTCCCCTCCTCCCTCCCCCTTTTTTTTTTATTTTTTTTTTTTTTTTTTAAACTCTGAACTCAGAGGTCTCTTATAAGGAAAAACTGCATGGTTTAAAGTCAGTGAAAACAAACAAACAAACAAAAGTAATCCTCAAGAGATCTGAAGCCAATGCAGACAGCCTGGGAAAAAATTTTTCTAAGTATGATAGTACAATGAAAATCAATGCTGGAAAATTGTTCATTTTTTGGTCAGTGCTTCCTAGCCACCCACATTGGTTTGTTTTAAAGACAACTTTAATGCTATTTGCTCATGTTCAAACTGCAACAGTACAGTGTCACATCGATAGAGTAGTTGCCTCAGCTTTGCCTGATGATATTTGTGCCGAATTTCCAGAACTCTTCCTTTCTGAATCGTACTAAAATACCTTCTTTACATTTACTTAATACAATTTGGCTCTAATTCATGAAGATATTAGCTACAGCTGCACAGGTATTATTTAGAGGCTGAATTTTACATTCTGAACCCCTGTGTTGTGTGAAGAAAGAGCTCATACCCAGCCTAAGATGCCATGTTGATTTTTTACAGTTAGTTTATAAACAGCATATTTATTTAACTTCTAAAGGAAGCAAGATCAATATAAAAGGGAATAAATGCAGTACCTTACTAAGTAATTTTTAGAAGATCAATCTTTGGATATTTTAAATTGATTTCCCATAGCAAGCTTTCTTTATGGCTTTTATTTCTTCATTAGTATTTTTTTTCCTCTTTCTAACTGTAATATTTCTTTAATGATTTTCTGTTTATAATTGTTTGCTTTAGTGTTATAGCACTATATACATACAGTTGCTATAATTGAAAGTAACTGTAGAGTAGCATTAAAAAATTAGATAGTGAAAACCATGGAAACAGCCTAATCTTTCTACAAATTAAAAAGTCAGTGAATGACTTGAAAGAAGAAAAAAATAATAAAGTAAGTGTGAGCAAAGCATAACAAAAGCTTTTCTCATTTAAGCACTTAAAGTGGGCAATTATTACATTTCCAAGTGGGACTGTTTATACCAGAAATGGGATAGTGAGGGCCAAATTGCTTAATATGCTTAGGTCTGTATTTGAGCATTCTAAGTTAGCCCCCCATTAGAACTGACCAGGTTCAGTCCAAAGCCACTAGAACTGACCAGATTGAGAACTCCTATTTTCCAAAAATGGGGATTGCCTGACTATCATCCCCACTCACTATCGAGCTCAGGCTCTGCTGCCTCTGCATTTGTCCTGGAAATGTGAAGGGTGACAATGGCCATGGGTCCCACAAGGCTGGAGCAGTCCCAGAATAGGATTTGGGTAACACGTCCTCAGCAAATCTCCTCCTAGATGACAAACTTCCAAGATATAAATTTCTTTTGTAGCTCACAGGAAAGCATAACTGCCCTGTGAGTGTAAGTACCAACTCTGACCACACAGTATATAGGCTGCAATTAGGATCCTAGTTTTTACCTGCTGGAAGACATTTTTATTGTAATTGCATAACTTTTATGATATTTGATAGGACTGCTTTAGTTCTGCAGTTTGAAGGAGGGTTAATATCACAGTGAACAGTAACAGACAAGAAGGCATCCTCTACACCTATATTCACATGCTTTGTTAGTCCAAGGACAGCATGCATTTTGGTTACCTTTTGTGACAGTCATTTACTACTTGGTACTGTTATTTTGAAGGAATATTTAAAGTGTACTTCACGTACCAGCAAGGATGGTGTCAAAGTTCCTACTTTGCTCAAGGCTACAGAACTGCTAAAGGTAGCAAGGAGAAAGTTCTAAGCAATACAAAGCAAATATAGCAAGATGGATTACCCTGAAGTATGGGGTGCCTTATGGAAATATGTCCTCAGGGCTAAGGATTCAAATGGACTGTAAATGGAATAAGTACAGTCCCCTAATTAAGAACAATCTGAAAATTGCTACTCTTTACTCATATTCTGAGCTTCATTCATGTTTATGCAGTCATGGATCCTGGCTCAGTGGTGGAGGAGCAGGATCCTCCTCTTTTCTCATTGGAAACACAATACTGAATAATTCACTATAGTGGGGGAAAGAAAAGTCAGGCTCTCTGACCCGATGAATTCTACAGGAAAAAGACACCAAAACGATTAGTCCATGGGCTTTTCTAGGTCATGTGCCAACTACCTAGTGACAGAAGTGACCCTAAATATTATGCAAAGACCACTGAGTAAAGGAGGCACATCCCACTCTTGACAGAAGCTGGAGATGTTTCATTAGTGCTTCAACTGCATAGAGCTGAGTTCCCTCCCCTGCAGAGGGGGGGTATTTGAGAGTAAAGTCATCTGGAGATATTAGATAAATCAGAAACATTCAGATTATTTTCTAAAAGATAATGATTTACACAGGTCTGGATGGAAAAGGGTTGATATGATTCAGGTGAGGATAACAGCAAGAAAGCCGCTTACAGATAAACCTACCTTAATTTTTGTCAGCAACTTGGTCTTGGACTTCATAAAGTGGACTTTATGAAGATGTCAGCTGTCCTGTCTTGCTCTCTGCTAACCCAAATTATTAATATATCCAATGGATATATATGCGTATCACTTTACACACTGCTTTGCACACTGATTCATTTTTGTGTAAGATTTTAAGGTTATATGTACTTATATCTATTCACATACAATGTGCATGCATTAAGTATATACTAGTTGTGAAACTGTTCATATTTATAAATGTTTCCTTCGTTCCAAACAGATAGAGATGCATGTGCAGAAAAAGATGATGTGTAAAAGTACCTATACACATTCAAATAACATAAAAAGGTGAAGAAAAGAAATACATAGGAGGAAGGACACATAAGAAATCAAGAGAAGTTACAGTCAGGAAAGACTGACATATAAACACTAACAGAGACATGAAACAATATTTCTCTACTTACTTTTGACTATGTTCCCTTGAGTTACAGAGAAATAGGAAGAGTGACATTTAAAACTAGTGGCTACTGAGAAAGAGACCCATCTCATTACCTTAGATTGCTAGATAACGAGGCAGAAAAAGGAATAATTAACATAAAGACACAGCAAGTTTTTAAAATGCTTTTACTTGGTATTTCTAGTACACCTTTAATGGACAAATTATCACTTGAGAACAAACTCCAAGTGTATCTTCAGAGAATCACAAGACCCTTAAATCTTCTAGGTATGATGAATTTCAGACTTCAACAAACATATTTGTATTTCTTTTTCATGGGATGTAACTGACTTGAGTTTTGTGCTTTATGAAAAATAGCAACAGTGCTTTTATACTTACATAGTTTCATCAGTTTACCATTCCAAGTTTAGTTCTATGTAATTTTAATCTCAGGTGCACATTGTGTGAAAAAACCTTTAAGTTTGGTTGAAAGCAGTCAGAACCAGGTCAGAAGCAGGTAAATAAAACTCTATCTTTTTTCCTCATTTACAATAATTCTTTCACCATAGTTCTGCAGTTCCACTTCTCTGTGTAGCACACTTCTTTGGATTAAGTTAAGGGAAAGTGCCTGGGAATTTCTACATTCAATAGCTATTTATAATCTCTCAGAGAATATTCTATCAAGTAGTATCAACACATGTTTTCAAATATCTACAGATAGCTGTTTAGGGCTAGAGTCAAACTGGTGCAGAAAGTTGTAGTGAGTCAGTGCCCAACTGGGGATGAATCATCCCCTCAGCACCTGGGACTGAATCATCCTCCAGGCAGAGAGCTGGTGGCTGCTGCCTTTACAGACACAAACACTGTCTCATACATAGCAGTTGTCTACATGAGGATTTTGCTTGGCTTCTTATAGCAACCATTAATTGAACAGAAAAGAAGTGGCTAAAAAAGATCAGTTTTCAGTCCAAAAGTCTTCCAGCTCACTTTCTGCATCCTTTGGGTGCTTTCTCATATCCTTGGAGGACAGTTGCCAAACACACCAGAAAAATGCCTGAAAATTCTTTCACTGATTTCCTGTGAGAGGTGCAAGTATTGCTCACAGTCTCGATTCTGCACAAGATATCCCTCAGTTATAGACCATCCAGGCTCATCTTTCAGATCGTCAGCTTTCTTGCTTAATCCTGCTTTGGGGTTTAATATCAGTTTCTCTCTGACTGTACTATGGCATGACCTATAATTTCCCTGCTGTGGCTTACTAATGTTTTTACCACATGAACGTGGTATGATCTCAGGCTTTCTGATTTATCTGTATGAACTTGGCTTGATCTGTGATTATGCCCACGAGGATGGGCTTGGTGTCCAGGTCTTGGACCAAGGCACAGGGCAATGTTTCCTACTATCCTAGGGAAAAAAAAAAAACAAAACCAAAACCAAACTAAGTATTTGTGTACCTGGTGAATTTCATCAGTTAAGGCAATATAGTTAACATACTTCTTACCTTAGTAACATAAAAAAAAAAAAAAAAAAAAAAGCCACTCATTCTGAGATATCTGAGATATGAGTTAGGTATGATGTATCTGCTGTAGCTGCAGTGCTTAAAAAAAATAAAATTTGTCTTATTACAACATAGAATATTTACAAGGCCTAAATAAATTGTAAATGGCACATCTTTAAAATAACACAGCTTCCTAATTGTATACAAATTAACTTGCCCCCCTCCTATTTTTGAAAAAAAGAGTATCTATTTGCCAAGAACCTGAAGGATGGTATTCAGATACTGTAGGTACCTACACCATTTTAGATGCCCTTGGTATGCTGTCACTCCAGAAAAGCAGAGGTCTTTT